>NW_026067961.1:3827964-4231872 GCF_014885135.2 Alexandromys fortis | reverse complement strand
CTTCTTCTTCTTCTTCTTCTTCTTCTTCTTCTTCTTCTTCTTCTTCTTCTTCTTCTTCTTCTTCTTCTCCTCCTCCTCCTCCTCCTCCTCCTCCTCCTCCTCCTCCTCCTCCTCCTCCTCCTCCTTCTTCTTCTTTTAAGACAGGATCTCATTTAGCTCAGTCTAGTCTCAGACTCTGACCCTGAATTTCTGATTCTCTTGCTTCCACCGTCTGGGTGCTGGGATTAGATATGAACCACTGTGCTGTCTGATGGAGTGCTGGGGATGGAGCCCAGGGCTTCACGCATGCCAGACGCACTCTCCAGCTGAGCTTCATCCCTAGCCCCAGGATTTTTTAATTGCCATTTTAATCTTTTTTTTTTCTACAAACTTCAAATTTCAAAATTGGCAAGTGCAGGTCTGTGCTTGAGAAGCTCTCAGACGGTGACTTTCAGCAGAGGTCTTTCACAGTCAGGGCAATTAAATGCCAAGCCACCGAGGGCAGAGCAATAACAGCGGGGCTCCCTCTCCCTGAGGGGGCACTGGATGGCATCACCCTCATGACTTTGCCTCAGAGACAGCAGGGGTGCCAATGCCAGGAACCTGAAAGTCCCTAATGTTCCTGCTCTCATTTCAGCCTGAGCTTTGGTGGGCGTGCACCAAGTCAGTGGCCATTGTACAACTCTCTGTAGATTTACTGTGTTTCCATAACATTCCGGGCTTTTTAAAAAAATTAATTTTTCTTAAATTTTCGATTGTGTGTGTATGTTTGTATGTGGTATGTACACTTGGATGCGGATGGCAACAGGCATAGGATCCCCTGGAGCTGGAGTTATAGACAGTTGAGAGCCACCCAACATGGGTGTTAGGAACCAAACCTGGGTCCTCTATAAGTGCAGGATGTGTTCTTAAGCATTGAACGATCCCTCCAGCCCCAATATTCCTTAAAATTCTCCTTAAAACCCTGCAGAACTGTCTAAGTATTGCTGGCAATGCAGAGAGTTATGGAAGGACCACCCACCCTGCTTATATTTTGTGGAATGACATTTGTGAATGAATCCCTCTCTTAAAGACAGGCTCAGGTAGTCCAGACTGGTCTTGAACTCTCGACCCTCCTGCCTCTGCGTCTTGAGTGCTGGGTTTGCGGGCATGGACCCCCCCCACCATGGTTTCTTTCTTTCTTTCTTTTTTTTTTTTTTTTTACATATTTATTTATTATGTATACAGTATTCTATCTGTGTGTATGCCTGTAGGCCAGAAGAGGGCACCAGACCCCATTGCAGATGGTTGTGAGCCATCATGTGGTTGCTGGGAATTGAACTCAGGACCTTAGGAAGAGCAGGCAATGCTCTTAACCACTGAGCCATCTCTCCAGCCCCCCACCATGGTTTCTGAAGTACTGATGCCTCTTGAGTAGGCACTCTACCAAGTGAGCCACACCACCAGCCAGAGAGCAGCTCGTTTGACTGAAACTCTTTTGGAATCTCCTTTGCTAGTGTCATATGTGTGCAAGAGGTCGTCATGGGGAACAGCTGTTACAGCATGGTGGTGACTGTGCTGTTGGTGGTGGGCACTGAAAGGACAAGAGCCCTGCAGGATTCCTGTGCCAAGTGTGAGGCGGGTAAGTACCAGACCGACAGGTGCGTTTTCTGACCGTTGAAAACTCAGTTCGGTTAGCCCGTTCAGAAGACCGCTCACTCCCTTGCAAAGGCTTTTTGGGTACAACAAAGAGGCCCTGGGGATCTGGCTCACTCAGTTTCCGCTCCTCAACCTTGCCACTTGAGTACAGTCAGAGAGGCTGTCTCAGGGGTGCTTGGAGGGTCCCAGGACAGGCTCAGAACAGCACACAGTACATGCACTCTGCAGCAAGGAGCAAGCAGGTGGCAGCATCGTCTGGGCCCCTCTGGTTACACTGATCTCAGAGGAGATCAACAGACTCAGGGTTTTCTTAGTCTCTTGATTTCTTTGTTGCAGCATTTATACACTGTTACTCCTAGTTGCACAGCTATGCCAGGGGTCACCCTGCAAATGTATAGTCTTAAAACGCCAATCAGTAAATGTGCCATTGCCAAGATGCCTAGAGGATAAATGGAGCATTTGCTCTGATGTCCTCATGATGCCTCGGGTGACGGTCGAGTGTTGTCAGACACAGACACCTGTGCTGCCTTCCAGGTACCTTCTGCGAGAAAGACAATCCTGTGTGCACCAGCTGTCCCCCAAGCACATACTCCAGCACGGGTGGACAGCCGTCCTGCAACTTCTGCAGGGTGTGTGAAGGTGAGTCTGTCTGTCTGTGTCGAAACAGAATCTTTCTGCTGCCTATGCTGGACTGGACCTTGTGATCTTCAGCCTCCCAGGACTGGAGGTCGGCTTTACACTGAGGCGTCTCCATCTTTAGGAAATCTGGGGCGAGACCAGCTTTGGTCTCCCTTTACTAACTGGTCTCTACTCAAAATCTTGAGCTTCACAGGGGCTGACTCCCCTGTCCACAGCAGGTGTAGCCTAAGGATTTCATGGAATAGCTACCGTCGCTACCTCGAGGACCAGCCTCCAGCAGCTCGGGGACTGAGGGGGATCCCACAAAGTCAGCTGACTAATCTATCTGAGGGAGTAAACTTAACTCGTTGGGGCCTGTGAGGGGGGTTAAACTTAACTCTCTGGGGCTGGCGCAAAAGGGACCCCCCTACACAACCCACACACTCACCCACCCACACACACACCCCTGTAAGGTCTCCCCATCATCTTCTCTCTCTGTTCTTTCTTTTCTTAGCTCTCTCTACATGTATTCCTCTGTCTCTCGTGATATCTTTCTTCTAACTAATTTTATTTTTTTCCCTACAGCTTATATACCTCAGCAAAATCTTTCAAGCAGTATAAACATTATAATGAGGTTACACACTATTTTAAAGAAAATGATTACAGTGAATACAAGTGAAAACCAGCATGTTTTCTACATCTCTTACACAATTAAATATTTTACACATTACAGGTGAAAAGCAAGTTGACCCCAGAACCCACAAACATTTATGTCCAAGCAACTTGTTATTAGCAGAGTGTAAGCGAGCAAGGCGTCTTTCTCAGTCAGCTCTCTCGCTGCCAGCCTGCATTTTTCGGTTACAGAGAAAGGAGCAGTCATTTTATTATTTACCTCAAAGGTAATCTCATAAGAAATCTTAGGAGAATCACAAATCTAAGTTTTTATGTATGGAAAAGAATCAGCCAGCTCTCTTTTAAACCCTCGGGGTGCACACCCACTCATCAACAGGTGTTTATACCCGGAAGCAGAGGGCAGAAATGGGCACAAGGGGTTCCCCATCAGCCTTGACCACCGACCCATCTAGCAGGTCAGCCAGCGGCAGCCAGGCTACCATTGTTCTTGGTCTCCGCCCTCAGTGTGCCCCTCACTCGGCTATTAAGGGCAAGCTTTTTAAAATTGTTTTCCAAGATTTTTTATTTGCCTTAAAGCTATTAACAAAACCATCTTAACCTACCCTTAAGTCATTACTTAAAGCTGTGTTCTAGCTACGGTGCACACTGCAACCGTGACCACATCTCTCAACATTAGGACGAGAAGAACATGAGCTGACTTAGCTCCTGGGACACAACTGTTCTTCTTAATCGTTGACATAAGCCAAGTCCATATGATGCGTCAGAAGAAACTAGCTGTGCGGTACTTCCCTGTTCTTATTTCTGTCTTCTGCAGCCTCTGCTTTCTCGGGGGCAGAGGTAACACCGTGTCTTGCATTTGCCTATTTTAGCTTTCCCGCTAAGGAAAATCACAATCCCTTACTATATATACTAAAGACCGCCCAGGCATCAACATCCTATTTAAACGAACACTACTATTGTGTAAAAGTCATTGCTTTTAAGTAGCACAGTTTAGGAGGAAGTCATCTTCATAATAATCCACAGTAAAAATCCCCAGGAGAATGGAATATCTCCATGAGATAATCACACGACATTACAGGCGGCGGGGAATCTCTGCCCATTCACACCACGCTAGATATCAGCGGAACATGGCAGCAGCAGACATGGAAAGACAGAACAGTAACAACAGCCATCCTGGGGCCGACACTCTCAGGGCCTTGGTGGTCCAAGATCCACCCAACCGCACCTTACATGCTGGTGGGCCAATCCCCTGACGTCAGTCGCCACCTGCTGCTCTTCTGATGTGGCCACCAGCAAGTCATCATTTTTTTTTTGGCTGATTTTTTAAATAATAGAGGAAATACTCACTTGACACGAAAGGCTTTTATTGTTTTTGTTTTGTTTTGAGACTGGGTCTCATCATGTAGCCCTGGATGACCTGGAACTCACTATATAGGCCAAGCTGGCCTGGAACTCAGACCTTCTGGCCTCTACCTCTGGAGTACTGAGATTAAAGGTGTGCACTACCACGCCTGGATTTTTTTTTTCTCTAAAGTAGGGTCTCACGTAGCTTAGGCTGGCTTTGAACGTCTCTTCTTCCCGCCCAAATGCTGAGATTACAGGCGTGTGCCACCACACAGTATACAAGGAGCCGGGGATGGGACCCAGGACTTCGGCGTGCTAGGCAAGCACTGAGCTCCCTCCCCAGCCCAAGAAAATCTTTTAGTGAGCAAAGTGGAAAATATCTTAATGGGGATTGAAAATAAAACAGTATGAGCCAGGCACTGGGGCACACAATCCCAGCACTGGAGACCGAGGCAGGAAGATTCTTATTTGAAGGGTAGGCTGGGATCCACAATGAGACCCTATTCCACAAAGACAGTAAATGGGGGAACACAACATAATCATTAACATTATAAGCAGAGCAATGGATATATATATATACACACACATATACACACATATACACATGCACACATATGTATGCATATGCACATATATACATGAACACACATACATATATATATCACATACACACATATATATATAAAACACATACATATATATATCAACCGCAATACAAATTTGTTTCCAAGGGTAACGCAGAGCCGGGGCTTTGTAGGTTATTTCAGGCTCAAGAAGCCTTGCTCCCTCACCAGCAATGCGGAGTGTGAATGCATCGAGGGATTCCACTGCTTGGGGCCAGAGTGTGCCATGTGTGAAAAAGACTGCAAGCCAGGCCAAGAGCTGACAGAGCAGGGTAGGTTTGCCCTTTCTCCGCCCAAGTTTGTGAAGGACAGAGATGCAGTATGTGGTACTGACGGTGTTGTAATTTCATTCCACTGTGTAGTCTGTGTTTTCACAAATGTAAATGATTTTCTTAATCACCCGAGCCGTGTATTCTTGCACATTTTGGTTACAGACAATATTGCTCATATCATTAGACTGAAACTGAGCAGTCTTGGGGTTTCAATTCAAGAGTCACTAAGCAGGGGCTGGAGAGACGGCTTAGTTAAGGGGAAATACAGCTCTTGCTGAGGACTCGAGTTCAGTTTCCAGTACCCACTTCAGGCTGCCCACAATGGCCTGTAACTCCAGTTCTGGGGGGGGTCTGACGCCCTCTTCTGGACTTGATGGGCATCTGCACTCACATGCACACGTGCACACACAGATGCGTGCACACATACATGTGGATAACAGATTAAAGTGTTAAAATAATCGTGATGCAATTTGCACAGGTTAGCCTATGCCACCATGGCATCTGCTCATCAGGGGAACATCGTAAAATGGTAAGATGCCTCCTACTGATTCTCAGCTTTCCTTCAAGGTTGTAAAAACTGTGGCTTCGGGACATTTAACGATCAGAATGGGGGTGGCACCTGTCAACCATGGACCAAGTACGTATATATTCTCATGTCTCTCCCAATGTAAAGAACCTGAGATAAACTGAAAAACAAAGGACATTGCCGCTGGCGTGCAGACCTGCAGTGCCTCACCTCTAGGGCACAGGGGACTCTGTGAGGCCACAGGGTCTTATGTGAGAGTCTCGTGGGAGTTTCTCACATCATCTGCCCATTGCTTGAGAGCCCAAGCCCTACTGTATCACGTGGCTACTTCCTGGGATAACTGTGCTCCTCTGGACCCAAATTAATCATCTGAACTCTTCTTCTTGACCCGTCTTAGCTGCTCGCTAGGTGGAAAGTCCGTGCTTGAGAACGGAACCACAGAGAAAGATGTGATCTGTGGCCCCACGTTGGTCAGCTTCTCTCCAGGTACCTCCCCCACCGTGACTGCCCCGGTGAGAAAATCAGGTGGTTGTTTTATTGCTATTAAATACAAGTTAATGGTCGGGGGTGGCGCACAACTGGAATCATAATCACACCACTACAGAGGCTGAGGTGGGAGGCCCCGCAAGGTCCAGGCTAGCCTGGGCTACACAGCAAGACTCTCTGAAAAGGTTTATCCAAACAAACGCCTGATGTCTGTTCAGACTGTATGTGAATGCCCTCAGCGCCGCTGACTCTCGCAGCTCTGCCCACAGCAGGCAGCTCTGGGGTGCTCTCCTCTTCATGCCTTGTCTTGTTTACCTGGATGTTGGCATCAGTAATGGTGACTCCTCATCCCAAACAGATAACGTAGCTTTACAAAGGCCAAGTCCGGGGAAATAAAGGGCCTCATACGTTACGCTCAGTAGTCCAGGCTGCTTAGTTGCTGGGAAAATCATTAAATTCGGGCTCATTTTAAAATGTCACTTAGATTTAGGACTTGGGGTGTCACTCAGTTGGTAGAGCCCTTGTTTTACATGCTAAAAAGGCCCTGGATTCCAGACCCAGGATGGCATGGATTTGGGCATGGTGCTGCAATCCCCACCCTGTGGTGGAGGCAGGAGGATCAGGAGTTCCAGGTTATGCTCAGGTGCAAATGGAGTTTGAGGCTAGCCTGGGATCCATGAGACTTTGTCTCAGGAACAAAACAGAAGGAACGAAAGAAAGACAGTAAAGTCATCTAAGCTCGTTGAGTTACAGGTTTGGGGTGCCCAGGGTGCTGCCTCACTGGAGCCCATGTGTTTGCCCTCACCGAACACTCCGGCATTTCTCTCCTTGCTGCAGAAGGAGGGAGATCCTTGCGAATCCTAACCTGGCTGCTGGCGCTGACATCGGCCCTGCTGCTGTTTCTACTCTGCATCACTCTGGGGCCCATTGTGGCCAAATGGAGCAGCAAGAAATTCCCCTACTTGTTCAAGCAACGTAAGGCCAATGCATCATGGGAGGCGGGCGGGGAGGCAGGACAACTCTGCAGACAGGGTTCTCTCCCATTTCAGAGAGTGAACTCAGGTCCTTAGATTCGATGGCGAGTGCCTTTGCTCATCTAGCCATCTTGCAGGCTTGGATTTTTTTTTTTAAGTTAGAAGCCTGTGATTGGCTAACATAATGGTTGTAAAGCCAGGACAAGCTTGTTTCCACAAGGGGACTGACAATGTCTGGAGGCAGTGGGGGTAGTGGTGACTTGGTGCTGGGAGGTATGTTTAGCTGTGACTTGGAGTAGCCTCCCCATCCCCACAATGCACAGGGAGGCCCCCTAGCCACAAGAATTGGGCTCTGCATTTCATTTGGGAAGAGATGGAGATGGAACGGGACCCAGAGTGTAGGGAAGACAACGGACACATAGGGCACAATCCCGGGTAACTGTGCACACATAAGTGTGGGCACCCAGTCAGCCCACGCCCATGACACAGAGGAACCAGAAAAGAACATTGCCTCAGAAGTTGGGGAGACAGCTTGGTTGGTAAAATGTTTGCTTTGCAAGTGCAAAGAAACGTTAATACCCAGATCCATGTTAAAAAAAACAGTGGTATGTGCTTGTAAAATCCCAATGAGGGACAGGTGGTGACAGGCAGTGACAGGCAGACAGGTAGTGACGGGCAGTAATGGGCAGTGACAGGCAGAGACAGGCGGTGACAGAAAGAGACAGGCAGTGACAGGCAGAGACAGGAAGAGACAGGCAGAGACAGGAAGAGACAGGCAGAGACAGGCAGTGACAGGCAGAGACAGGCGGTGACAGAAAGAGACAGGCAGTGACAGGCAGAGACAGGAAGAGACAGGCAGAGACAGGAAGAGACAGGCAGTGACAGGCAGAGACAGGTAGTGACGGGCAGTAATGGGCAGAGACAGGCAGAGACCGGCGGTGACAGGCAGAGACAGGCAGTCACAGGAAGAGACAGGCAGTGACAGGCAGACAGGAAGAGACAGGCGGTGACAGGCAGAGACAGGCAGTGACGGGCAGAGACAGGCAGTGACAGGCAGAGACGACAGGCAGAGACAGGAAGAGACAGGCAGAGGCGACAGGCAGATCCCTTGCTAACAAGCCATGCTCATCTATTGGAAAACTCTAGGCCGGTGAGAGACCCTGTCTCACACAAAAGCAAGCAAGCAAGCAAAGGTGGACCTCTGACTTGTATACACAGCGCCTTAAAGCACATCAGCCCACCCAGTGTCGCTTCTCGAGTTGGTAATAGCCTTGGTCTTGGCTCTGGTCCATACTGGAGGAAGTGTGGAGAATTGGGAGAATTGGATGATGCTGAATGGGTGTAAGGTGGATTATTTCAGAAATAAAGAGTTTCAAAGGGCTGGGCAGTGGTGGTGCATGCCTTTAATCTCAGCACTCAGGAGGCAGAGGCAGACAGATCTCTGTAAATCTGAGGCCAGCCTGGTCTACAGAGTGCACTCTAGGCTGGTCAGGGCTACATAGTAAGAACTTGTCTTAAGAAAGAAAGAAAAAGGAGGAGGAGAAGAAGGGAAGGAAGGAAAGAAGAAAGGAAGGGAGGGAGGGAGGGAGGGAGGGAGGAAGGAAGGAAGGAAGGAAGGAAGGAAGGAAGGAAGGAAGGAAGGAAGGGGATTTACCCACAGGTTGAGTTCCAGTCCCCTGTGATCAAAATCCAGACTTCTCCATTTCTTATAAAATAGCAATGAGCAATGCATGGTTCTGTTCTGTGGGTGTCTGTATGTATAGTGCGCATGTGTATGCACTCACATGTGCACATGTGTATGTGTAGACATCAAGGCTGGGGGCAGGCATCTTCCTGGCTTGCCCTCCACTTGCTCCTCTCAGTTGAACCCAGAGCCCATCATGGATGTGTCCAGCCAGCTTGCCCCGGGACCCTGTCTCTGCCTTCTGGGGTCACAACGATTATTGCCCTGCCTGGCCTTTATGTGGTACTGGGAATCTGAATCCTGCTCTTCTTGCTCTCATGGCGAGCATTAGTTACCTCAGGGTGAGCATTTGCTACCTCAGGGTGAGCACTCACTACCTCAGGGTGAGCACTCACTACCTCAGGGTGAGCATTAGCTACCTCAGGGTGAGCACTCACCACCTCAGGGTGAGCACTCACCACCTCAGGGTGAGCACTCACCACCTCAGGGTGAGCATTTGCTACCTCAGGGTGAGCACTCGCTACCTCAGGGTGAGCATTCACTACCTCAGGGTGAGCACTCGCTACCTCAGGATGAGCACTGGCTACCTCAGGGTGAGCACTAGTTACCCCAGGGTGAGCACTGGCTACCAAACCATTTCCCAAGCTTGGTTTTTGTTTTTCAACCTAGGGGGAAAAGACGTGGGAATGAGTAACTTAAGTCCTGTCCAAGTAGGTAGGTCAAACTGTTTTCCAAAAGTGATGGGGGGCACATTGAACGCCTCTTCAACAGGGTGAGGGCGAGAGCGCTCCATTCGCCCCACTTCCGTGTGAATGCGGGGTGCAGCACCGCTATTTTTATGTCTGGTGGGTGGGGAAGACTGGCTCACTGCGGTTTTGATTTGCATTTCCTTGACGACGGCTGAGGTTAGGTTTCGCTTTGATTGGCTGTTTGGATTTCTTACTCTGAGAAGTCTTCCCATGGAGCCACCTGCTCTTTATCAATGAAGGGCACCCTGTCCCAGCTGCAGGCATGTTTGCTTTCTGTAGTCTTTCCCTCTCCATTCCAGGCTTCTGGCTCTGGAGGAGACCTCTAAGCCGCCAGAACCAGAACCGTATTTCCTCCTAGAGAGGCAACAAGGTTTCTGTGAAGATGTTTTCAAAGGTATTGATCAGTAATGAGGGTCTTGTAGTCATTAAAAAAGGACATTTTCCTTTTCCTATAATTACACGAACAAGGAGCAGGACAGTTCCACGTGCCGTTCACAAGCCTCTAACATCACAGTGAGGCCGGGACGACGACGCACAGAACACACACAGCTGCATGTCACTTTATCCGGTTTGTAGATTCATTTACCGAGCCACACAACTGAAATACGGAACTTGAAAAGCGTGTGTGAGAAGCCTGCCTGGAGCCCCAAAGAGAGGCTCTCAAGGTCAAGGCCAGAGGTTACACAACTCAACAGCAAACAAGCAAACAAAACCACCACAGACTATTCACAACCAAGATCCAGCCCGGCTAGCCCTCCTCACTCAGCCCTGCTCGCCCTCCTCACTCAGTGCTCGCCCTCCTCACTCAGCCCTGCTCGCCCTCCTCACACAGCCCTGCTCGCCCTCCTCACACAGCCCTGCTCGCCCTCCTCATTCAGCCCTGCTTGCCCTCCTCAGTTCTTCCCTTTCTCTGGCGATCACTCATCTATTTCTGATTTTTGACTCTTGGCTGTTTTTTTAAATGTATTTACTATGTATTTTATGTCACGCGTGTTTGCTTGCATGAGTTGCATGTGTGTCACATGCATGCAGGAACACCCGGAGGCCGGATCCCCTAGAACTGGACTTATAGGTAGTTATGCATCGCCATGTGGGTGCTTAGAATTGAACATGAGTCCTTTGCAAGAGCAACAAGTGCTCTTACCTACTGAGACATCTGTTTTTTAACTCTTTTTTTTCTTTTGGTTTTCTGTATAACACAGTCTAACCAAGGCGACAGGCTCCCTTACCTGTGGGGCCTAGGACTGGCCCTGGCCTTTGCTGTAACGATCCCTGATTGTCCAGAAGCTCCCCATCTTGCTAGGCTGGTCTGTCCCTGGTCTGGTAGCTGGAGTGGGCGGGGTTTCTCCGATCTCTGTGCTGGCATCCCCAGGCTCCCCACTCGTCCAGCTCCTCTCTGGGAACAGGAGGCAGAAAGCAAGCCCAGACCACCTACTGCCACGCTGCGTCTTAGGCCCTGAGATTCTTGGCCATCCTGCCCTCTCCTCTCCTCGCAGCCATCTTGGGCTTGTTTCGTAGGTTATATGTATGTATGTATGTATGGAGTTTTGGACGGTACAGAGCAGTAAATACAGGGAAGTATGGTCTCTTCTACCTGAAGCAAATCACTACTGTTCTGGTTAACCTTGGATACAATATTTCTCAGTCTTGACTTAACTTCCTTCCCTTCCCTTGCCTCCCTTTAAAAATAAGATTTAGAACATAGAAGACATGCCTTGGAACAGGGCTTTTGCTTGTTAAGTGTAAAGGAAGTAGAGATGGAAGGCTGCTAGCTGTAAGGGCAGATGGGTCCCAGCTGTGTGTAAGAGCAGCTGTGCTGCTACACAGAGCAATTCTGGGCTTTCACAGACATAGAGGTGGGACACAGCCACAGGATCACACCAAAAGGAAACGTCGGTCTGAAATAACGTGTGAGAATAAAATAGGGGTGCTGATAGCAGGTGGTGGCTCAGGCCTTCAACCCCAGCACTGGGGAGGCAGAGGCAGGCGGAGGTGGCGCATGCCTTTAATCTCAGCACTGGGTGGGGGGGCAGAGGCAGTTGGATCTCTGAGTTCGAGGCCAGTCTAGTCTACAGAGCAAGTTCCAGGACAGCCAGGACTGCTACAGGACACTGTGTAACAAAATAAAAGGAAAAACAGTGTGGGAGGGTGGGCAGGGGTCTGCTGCATTGAATCCACAGTTGTGCCTGCAGTGTAAGCCATGCTCTATGCTGCTGTGAGTTTGGCTCAAGCTTTGGTTTGTTGTTGTTAAGCCAGTGTATAAAATAGAGAAAATGGTTTTTAACATGAAGGAAAGGTGGGAAGAAAGAAGGAAGGAAGGAAGGAAGGAAGGAAGGAAGGAAGGAAGGAAGGAAGGAAGGAAGGAATAGGTTTTCTGTGCCCCCATAATAGGTTTCTCCACTGATGCAGTAAGTCAGATCAAGTCGAATTGAAAAAGTAGAACAGGTTTATTTGAGCAAAGCAACTGCCGGGTGAGTTCTCCAGTCCCAGAGATGGAGGTCAGAGAACTCACATGCCAGACTAAAAGAGGGAGATTATATAGCTCTTAGGTGAGGGGCTATGACATGTCTGCCACAAGGTGGGTTTGTGCCCAAGCATGGTCAAAAGCTGATCACTTTAGGCAGGGACTGGGGCTGCTGGCAACTTCAGGGGAGGAGCTACCATAGCCGCCAAGAATGTGGACCTGGGCTTTTTGGTGCCTTTTCTTTGTTCAGAGATTCCAGAATGGGCAGGGCTTGGAGAGACAGGAATGGGGCTTCTCAGACCACGCAGGAAGGAGCTGCAGGAGCGAGCTGGAGGCTCCAACCAAAGAGGAAGGAAGGAAAGAAGGAAATCCCGACATGCTGGGGATTACATACTGTAACACCAGTTCTTGGGAGACTGACCTAGGGAGATTACCACATATCCAAGGCCAGCTTGATCTATAGGGAATCCCAGTTGAGAGACCCTGTCTGCAAACAAAACACAACATAAGAAAACAAAATACTGTAAGATAAAATAATAAGTCTCCAGACAGCTCATACAAGCTGTTGGCTGGCTGGTGGGTAAGTTGAGAAGGTTTGTGGATGGAGCAGAACTGTTGTCTGAGACAGCGGACTGGAAGCCTCTTACGTTGTTTCTGCTGTTTCCTAGCACTTAAGATGGCAGTTCGCACGGCTCAAGAGGAAGATGCTTGTAGCTGCCGATTTCCAGAGGAAGAAGAAGGAGGAGGAGGAGGCTACGAGCTATGAGGTGACATCCCAGGAGGCAAGGAGCAGCACAAGGACCCCACTGTCCTGTTCTCAAACACCATCCCAGACAATACACAGGCGTGAACACCATCCAAACCTCTTCTGATGATAATGTATTGGGTTTTTTTTACCATTTAAAACATTTTTATCTTTAAGTTTTATGTGTATGAGTGTCTTGCCTGCGTGTTATGTGTGTGTGCATGCAAGTACACACACCATGTGGATTCCTGATGCCAGCAGAGGCCAGAAGAGAGGTTGCTGAATCCTTGGGAATTGGAGCTAAGGATGGTTGTGAACCACCTCTTGGGTGCTGGGAACCAAATCTGGGTTCTTTGCAATGGCAAAGTGTCTTAACCACTGGGCCATCTCCAGCCCTGCCCTTGACATTTTTAATAGGACTATGCAAAGAAAAGGAATGAAAGACCAATTTCTAGGTCTCCTTAACTATACATATATATATATACACATATATATCTATGTATATATATATATATGGCTGGGCTTGGTGGTACACACCTTTAATCCCAGCACTAGGGAGGCAGAGGAAGGTGGATCTCTGTGAGTTCAAGGCCTTGGTTTACATAGTGAGTTCCAGGACAGGACAGCCAGAGCTATATAGAGAAACCTTATCTTGAAAGATAAACAACAAAAAACTAGCTCCCCAAAAGAACCCTAAGATAAATAAATAAATCCATATATCTAGATATATATGGATATATAGATATATATAATTTATCTAAAGAAAAAGACACTTTCAATTGGATCACATGGACCAATGGTCCAGCTAAAATCATTGTAAAATCAATGTAGGTGTGTATGTGTGAGTTTGTGTGTATGTGTGCGTGTGTGCGGATCTGTGTGACATGTGTAAATATGACACATGCTATAAGATGCAGTATTTTTCCCCCACCGAATTCCCCTGGTTTCTCACTTACTACGACACCTCCCTCCACTGTCTGGTGAGGGGGAGGCCCCGTGTCCCCATCTGGAAAAGGCTTGTCAGAGTTTAAGGGGGCTCTTCGGAGGAGTTCAAAGTCTGCCTGTGTCTGTCCCTCCACACACTTCTGCCTGTCCCTCTGTGTCAGGCTCATCAACACACAGGCCTTTCAGGGAAGGCACAAAGCACTGTGAGGGACACAGCTGTGACCTCACTGGAGCGAGGCCTCCCAATGCCCCCTGCACACACATTGCCATGCTCAAACACGGCTGCTGCTGCTTTTCTACGGCTCCTGTGCAGCTCAAGAGCTAAAAGTGGTTTTCAATTTTATTTGTTTTTGAGACCAGATCTCACTGTGTAGCCCTGGCTTGTGTAGCCCTGGCTAGATTGGAACTCACTATGTAGATCAGGCTAGCCTGGAGCTCATAGAAATCCACCTGCCTCTGCCTCCCGAGTGCTGGGACTAAAACTGTATCAGTGTACCCAGCTAGCCTTTCAGTTTTTTTTTTAAAACTATAAACTGATTGGTCCATTAGCTCAGGCTTCTTATTAACTCTTACAACTTATATTAGCCCATTATTCTTATCTGTGTTAGCCACACTAGCCTTTCAATTTTTAAAAGCCACCTAAAAATGTAAACATTGGGGATCTTGCAAAATTTGAGCCTCCTCCCTCTCTCTCTCTCTCTCTCTCTCTCTCTCTCTCGCTCGCTCGCTCGCTCTCATTTTTCTCTTGATTCCAAGAATCCTCACCTTGTGGTTAGGGACCCTGGAACGGTGCTGAGTGTCCTGAGCTTCCTGGTGTAGTGCCTATCGTGCCGTGTGGAGGTGGCTGTGAGCTGCTGTGGTCGTCAGAATTGTATTTATAGTTCCTGCTGCTGTGTGTGGCACACAGGGTGTCCCTTCTGCAGAGACCGCCCACCGTCACTGACAAGTCTGTCTTCTCCAGAGCTACTTTCAGGTTCTCCCGCCGCTGTGCGGCTACCCATGCTCTTTTACTGTTGCCTGGGGAGGAGAGTCACGAGGGAGACAGCCTGAAAGTCAAATTTCTGGGTCTTCGAGCAGGTGCCTTGATCAGTCAGGATGGGCCAGGTTATGCAGTAATAACAAATGACCCCCGCAGATCCCAATGGAGTCCAGCAAGGTGGAGGTAGATTTCCTTTGGAATGTGTGTAGTGGTGTAAGCCAGAGGTCAACCTCAAGATTCTGTTCCTCAGATCTCTTACTGAGCTGGGACTTGGCCTGCTGGCCCAGGAGCCCCAGGGTTCTCCCAGGCTCTACTTCTCCCAGGGCTGGAATTACAAGCAAGTGTAACCATACTTGACTTTTTCACATGTGTTCTGAGAACTGAACTCAGGTCCTTGTGCTCGGACAGCAAGCACTTAGGTGGCCAAGCATCTCCCTCGTCCCCCAGACTCTTCTCTTACTGTGATTGCAGGCCCATTCCAGCTGTGGCTCTGTGTCTGCTACGAGGTCATGCTTTGAACGCTTGGCTCCCAGCTGGTGGCTGCGGAACCTTTAGGAGGTGACCCTGGATGACGGGAGACTTAGAGCAGCCCCTCGAGAGTTCTACATACCCTTGTCCCAGCCCGCTTTCTCTGCTTCCTGATCCACTCAGCATGAAGGGTCTTTCTATGTCTGCTCCTGCTGCTGTGAATGCCACCATATGCTCCTGGTACCATGCCTTCTCCACTGTGACGGACCAAAATCCCCCTGAGACCATGAGCCCAAGCAAACCTTTCTTTCCTCAGACTGTTCTGTCTTGGCAACACCATAAACAATGCCTGTGTCATCTGTGAGCTGTCTCTGGGACCTGGGTGAGGGAGCAGCCTCTGCTTAAAATGTTGGACATCTATGGCAAAGGGGACTTGTCACTTCAGAACATGTATGACTGGTTCGTTAGGTGCTAAGCTTGCAGCTGTGCATGTAACTGAGCCAGGCAAAAAGTATAATAACTAGGTGAGCATGGTGGCACATGCTTTTCTGAGCGCGGGTCTCATTCATGCTGCTGCCTTCTTGCCACCATCCAGCTGCTTTAGGGACTGGCATCCTCCCTGCCCTTAGCTCCTGTTAGAGCCCCTGATTTTGTCGGTTTGGTGGTGCGGATGGCGTTTCTTTCTTGACAGATGAGTGTCCTGTCACATACACTGTTCGATCCCTTTGAGAGGAAGATTTGGCTGGGGATGCTAGTGCCGCCTTTACTCCAGGCTACACGGAGAGACCTTGCCTCAAAAAAATTAAATTAAATGAAAAGATATATTTATTTTTTATTTACATATATGCCTGTGTGTTATGTGCATCGCATGCATGTCAGTGCCCACAAAGACCAGAAGAGGGTGCTGAATGCCCTGGGAACTAGAGTTACAGGAGGTTGTGAGCTGCCCCAGAAGGATGCTGGGTACAGAACCCCTGTCTTATGCAAGAGCAGCCAGTGTTCTTAACCTTGAGCCATCTTTTCTGCCCTTCCTCCTCCTCCTCTTCTTCCTCCTCCTCTTCTTCCTTCTCCTCCTCCTCCTTCTCCTCCTCCTCCTCCTCCTCCTCCTCCTCCTCCTCCTCCTCTTCTTCTTCTTCTTCTTTTCTTCTTCTTCCTTTTCTTTTCCTTCTCCTTCCTCTTCCTCCTCCTTTTTTTTTTTTGTTTTGTTTTGTTTTTCGAGGCAGCCTGTCTTGGAACTTGCACAGCTTTCACGTCCACCAATCAGAGGCTTTACACAAAGACCAATCACAGACCTCCTGTTGCACCAGTCACTAGCTCTGCAGAACCCTCAGGGTTGACAGTGCTCCCTCAGGTCTGCATGCATGACATAGCTGGGAAATAGCTGTCGGGAGAGCTGGGCCTCCTGTTTACAGAAGCTAATCTTAGGATGTGTCTTCCAGTCTTCCAAGGCCAACACAGGGCCTGTGGAGCAGCCACACCTGGAGAGTGAGTCTGAACTCAGCTGCAGGGGTCCTTACAGCTGGGGTAAGGGTTCCTCAGAGTGGAAGGGGAGGATTTGAACACCTGGGCTGTCTTAGCGTTTTCTTGACTGGTGGTTTCCCGTTAGAGGCAGCCAGGCAGAAGGGAACTGACACCCAGCTCAATGGCTGAGTGGTTTGGTTCACACAGTTCAAGTTACTTCAAGAAAAAGCACTTTGTAGGCGACACCAACATTCTGGAACTTGCTTACCGCACTGTCAAATGCTCTTAGGGAGAGCAGGGTCCTCCACTTACGGATCTCAGTTTTGTTACGATGAAGATTTATTGTGTTGTTTTACTATGTGTAAAATGTATGTGTCCGTGTGCAGGTATGTGCCTGTGGGTGCAGTTGCTCCCGGGGGCCTGAAGGGGGCACCAGATCGCCTGGGGTGGAGTTACAGGTGGTTGTGATTCACCCAGATCCAGATGCTCTGTAGGATCTGTATGAACTTAACCACTGAGACGTCTCCAGCCCCCTTAGAATTCTGGAAATTTAGAAAAATTTCTAAGGCTTTTGCTTTGCTGTTGCTCTTGAATGGTGTGTTTTGTTGTTGGAGGCAAAGGTTGTGCCCAGCAACCTCTCCCACAGCCTTTCTTATCACTTCTGATAGGAGAAACATTTTTTTTCCTTGTTGGCAGCCAATTTGCCTACGACGGCGGTTTCTTCCTTTTCTAGTCCACTATTCCTCACTCTTGACGGAAGTGCCAGGACTTGTTTCAGTAGGACAGTCTTTTCTGCTCTGACAGAGACGAGGGGCCGTTCCTTGAGCAGGCTAGGACACTCCCCTCCCATTCTTGGTTTTGGCAGAGAATTTTTTCTCCTTCATCTTTGTCTTCTTTTTCTCTTTTTAGGGGGAGGGGCATTTAGGAAATAGGAGACCACTTAGCCCAGGCTAGCCTTAAACTTGGTAAGTAGTAAAATAGGATGTTGATATCTTGGTCATCCTGCCTCAGTTTCCCATGTGTGTGCCTCCATTTCTGTTTGTTCGTTTATTTGATAGACTACATATCCACGTAGCCCTGGCTGGCCTCAAACTCACAGAGGTCCGCCTGCCTCTGCCTCCCGAGTGCTGGAATTAAAGGTGTGCGCCACCACTGCCCGGCAGTTCTTATTTTTCTTAACAAATTTCTTTGTTTTGTTACACAGATTGTCAGTTTTTTTTACCAGGCTGGACCTGCCAGGATCAAGGATCCTCTTGCTTTTAGCTTTCTGAGTAGCTGGGACAACAGATAAATCACCTGCCTGGAAACCCTGTCAATTCTAAAGGGACACCTCTTGCCTTTGGGCACTTGGTGTCTTGGTCTGTGTGTGCCACTGTCCACATGTGACCTCTCCAGTGTGGGGCATCCGGGGTAACTGAGTTAGACTCTCATTTGTTCCCAGCTAGGAACACAGAAAACACACAGCCTGTGCTTTCGAATGGGGGCTGTGTTAGCTGCCTTCCCATCCCCGAGACAGAGCCCCTCACAGACGCTGAGGGGAGAGAAGCTTTGCTGGATTCTACTGTGGTAGGGAAGGCACGGCAGCATGAGCGATCCATCTTTGGCCGCGGCAGGAGTATGCTATACGGCTCCTCACCTGTTGATGGTTAGCACCGGAGGCTGGTCTAACCTCCACAGGCCCTTCCCGAATGGCCTGCATCTCCTAGCTATGCCCCACCCCCCAAAGCTCCATAATCTGTGGAAACAGCACTGCCAGCTGTGGACCAAGTGCTCAGAACATGTGCCTGTATGGAACGTTCCAGATTCAGCCCGCAGCAGACGGTGTTCACTGTCTAGACTGTGTGACGCCCTTGTCATAGTATATTTTGGCGTCGCATATGAGTAAGTGGAAAACACAGGAGCTTGGGATGTGCATCACCGTCCCCTCGGCAGAGAACAGCAAAGGAAAATGGAGATGGGGGAAACGGTTCCGCCTGGAAGGTAGTTTAGGCCACCCAATAATTCGCTTTAATAGAATAAACATACATTTCAATGACCCGGATAAATGAAATCATTTAAGCTTTCGGGTTCTTAAAAACAAGCCCCCATTATTTCGGAAACAGATTTTGATTTTGTTCTTAGTGGAACATGCTCTCTGATGGAAACTTTAGGTCTCAGGGATGCCTGGCTACTCAAGTGGGTGTCTTTGCTGTGCCCAGCACATGTTTCCGTTGTGGGTAGGAGGTACCACAGACCACGGCCAGCGAGGCCCCGTGCATTCTGCACGTGTTGGGGTTAGAACAGTGAGCATTATCGGTGCCTTTACAAAAAGGCTACCATGAAGCCTGAGATCATCTCTAAAGAAAAACAAAGGCTAAAACAGAGAGTGTTGTGCATGGCGGGTGGGTACGTGTGCATGTAAGCACATGTGGAGGGCAACTCACAGCCAGCTGTATTCCTTGATAGCACCGTGCCTTGTTTTTGAGACAGGGTCTCTCCCTGGAGCTCACTGACTGGCTAGTCCGGCTGGCCAGCAAGCCTTGGGGACCCCACTGTCTCTACCTTCCGAGTCCTGGGATTTCAGGTGTGAAGCTGTGCCCAGATTGTTCTGTGGGGCAGGGGGAATCAGACTCAGACTCTGCATGCTAGTATCACACACACTTTAGTTGACCAAGCCATATCTCCAGCTCAAGACAACGTATGTTTAAAAAATTTGTCTTAACCGCATCCCCAAACTTGAGGCCACACTCTGTACCCCAAGAAGCCTAGTTTTGGCCATCTGTCTTTGAAAAGTCAATTAAGGGTGCCGAATTCAAAGTAAAAAAAAAAAAAGTCACACCAGAACTGGTGGCACACACCTTTAATCCCAGCACTCAGAAGGCAGAGGCAGGTGACTCTCTGAGTTCAAGACCAGCCTGGGCTACACAGAAAGACTTTTTTTTTAAAAAAAAAAAAAGGCAGAAAAAGGCAATTCAATGCAGCCACAGTAAGGAGAGGAATGAAGAAATGTTGCCATCTTCAGGAGTTTTATAGAGCAGTTGCCACATGACTGTGGTTTACTGGGTAAAGTTCCATCCCCAGCGTCTGTCTCCGGAGAGCTACATGGCTTCTCACTGACTCCACCTACTTTCTCCCAGCACTCAGTTTAGTTTTCCCTGCCTACCTCTGGTCGGCCCTGCTATAAGCTCAAGCCAGCTTTCGTTATTCATTAACGGTAATCACGACACACAGAGGGGAATCCCACATCAACCAAAGACCTCTTAGAAGTTGGGGTTTTGTTGCCCACCATCAAGCCCAGGCAGGAGGAACTCAAGCAGGAGCAGAGGCAGGAGCTACACAGCGGTGCTGCTGACTGGTTTGCTCCCCATGGCTCAGTTAGTCTGCTTTCCTATATAACCCAGGACCGCCTGTCCAGGGTGGAACTGCCTCCCCTCCCCCATCAATCATCAGTCAATAAAACTGACCTACCCACAGGCTAATCTGATGCAGACATTTTCTCAATTGGGGTCTCCTTCCCAGATGGCGACAGCCTATGCCAAGTTGGCAAAACCCTAGTGGGCACCGCAGTAATTGTCCAGACAGACTAAGGTGATGCCCCTGCCAGCTTGACAAAGCCTAGCTCTTTTCCAGTGTGTGCAAGGTGGCTCCCTGGGACTCCTGGGCGCCTCTCCTGGTCCTCACTTTATCCACCTCATGACCCTAAAGCCCTTTGTGTTGGGAGCGGCCTCCTCATCCCTGGAGGGGACACAGACACTAAGATCCCTTACACTTCAACCATTTTAGAGCTGCTGCTAGGTGGAGGAGACTTGATTTTTGGTTTCCTTTTTTTCGCTTTTCAGATGGGTCTTGATGTGCAGCTCAGGCTGGCCCTGAACTGGAGACTCTAGAATGTGGGACAAATCCCACAGCCTGAATCAGGGAGCTGTCTTGCTATAAGCCTTTGGTCACTTGGAGCAACTTGTCTTACTGGGAGCCACAAATGGCTGCAGGCTGTGATGGTTTCCTTCAGAGAATGCAGAGGAGAGATCAAAGGGGCTTTGGTACGAGGAACCTGATGTACCCCAAACACAACCTCTTGTGTATCAATAAGTAAATATGCTTCTGAAAGACATTTTGAGGTTCAGGTCACAGAAATGTTCCTCCCTGCTGCCAGAAAGCCTAAAGTTACATTCTCGAGTGACTCTCTGTGTCCCACAACCGTGTGTGTGAGTGTTTGTCTGGGGGCATTATGTATGCCCACCACGTGTGTGCCTAGTGCCTGCAAGGGCCAGAGAGGGTATGAGAGCCCCCTGAAACTAGAGTTATGGATGGTTGTGAGCAATCATGGGTGCTGGGAACTGAACCCAGGTCCTCTGTAGAAGCAACAAGTGTTCTTGACAGCTGACCATCTCCCCAGCCCCCTCCTTCCCACTTTAAATGACGCTCCTCTCCAGGCCTGAAGGAGACTTCTCTCCTCTCTAGACCGCCGTCCTGCTTCTCCACACAGTGTTGCTTCTCTCTGGTGCTCTTTTCCAGCCGGAGCCCCCCGTCGTGGTCTGAGCCCCTTTGATCACAACAAACCTCACTCCTGAAGGGAATTAAGAATCACTTGGCAGCTTCCTTCCCAGCTGATCGCTACTGTTCTTGTTTATATCAATATGAGTGATCCTCCATTGTGGCCTCCTGTGTGCTGGGATTGTTCGTGTGCGTCACCAGTCAGCCTCAATGGCACTGTAAGACACACTACCAGGGGAAGGAGGGACAGCTCCTGAATTAACTCTGAGTTATTAGAAGACTGCCCGCTGCCATCTCTTATAGTATATTCTGGAATTCTAAACAAAGAAAGGCACGCGGCTGCAAGGACCCAGGAGGTTTGAATTGTATCGACCCAGTGAAGCAGTTGATTAAGGTGTTGGATGTGTTTTTCTAAAGATTTGTCTCCTCCTGGAGCATTCTGGGAAATCCTCTGACAAGGCTATGGATGAAAAAAAAAAGACGGAGCCAGCCTGAGACTTGAACTGCCCCACAAGGTCCACACAGATCACTCAGATTGGGAGACAGTTAAGAGGTTAAATGTCTAGAATTTGAAAGTAACTTGGTTATAATGTTTTTAGCATAATTTATACAAGTCATTTCCAATAAGATGACTGATTCTCGAGGGTGGACAGGCTGGTGGTCGCTTGGACAGAGCTAAAGCAGCTTTTGCCAAGGGTGCTGCCTCTTTTTTATTTATTAAAATAAGTTATCCCCCCCAAACTTTTAATCTCAATCTCTCTCTCTCTCTCTCTCTCTCTCTCTCTCTCTCTCTCTCTCTCTCTCTCTCTCTCTCTCTCTCTGTGTGTGTGTGTGTGCAGGGTCTGAGGAGGCCAGAAGAGGGTGTCAGTTCCCTGGAGAGGGAGTTACAGGTGGTTATGAGCCACCCAGTCTTATGTGGGTGCTGGGAGCCAAACTTCTGCCCTCTGGAAGAGCAGTCCATGTCCTTAACCACAGAGCCATCTTTCCAGCTTCCCCTCCTTTTGTTCCAGACAGGGTCTAACATGGGGCAGGCTGGGTTTGAACTCTCACTGTACCTGAGGATGAGAAACTACTAATCCTTCTCTCTCTCCTCAAACGTGCTGGGGTTCCAGGTGTGTGCTCCTTTGCAGAGCTGAGGGTGGAACCTGGGGCATCGTGTATGTAGGCAATCAGCCTACTGAGCTGTGGCCCTTTTCGGTACTGGCATTGATATTGATCTAGGGTCACTACATCGGCAGTGGGTCGGGATTGGCTGGCATTGGGTTTAGGGTGTTGGTGTGGTTTGGCATGAGCATTGGAGCCAGGGTTTTGGTGCTGGGTTGATACTGGCTTGGCGTTGCGTTTGGTTCCTGGAGTTGATATAACTTTAGTATTTCTGTCCAGGCTGTGTTAAAGGTGGGGAAATCTGAAGAGTTTCTACGTTCACTTGCGTCCTTCGTGGGAGTGGGAGTGGTAAGCAAGCCACGGAGGAAATCCTACGGCTGGTGAAATGTCATCAAATAGACACTTGCCACCAAGCCCCGAGTCTGAGGAAGGGGCAGGTACCAGCTTCAGGCAGAGAGATACTTGGGGACTGTTCAGAAAGTTGGTGTGGCCGCCTCCTATCTGTGTGTGACTAATTCAACCTGTGATACGCTTCTTTGAAATTTAAGAAAACAGGAAGTTCCCCGGCAGATTAAGACCCAGGTGCCAGATTTGCTTCTCTGAATTCCACCGGAGCTGAGGCAGCTCCTGGCTAAATAGAGGTCTTATCACAATTCACGGGAAATCTACCTGGCCTGGAGGAACTTCGGGCTATCTTGATAAGAACTGAACTCACACGTCAGGCTGACTGGCCACCCTGTGTTCCAGAAGGCCGGACAAGGTCGCCACCCTCCCCTCACATCAGGAAGCTCCTGAAAAGGAGCTCACTTCAATGTTGATTGCCCGCCTCCTGGAGGGGCTAGAGGACTGCACCCCGCAATATATGTGCTCCCTGTCCTCAAAAACAGGAGAAAGATGGGTGTCCCTGGGAAGAGCTTGTGTCCCAGCATCCGGACTGCGGGACGGCTGGTAGAAATCCCCCCTCCCCGAGACTCTCTTGAGACCTTTGATCAACCGGAGGAGACCCACTCTTCCCTGCTCTACTCCCCCTACTTTATTTTCATGTTTTATTAGGATATATTAATTATTCCCAATAATTGGCTCATTATACCATCTATATGTATGTAATGTTTTTCTGCCAAGTTCACATATCCCTTTGCTCTTTTCCTCCTTCCCCTCCCTCGAATCCCCTTCCTGTCCCAACTAGCCCCCCTACTTTCTTTTGTGTCCTTGTGTATGCGCCACGCATGACTCGACGGGCCCCATCAGGTATGTTTAAAGGCGCAGTTACACCACCGAGGAAAAGGGTTCTCCTGCCCACAGCGACCACTAACTGCATTTAGGTTCTCAAGGAGACGCCCGGCCTGGTGAGCTCCCGGGTTCCGCAACACGCATCGGAAAAACGCCTCCACAGCGACATCTAGAGTAGAGTTTGAGCTCTGCACCAGGCTGTTGAGCCGCACTCAGCCCGGTAGATTTTTATCCGAGCTCTTTTTCTGTGCTTTGATAACGCTGCATGACAGACACGTTTAAGAATCAGCGACAAGCAGCGGTAATCGGAATCACTCTGAAATTAAAAGAGCTGAAAACAAACCACCCGCGTGTGTCCTTTACTGTGCAAGTTAGACACAGTTGTTAAAAGCTAGCACAAGCCAGGCGGTGGTGGCGCACGCCTTCGGAAGCAGAGGCAGGCGGATCTCTGTGAGTTCGAGGCCAGCCTGGTCTACAACAGCTAGTTCCAGGACAGGCTCCAAAGCTACACGGAGAAACCCTGTTTCGAAAAACAAAAACAAAAAAACAAAAATAAAATAAAACCAAAACCCAGCAGAACACTTGCCTGGCAGGGGACACCATGATCACAAGGTGGTTTCCCAGCATGAAACTCGTCATTTGCCCTTTGATGTGCTGACCCCTGTGATTTCCCCACGTGTGGGGAACTTAACTGCACAGTCTGTGGTAGTGGGGGGCTGCATTCACACTCTCGCCTTTAAAAAAAAGATTTTTAGAAACCCAACATAATAAAAGTTTGCAGTAGAGACTGGAGAGACAGCTCAGCCGTTAAGAGCACTTTCTGCTCTTGCTCAGGACTCAAGTCCCAGCATCTATATGATGGCTCATAACTGTCTCTTAGTTCTAGTTCCAGGGGATCTGATGCCATCTTCTGGCCTCCCTGGGAACTGCATGAATGTAGTGCATACACACGTGAGCAGTCAAAACACCATACAAATAATAACGATGATGATGATAATTCAGAACTATTTCCACTAGAACCACCATCCGAGTGGCTGGAGAGATGGCTCTGTGGCTGGGACCGCAGCCTGCTCCTGCAGAGGAGCCGAGTTCAGTTCCCAGTACCCACGTCTGGTGGCTCATCTCAGTCTGTAACTCCAGCTCCAGGAGATCTGACACTCTCTTCTGACTTCTACAGGCACCTGCTTGCACTGGGTGTGCTTTTGCATAAGTAAATAAAACCAGAAAAGAAGGGGAAAATATTAAAAGAAATACAGAACCGTAAAATGTGAGCAGCAACAAAAGTGGTAATGTGATTATTCCGATAGAAACATCAGAAGGCAGTCACTCTGGGATTCCAAAGGTTTTAAGAATCACAGAAAAGCCCAATGTGCAGTCACAAGCACCATATTGTCTTATCCTCATGGACAGAGCCTCTCCGGTGGGGGTCGACACGCATGTGGTTCTTTGCTGAGATCTAAACCTGGTTTCATCAGCAAACAAACAGGTGTCAGGTTGTTGAGCGATCTCCTGGATCTTGCTTAAATGTGTTCAGTCTCCAGGGGGCTCTCTCCCTCTCTCCTCCCCCTCCCCCATTTTCCCCTGATGTCACTAAGTGTGGCACTCAAATATTAAATATTTGACACCCACATGCTGCCACACTGGCTGGTGGAAACTGGAAAGAACAAAACCCCCCTCTACCACAAGAGGGCGGTAGACACCAGCAGCGAGTGGGGGCTAGCTGGGAATGGGGAGACTCCAGGATGAACTGGAGTCGTGGGGGTCGCCTAGTTCATACCCGTTCTCCTGGGGACAAAAAGACAGTCGAGGTGACACTGTTGGCCAGGGTCCAACAAAGGCTGACTTGTTCTCAATTAGACAGTTGCTCTCAGCTGGAACCAGGAAACTCATTGTTAGGGGAGCTCTGGCTGTGGTGATATACAGGTGTTGGTTCCAGCACCGGGGAGGTGGAGACAGGTGGACCAGTGGATGCACGGTGCGTGCGGGCCAGCCAGCCTACCCTACTCAGTGAGACCCTCAGAGAATCAGAGTGGGTGACTCCTGAAGTAAGATACCCAACGTTGTCCTCCAACCCCCACAGGAACCCATCTGTACACACACATGTGTAAATACACGCGATACACACCACACACACACACACACACACACACACACACACACACGAGGATTTCTAAGGCGAGATTCCTGCCAGGATAAAACAACTAAAGTTCTAGGAAAAGTACAATTGACCAAAGCAGACTCAAGAAGACAGGAAATGCATATACAAAACCACTATTGGGGAAACTGAGGTAGAAGTAAAAATCCAGAGGCCCAGCTCAGCCTTCGCAGCCACAGAACAGAGTATTCCAATGTGTTCAGACTTCTGTGGGACACAGACACAGGCCTGGGAAGTGGAGGAAGTGCCCCATTACTGCCACGATAGATGATTTAACACCGAGTCTTTTTTTTTTAAATATTTATTTATTTATTTATTTATTTATTTATTTATTTTGTATACAATATTTGTCTACATGTATTCCTGCAGGCCAGAAGAGGGCACCAGACCTCATTACAAATGGTTGTGAGCCACCATGTGGAATTGAACTCAGGACCTTTGGAAGAACAGGCAATGAATGCTCTTAACCGCTGAGCCATCTCTCCAGCCCCATAATGCCGAATCTTGAGCCTGCAGTGTGCACCTGTGTGCAGTACCTAAGTAGGCCAGAAGAGGGCAGAAGATTCCCCTGGAGCTAGGGTTACAGGGAGTTGTGAGTTTCTGTGTGCCTGCTGGGTCTTGGACCTTGGTCCTCTGCGCAAGAGCAGCTAGTGTTTTAATTGCTGAGCCATCTCTCCAGTCCTTCAGTTTTGAAATTCTTGAACAAACTAGACAAGCCCTTGTCTCTTACTGCAAGAGCTTCTTGCCAGTGTTAATCGTGTCCGATGGTAGAATATCTTCAGATTAATGATTGAGCAGTCATTGATTCCAACAGGCCTTGCACCCCGGGCCTTCCACTTTCTGATATGGTGTGCTGAGCTCCCTATCCCGCCATTAGCTCTGATTCACTCTCTTCCCTGTGCGTTCAAGGGGTTGAGGTTCAGGGAGGGAAATTAGACCCACATATTCCATGCAGGGCTGGGGAAGACAGGCAGCTTGGTTGCTTGGGTGTGGGCCTGGCATGCATGGTTTCAGTACTGCATTAGAATCAGGTGTGGCGGGATACCGTAACCCTAGCCCTTGACAGAAGGTAGAGGCAGGAGGATAGTTCAGAATCACCCTCTGCTACACAGTGAGTGGGAGGCCAGCCTGGGCTACTGAGGTCATTCTGGGCTACTGACAACCTGAATCTGATCCACATGAGAGAACTGACTCCTGTAAGCTGTCCTTTGGCCTCCACATTTGTATCATGGCATGTGTGTGTACATGCTCATACACACTCGAGTACACACACACACACACACGAGTACACATACACGAGTACATACATACGAGTACACACATGAGTACACATGCACACGAGTACACACACGAATACACACATGAGTACACATGCACACAAGTACACACACATGAATACACACACGAGTACACACACACACACATAAATACAAAAGAAATATCATTAAAAAAAATCTTGTCTTAAGCAAGGCGGTGGTGGCGCACACCTTTAATCCCAGCACTTCAGAGGCAGAGGCAGAGGCAGGTGGATTTCTGTGAGTTCAAGGCCAGCCTGGTCTACAGAGTGAATTCCATGACTGTCAAGCTACACAAAAGAACCCTGTCTTGAAGGAAAAAGAATTTTGTGTTAAAATAAACTAGATTATTGTCACCGTAGGTCTGATTTTAATAATTTTCTCTACATGCAAAACTACCAGCGGTGATGCAAGTCAGCCATCTGGCCAGTTATCATGGTATAAGAAGGAAATGAGGCAAAGTGAAGTACAAATAAAAACCTTTCAACTGTTTCCGGGCTTCGGGGCCGTTTTCCTCACTGTCTGTCTCTCAGCGACAGGGGCGTTCTTCCTGTGAGCCCTGTGTGCTATAGACTTGGGCCTTGCTTCCTTCTTTCCCACTGCCTTTCCCCACAGACAACCCACAGAAAGATCTGGGTCTGTAAGAGCACATGTCCTGTCTAGGCACGGTGTGCACACCCGCAATCCCAGCGTTCAGGAGGCCAGGTCAGGAAAGGGGTGAGCCTGGGGCCAGCCTGGGCTACATAGCAAAGCCCCTCCTCCTCTTCCTCTCCTTTCTTTTTTCTTCTCCTCTCCTTCTTCTTTTCTTTTTTAAAGCAGGAGGCAGGGTTGGAGAGATGGCTCAGAAATTAAGGGCATGTGTTGCTCTTGTAGAGAACCCATGTACAGCAACTCACAACTTCCTGCAATTGCAGCTCCTGGGGACTCAGCACCCCTTTCTGGTCTCTGTGGGCACCTGTACACACGTGGCATGCACACAGAGACATCTACACATGCACATAAATAAAAACAAATCTTTTAATAAAAAGGTACCTTTTATTTCATATTTAAACAGGTTCCACCTTGAGAATTAGTTAGAAATGTAAAATCTCAGGCCATAATAAAATCCAAATCAGGAACTGCAATTATTAAGACTTTTAGAATTATGTGCGTGTGTGTTTAGGTGTACAATGTGTGCAAAAGCCTGTGGAGTCCAGAAGAGGGCAGGGAACCCCATGGCGCTGTAGTGCAGGAGTGTAAGCTGCTATGTGGGTGTTGGCAATGAGCCTGGGTTCTCTGCAAGGGCAGTAAGCATCCTTAACCACTGAGCCGTCTCTCCAGCTCATTAGTATCTTAAGGACAGTTAGGATACCATCTACACTCACATCAAGATTTGTTTGTTGTTTCTTTGAGACAGGGTCCTCAGGCTAGCTCCTGAAGATGATGGAGATGGTGGCATGGGGATGATGCCCAGATGGAGCAAGTACGAAGAGAGACTGCAGGCATCTTCTGGTCCAAGTCAGGATGCCAATCTTGCTACAGAATGAATAAGAACCATGACTCACCGGTGACACACCGGAGGCTGAGTCCAAACCTGGGCGCAGCACAGTTGGCACTGGGGAGCTGCGGCAGGTGGGGCAGGCGGGATAGGCGGGGACAGACAGGATAGACGGGGCAGGTGGGATGCGCAGGGCAGGAGGGATAGGCGGGGCAGGCGGGGTAGGCGGGGCAGCAGGGTGGCAGAACCACTTGCAGCTGCTGCATTTAGGAGAAAGGTGTTTGAGTGAAAGATGTGTGTGGCTGGAAACAGCTTAGTTGGGAGAGGGGAGCAAAGAAGGAAAAGCAGGCTTGAAGGGAAGCGACCCAGCTGGACAGTGAAGGGACCCTGCCTAGACTGGGGGTCACTCTGCTGTCTGCCCACATGAGAAGCTGGTGCTCAGCCTCTGAGACCCTCCCACACGCCACTTCTTGCTGATCCCGGCTTCGCATTGCATTCAGGCAACAGCTAGGGCAGCTCAGCGGAATACTTCTTCCGCAGACGCATACCGGGCGTGGGAAGAGGCCTGGCTCTCCTGTAGGGAGATCGCATTTCCCTCTGAGCCTGAAGCTCAATGCCTCCATCTAAGTGGCATTTATTGTCTTCAGTTTTGGTCTGGGAATTGAACTCAGTCTCTCTTTGCTAGGCAAGTTCCCAGATAGATTTACACTACAGTCCTGAAAAGGCCTCGTTTTTAAATAATGATCACTGGCCCTAAGTTAACTTTTAAGCTGCTTTAAATTCTTGGGGTGTATGTGTGCACTTCTGTGTGCATATGCATGCATGCGTGTGTGGCCATGCTGGAACTGAACCCCAGGACCTGATGTATGCTAGGCAAGCACTCTACTACTGAGATACACCCCTAGCCTCAGGCACGCATGCGAGCGTGCGCGTTTACACACACACACACACACACACACACACACACACACACACGCACGCACGCACACGCACACGGTGGGGGAGACTGATGAGATGCCCTTCAGCCTCTGATCTTCCTGCTCTGACCTCCCTAGCGCTGGATTCCAGGTGAGCACCACCGTACCCAGTCTCTGCCGTTGTGGGAACAAAACCCACGACCCCACGCATGATAGTTCGGCACTCCCAACAGAGCCCATGCCCCAGGCCCGGAGCATTTCCTACAGTGTGCTGGTTGCCACAAATCTGCAAGTGGTCCACCTCATCATGCAGGAGAGCCACTCCCTTCGTTCTGCTCATCCCCTCCCCCCCCCAGGAGCACTTCTCTGGCTCCATGTCACATCGGGGTTCCTTTGGATACCACACGAAGGTGTCCCAGGCATGGAAGACTGCTCCCAGGTACCCCAGATGGGGAAGTCCCCCCTCCAGGGACTTCATTCCGACTTGGAGCTTCTTGAGGATGGTATGAAACTGCCTGACAATTTTTATAACTTTGTCTCTGTCATACCCACAAAATTCCATCCCATGCCACTTGGCAGTGAAGAACCGGCAATGCGCAGAGGGAAAGGAACACAGGATCCCCACAAGGACAGCCAGATCTGAGTCTTCTCTCGAAAATTACTTTCTGAATCCCCTGCCCAAGAACAAACCCCAAGCAACATGATAGTCCGAGGCATGTCAGGGTGTGCTGACCGTGGTCTGGCGGAAGGAGAGGCAGGAGAGCAGGAGGACGACGCTTCCTGCTGGGAGCCCTGATGTTGCAGCAGCTGGAAGCCTCCACTCTCCTCGCTGCCAACCATCTTTAGAGACTTTGGGACGTGGTGAGGCTTTTGGTAACTGGAGAAAGAGTGTAAAGCCGTCCCGATTAACCTCAAACCAGTGTGACGTGGGTCCTCGGGCGACACCCACCTACAGCCTGCTGTGCTTTTTAAGGACAGTTTGTTTATATTTTATTTGCTCATATTTATTTTATGTGTATGTGTGTCTGCCTGCATGTATGTCTGTGCGCTTCGTGCATGCCTGCCCATGGCAGGCAGAGGAGGGCAAACGTCCTGGAATGGGAGTTACAGACAGCTGTGAGCTGCCCGGTGGGTGCTGGGAACCACGTCCAGGCCCCTGGAGCCTGGTACAGTCTTAACCTTAGCATTGTGCCAAGCATGTATGTGAGTGCCCACAGAGTCCAGAAGAGGGCACCAGTTTCCTTTGGAGTTGCATTACAGGAAGGGGTGAGCCATCTAGTGGTGCCGGGAACTGAACTTGGGTCCTTGGCAAGGGCAGTAAATGTTCTTAACCATGGAGCCATCTCTTTGGACCCTTTGATTTTTATTTTGAGACAGAATTTTCGTACGTTGCCCATGTTGTCCCTGAGTTGGACTCTACACTTGGCTGGTCACTGTTTTAATGGAATGAACATCTAAAGGGATAAGATAAAGGGAAGGGGGGTACCAAAGTGGAGCGCAGATGGCAAGTGGCCCTGGGATGTCTTGGGGGACAGTAGTACTGTCTTGGTCTGAAAGCTGACCCACAGCCCAGTCCCAGGCTGTGTAACAGACAGCCCCAACAGTTACAAGTACAGGGTAACCATTTGTAACGCTCACAGAGCCAGGTGTGGCGGTGCACACCTTTAATCCCAGCACTGGGGAGGCAGAGGCAGGCGGATCTCTGTGAGTTGCAGGTTTATAGAGAGATTTCCAGGACAGCCAGGGCTACACAGTGAAACCCTGTCACAAAAAGCCAAAATAAATAAAAACAAACAAGCAAGCAAATAATAAATATAAAATGCTCACGGGGTTTGTGGCCAGGAGTTCAGACAGTGAACTGCTCTGTCCCACGAGCCTGGGCCCCAGCTGGGCTGCATTAAAAGGAGAGGGTGAGCTGAGCACCAGCGTTCACCTCCCTCTGCTTCCCGACGGTGGGTGCAGTGAGAGCAGCTGCCTCACGACCCTGCCTGCACGACGTCTCCTCCACGACGGACTGAACCCTTTTCCTTTCTTCCCTTGCTGTGGTCGGGCATTTGGTCACGACAGTAGGAAGAGAAAACAATACATGTGGACTCAAGCCCAGAGCAGCACGAGGGCTGAAGGAGCTGACGCTTTAACAGAACCGTCTACCTGGGTCTCAGGCGAAGCTCTAAATGACACACGCATGGGCTACACCCAAAGGAACTGAGGACAGATTGTAACAGCTTAGGCGACATAGGAACACCTGGCAGAAATGACAAGATGGGACTTGGATGGATCTGCTCAGAGACTCTAGGGAGCCGTATGAACGCAGAGTCCTGCAACATCAAAGCATCAAGGTATTCCGTGCACGAAGAACTGGGAAATGTGAGCCCTTCCCAAGGAAGAAGAAAATGGACGGATACCAGCACTAGCTGCCCTAGATGAGGGACGAAGGCCCTGGCGTGGCTCTTTAGGGTGAGGAAAAGGCGCTCCACGAACAGAAAGGTCTGGGTTTTTAACAGAAAGCAGAAATTATGAAAAGGAATGGAAACATTATAACTAGAAAACTCAGTATCGGAACCATCATTATGACAGAAACAGGCGACACAGGAGAACAAAAGCGGTGGAATCAAAATTAAAGTTTCTACTTGAAAAGCAGATCAGATATTACCAAAAACTGTCAAACAAAAATCTGTTGCGGGAGGTCCTTCCGACCCTCCAACCAATAGCTGCTGTGATACCAACCCATTGGGGCGCGGTCTCTCTCCCTTTAAAAAAGCGGCTATTTCCTCTGCTCGCTCTCTTCACTTCCTGCTCCGCCGGAGACTAGACTCCCTTCCTGGTTGTGCAGATGGCGCAGCAAAATCTTAGAGCTCTCTAGGGCCCCAGAAAGATCTAGACAGTTCTGCTATCGGAGTTGTAGAGATAAGGAGAAGGTGCCGGTTCTCATCTGGACAAACCAGGAGTGATGAACCGATGTTACCAAGCTGCGCTACTAGACTGGCATAGGAACACTAACCAGGATAGCCCTGGTTAGTGGCTGCTTGGGGACAGAAGTCCTGGTTTGTCCAGAGGTAACTGACAATATTGTACACTGTAAATCTCTCCATTTGTCTGAACAGCCGACCTTGGAATTTCTGTCTGTGTGAAAAGTTTGGTTGCTCAAAGCTGGGGCCACGACACTGAATAAGCTGATGGGGTCTCTGTTGGGGCTGGTTCCCTTTTGTGCATTCGCCAGAAGCAGGCCTGTGCTATGTTCAGGAGCCTTATTCTTATTTATCTCTGAGTGCCGGAGTGATTTCTCTCAGGGAAGGCACATTCATTCTGTGACAGTGTAGAAAATGATACGAAGACATACTGATGGATTGCTTCTCGTCCCGGTTAGGGTTTCCGTTGCTTTGATGAAACACCATGACCAAAGCATCGTGGGTAGGGGAAGGGTTTATGTTAGCTTGCACCTCCAGGTTAACAGTCCGTCACTGAGGGAAATCAGGGCAGGAACTCCAACAGGGCAGAAACCTGGAGAGAGGAGCTGATGCAGAGGCCGTGGCAGGGCGCTGTTTACTGGCTTGCTTCCTCTGGCTCCTCTCAGTCCCCTTACAGAACCCAGGGCCACAAGCCCAGGGATGGCACCACCCACAAAGGGCTGGGCCCTCCCCCATCAATCACTAATTAAGAAAATTCCCCACAGCTGGATCTTCCAGGGGCTTAGTTAGGGTTTCCATTGCTGTGAAGAGACACCATGACCACAGCAACTCTTATAAAGGAAAACATGAAATTGGGGTGACTTACAGTTCAGAGGTTCAGTCCACTGTCATCATGGTGCGACATGGTGGCTTGCAGGCAGACGTGGTGCTGGAGAAATATCCTACGTGCTGGCTTACAGGCCACAGGGAGTGGTCTCCCTTACGGGGTTTAACTGGAGCATAGGAGACCGCAAAGCCCACCCCCACAGTGACACGCTTCCTCCAACAAACCAGGCCACACCTCCCATTGGTGCCCCTCCCTTTTGGGGCCATTTTTCTTTCAAACCACCACAGAGACGTCTTCTCAATTGAGGTTCCTTGCTTCCAGATGGCTCTAGCTTGTGTCATTTTGACACAAAACTAGTCAGGATGCTTCCCCAACTGAAAGACATAACCCTTAAGCAGCTCAGCGGAGCCCAGAAAGACCGGCCAGCCATCTGGGTCACGCTCACCAGCTCCATCAGTACAGATGACACCAGGCAAATAGACCTCGGCCAGCAAGGCAGCTCAGCAGGTGTGGCTACTCGCCTGCCACCCAACGATGCGAGCCCAAGGACCGCAGTTCAATCCTTAGGACCCTTGTCAAGGCAGAGGGGGAGACTTCTGACCTCCACACATGGGCCACAGCACACACCCACTCATACACACACTAATAGTAAATAAAAACAAATGCATACTATCAGTAAATCAACTAAGGTACTGAAAAATATTCAAATGGTCCCAGAGAATGGGGGGAGGGGATAATGGAGGAATAAGAAGAGTGTAGTTTAGGTGGTAGTGTATGCCCTCAGCATGCGCTTAGGTCCTGGGTTCAATTCCCAGCTCCACATACTACAACAAAACCAACCAAACAGTAGCAGGAATAGCAACAGCGGTGGGTGCTCGTGATCCCAGTTCTGGGGAAACAGGAACAGGGGGATCCCTGGAGCCTTCTGGCTGGCCGCCTAGCCGCCCTGACAAGTTTTAGGACAGTGAAAGACTCTCTCTCTCTCAAAAAAAAAAAAAATGTGTCTGAGTAATGATACCCAAAGTTGAAGTTGTCCACTGGACACACACACACACACACACACACACACACACACACAGAAACCAAGACCATTTCACCTGTGATCCTATCTGTCTAGATAAAAACAAGAGCACTGTTTGTTTTTTTGTCTTTTGTTTTTTTGTTTTTCGAGATAGGGTTTCTCTGTAGCTTTGGAGCCTGTCCTGGAACTAGCTCTTGTAGACCAGGCCTGGCCTCGAACTCCCAGAGATCTGCCTGCCTCTGCCTCCCGAGTGCTGGGATTAAAGGCGTGCACCACCACTGCCCAGCCAAGAGCACTGTTTGAACAGAAGAAATGGCTCCCCGTGGGGCTGAAGAGGTGGCTCAGCAGTTAAGAGCATTCTTTGTTCTTACAAAGACCCAGGTTCAGTTCCCAGCACCCACATGGTGGCTCATCTGTAATTCCAGTTCCAGGGGGCCTGGAATCTGACCTCTTCTGACTTCCTTGGGTTCCTGTACACACATGGTGCACATACACACAAGTACTCAAAAATAAGTCTTAAAAATGTTTTTAAAATGTCTCTCCACGTCTGATAACTTTTTTGCCAGCCACAGGCTGTAGCAGGTTCTCTTTGGCTTCTCAATAAAGTACTGTCTTCCTTTCATTTCTGATGACGTGTGAAATACCCCACCAGAGAGCAAGGTGGGGGAGAAAGGCCTTATTAGTTCGCGGTTCCAGTCTGTCACTTCAGGGAACTCACAGCAGCTGGTCACACGACAACCAGTCAAGAACAAGCAACGCACACTTGTGTACTTACTCATCAGCTTTTCTTACACAGCTGGGGCCCCAAACCAGGGAATGGGCCCGCCCACATTCAGCAGGGGGCTTCCCACACCAACAAATGCAATCAAGGCTATCCCTTCTGGGAAAGACACAGGCTGGTCTGATCTGGACAGTCCCTCACTGGGACTCTTTCCAGGAGATCCTAGGTTGTGTCCCATTGACAATTAAACCTGATGCTCAGATACCCTGGCTGGGGTCCAGAGGCTGGCACAGCAGGTAAAGGGACTTGGCACCAAGCCTAACAACTTGACTTTGAGCCCTGAAACTCTGAAACTCACATGGTGGGAGGAAAAGAACTGGATCTTCCTGGAAGTGGTCCTTGAACTATGATGGCACTGAGACAAGTTTATGCTTCTCCCCCAAATGAACAAATGAAATGTAAAAACAGAAAATAAAACCCCAAATCTGGCACACTTCCTCCAGCAAGTTTCATAACCAGACAGCGCCACCTGGTGGGAGACAGTGTTCAAACACATGACCCTATGAGGAACATTTCATATTCAAATCCTGACACCAGCCTAGTCACTGAGTTCCAGATTCAGTGACAGACCCTGACCCAAGAAAACAGGTTGCAGCCAGGCGTGGTGGTGGATGCCTTTAATTCAAGCACTTGGGAGGCGAGGTAGGTGGATCTCTGTGAGTTCGAGGCTAGCCTTGTCTACAGAGCAAGTTCTAGGATAGTTAGATCTGATACACAGAGAAACCCTGTCTCAAAAAAAGAAAGGAAGGAAGGAAGGAAGGAAGGAAGGAAGGAAGGAAGGAAGGAAGGAAGGAAGGAAGGAAGGAAGGAAAAAGAGAAACAACAAGTTGGACAGCACTGGAGAACCAATATCCAAAGTATCCTCTGGACTCCAACCCCTGCTCTCTCCTCCATCCCCGGTAGAATTATCATTAGACCACTGAAGTAGTCGGCTCCAGTGGCTGGGCCTCTTTACCAACAAATCTGTTTTCTCATAGCAACCGAGCAAAGCTTCTGGAGGGTGAAGTGTGAGATGCTGCTGGTTGGTCCTTCGTGGGCTCCGAAGGCCTCCTTGGCTTGATGATGGGTTCTTCCTCAGTGTACGCTCAGCTGTCCCTTTTGTCTGGCTCTTGATCTCCCTGCAAGGACACTATCCATCTCAGATCAGGGTCCACCTTAAAGGCCTCTCAGTTCAGGGTCTACCTTAAAGGCCTCAAATCAGGGTCCACCTTAAAGGACTGCTTTGGCTCAATCACCTCTTCAAAGACTCTCTCTCCAAACACCATCTTTTTGGGAGAGTCTGGGTTTTAGGGTCTTAACATATGGATTTTAGGGAATATATCTCAGCCCAACCCTTCTATTCCATTGCGTTACAGACAGGAAATAGCAACACATCATGAAACGGGGCTCGAGAGATGGATCAGTGGATGCTGTGGGTGCCATGCAAACACGAGGGTCTGAGCGAGGATCTCTAGCACCCATGCAAATGCCAGGCATGGTGGCATGCACCTAAAATCCCATGTCCGGGACAGGAGGACAGTGGCCAGATCGTCTAGCCAAACCAGTGAGCTCCGGGTTCAGAGAGAGACTATCGCAAACCTGAGTCTCAGAACATGCCCAACACTGGTCTCCGCCCTCCACACACGAGCAAACCCACGTGCACACACACCCATATGAGTGTGTACACACATCACATACACACACACACACACACTAATCACGAAAGGAAACAATGCAGGCGGTTGAGCCTCGGCACTCCTCCGAGTATTATTTGCGTGCGGCTGTGTTTTGATTTTTTCATTTCCGCTTAGCTCCCCAGCTGGCTCTCGGTCTCCTTTAATATCGATAATAGGACAATGCACTGGCGAAGCTGTACCAGCATCAGTGAGGTGACATTTTGAGTCATCAGATGAATCAAATCAATAACTAGAGCGGATGTTTACCGTTCGTCACCCTTCCTGTCCCCATGACGCGGGTAGGTGACACATCGACGCTGGATTCTGCCCAGACGCGGCACCGTCCCTTTGGCAGCCCACTGTTCTTTGTGAGGTGGCCTTCTGGGTCACAAGAATAGCTATAGATACCTCTCCTGAAAAAAAAAAAATGTCCCAAATTGAAGCGTCACCCCGCACATTCTTCCTAAAGCACCCCGTGGTGGCTCAGCATGTTAGAGGCTGATACTAGCACGCTTCCAGCAACCTCTGCACATGGACTAGGCTCTGTGAAAGAGCTCTGACCGTGGACCATGGCCGTCTGCTCCGGTGTGCTCATCTTTCTCGAGGTGATGGCTAGAGCCACCTGGTCTACTAGCAAAGAGCTGCTCTTTCTGGGTACACTGCAGTGGAGGGGCCCCTGACCCCAGGGCCTGTCTTTAGAAGGGACCAGTACACACTTCTACCTTCCAATATGGTCAAGGTCATACCAAAGTCAGCTGAACAGCTAATAGTCCTGCCCGGCCCAAGCCAGCATCTGTCCCTTGAGAAGTCGGGATGTTATCACAGCTCTGCACCCATTCCTAGGCTCTGGAGGAGGCATGTGATGCTTGCTATAGCCTGTTGCATCTTCCAGAACAGCATACTATAGCCTGAGGGGACCTCACACAGACAAGCGTTCCCTGTCTTGGAAGCTGCATAACCACATCCAAAGCGGCAATGCATTCAGTCCTGGGAGGGCTCAGGTCCTGCTCTGCAGACAACGGACTTCTTCTCCTACATCTTCACATGCACAGAATCCTCAAGTCTCTCTCTTTTTAAAAGAGGGCACCGATCATCCTCTGAGAATCCCAGCCTCCTGATCTGATCTCACACTGTTTCTCCTATGGCCCCCATTACACAGGGAGTTTCAACAGACATGCACGCAGGCTATGCTCAGAGCCCAGGGGCACCGGCATGAGATGCCCAAACTCCCCTGCTTAGAGGGAAAGCTTGAATGTGGCCTAGGCCATCTGTTTTACTCAAACAGGGTTGTGGGGGTGTGGACATCCTGACTAGATTGGGGAAGACAGGCTGGGCCTCTGGGGTTGGCTGTAAAGTTGGGAGTCCCCTAAGGATGCCCTTGTCAACTTGGCTCCCTCATGTCTGTGCTTGCCTGGCATCTGGAACTGAGCCCTTGTATGCTAGCCCAGTAAGATGTGGTAGAAGAGGGAGCGGGAGGAATGAAAGGGAGGGCACTAGGGGGAGGAATAATGAGAAAAATGACAATGATGCATATGTATGAAGCCGCCATGATGAAACACATTATTTTGTTTACTAACCTAAAGGATTCATTTAAAAAATCTTTTTATAAAGAGATGTGTGGGATTAGGGAGATGGCCCAGTGGTTAAGAATACTGGCTGCTTTTGGAGAGGACCTGGGTTCAGTTCCCAGCACCCATATGACAGCTCACAACCATTTGTGACTCCAGTCCTGGGGGACAGATGGCTTCTTCTGGCCTCTACAGGCACTCACTGGAAGGCACATGGCACACAGACAAACAGGCACACACATACACACAAAACAAGAATAGACAGACAGACAGATACACACACACACACACACACACACACACGTACTTACAGTCATCCTCCTGCCAAAACCCAGGGTGGATCCACAGACTTTACAAGTTATAGTCCTGAATGGACCCGCTCCCCATGAGCAACCATGGTGGATGTCATCCTGCCGACCTGTTTGTTTTGCTGTTGTTGTTTTTTGTTTGTTTCCTGAGACAAGGTTTCTCTGTAGCTTTGGAGCCTGTCCTGGAACTAGCTCTTGTAGATCAAGCTGGCCTTGAACTCAGAGATCCACCTGCCTCTGCCTCCCAAGTGCTGGGAATAAAGGCCTGTACCACCACCACCTGGCCAGGCAATGTGTTTCTAATCCCAGCACTGGGGGAGTAGGGGTGGACAGAGACAGACCTCTAGGGCTCACGGGTCATCTCATCAGCCAAATTGGTGAAGCCCAGGCCAGTGAGAGACTGTGTCAAAAAACAACATGGTTCCTAAGGAGTGACACCAGAGGCTGACCACTGGTCTCCACATGTGCACACACATGCATGTAAGAGAAGAGAATAGGGACAAGCAGAGAGGACAATCGTCGCATACACCAGGAAGCAGATGCTACCTGCCGTCAGCAGAAAGCAGCCCTACAATATGTTGGCCTCATCCGTCTCCGCGGCCCCATCAGTGGGGCTCTGACAGAGCAGCCCTACAGAAAAGTGTGTCAGTCCCGGAGCTGAGGCACTGCGGGCTTGCTTGGATCAAGAGAAGGTAGTGAACTTGAGCTTTGGCCTCAGTTTGTCTCAAGATGCCCTGTGACATCTCCAGCTTAAACTGCTGAGGATAAGATATAAGGGGAGAGAGGCTCAGTGGCTAGCCTGGGCTAGCTTCCAAGTGGGCAGTGAGGTCATTTCCTCAGTGAGGCTAGCAATAGGCTTTCAACAGTCGTGGCTGGGGTTAGAGTGATCATCACAGCGGGGAGCATGGGGGCGGGCAGGCAGGCATGGTGCTGGAGCAGCAGCTGAAGGCTCACATATGGTCTCTTAAGTTGCTGGTGGGTGTGTGTGTCTGGGCCTGGCGTGGATTTTTGAACCTGAAAGCAACTCTCCTCCCCTGCCCCGTGACACACCTCCTTCAATAAGGCCACCTCCCCTGCCCCATGACACACCTCCTTCAATAAGCCCACATCTCCCAATCCTTCCCTGTAGGCAGAGATGGCTCATTCATTTCCCAGCCGCCCAGACCTGAATAATCGCACAGAAAGGATACTAATCACAACACCATTTGGCCAATAGCTTAGGTGTATTTCTAGCTAGCTCTTATATCTTAAATTAACCCTTTTCTATTAATCTATTATATATTGCCACTGGGCTGTGGCTTACTGGTGTCGACATGTTATGCCTATGGTGGTTACATCGAGTCTCCCTGATTCTGCCTACTCTCTATCTCTGGTCAGATTTCCTGCCTGATTTACTCTGCCAAGCCATTGGCCGAAACAGCTTTATCAATCAGTCAGTAAAAGCAACACCTATACACAAGGATAATCCCACATCACGTCCTCGGTAGTTCCACCAGCTGGGAACTAAACACTCAAGTATATGATGAGCTTACAGGGCCATTCTAACCAGGCTACAGGTTTCAGTTGAAAGGGACACACACAGATGCCAAGCACTGTGCTAGCGAGCTAAAGGATCAGACATTAACGGTGCTTAGGCACTTGCTGTGTGTGAGGAGAGGGCAGACACCTGGGATAACTATCATCTGTGTGGATCATAGCTCCAGGAAGCAAAACACAACAGAGCATGACATGGACCATGGCCATGACAAACTGAAAATGTATGGAGGGAGGTGAGAACACAGGAGATGCCAACTTACAAATTTGAGCAAGTTTTTCCATTAAGAATGTAGAGTTAGGGCTGGAGAGATGGCTCTGTGGGTAAGCGCTTACAAGACAAGTATGAGGTCCTGAGTTCATATTCTCATAAAAAGTTGGGTGCAATTGCCATACCTGTAACCCCAATGCTGGGTGGATCACATTAGAAGGTAATGGAGGCGGAGACAGGAGGATCCCTGGAGCTTGCTGCCCAGTTAGTCCAGGTGATTGCTGAGTTCCCCAGGGTGTGAAGAGCTGTTGAGGATGGTACCTAATGTTGACCCCTGACCTCTCCATGTTCATTCAGGGACATATGCACAGCTCCCTTCACATGTGAATACACATATGTGTAACATGCACACACAGCATGAGGATGAGAAACACAGATTGCAATTTTAAATAAAGTCTGCTCATTAAACGAACGAGTTAGCTCTATAGCTGTCTGGGGGACAGCGCTTTGGGCAAAGGGAATAACCAGTAACCAGCTACCTGAAATACAACCCTACAACGACTTACCAGTTGTTATGCATCGACAGTCCCTGTGTGTCGGTAGCCTATGACTTTGTTTTGCGGCAAGGTCTTGCTTTGAGGTCCAGCATGGCAGGGTCCCTTGCCACCATCTCCCCAACGCTGGGACTGCAGGTTTGCACCACTGCACCTGGGCCACAACTCACGTTGTTCCAACTCTACCTGAGGAAGTTCCGATAAACATCTGCTCCCACCCACCGCAGACCAAAGCTGCGGTTCCACAGAAGCTAAACCTGGCAAACCAATGAATTTATTGGGCTTATAGCACATGAGTGAGGGATGGCAAACAGGAGCCCCATCAGTGACGAGACTCACCCCATGATAGGTGGAGTCCTCCAGTTAACCTCTGCGCTCTAGGTGTTAAGTGCTTCCTGAGACTGTGCACAGCTGAGACCGCCTACAGCTGCCCAGAGTCGGTCAGCTGGTGGGGGGGGGGGGAGCTGGTGGGAGGAGCAGCTTGTGAGGGGGCAGGGCGAGTGGGCTAGTGGTCGAATGGTCCCGGCCACTTTCCGTGAGACCTTCTTGAGGGATAAGGGTCTCTGAGGAAGGCTCAGAGGACAGCATCTACAGTCACACACCAACTGCGGGGGCTGGCTGAGAGCTCAGAGCACTTCCGGGACAAGGTGACACTGTTATTGACAACCTATTGAAGGAGGATGCTAATTTTCACTGAGGACTAGGCCTTCCCTAGTAACTTAATTAGGCCAAGCAGTAAAACTGTCAGGAGGACCCCTGAGTCACCAGGGTATGACAAAGCTTGGCAAGCCACCAGCCTCTGGGGGAGGGAGAAGGTGACTTCACTGCTTCCTCACACAATTGTCCTCAAGGGTCACCAAAGACCCCTAGACTGGTCGGCCTGTTCCCCACCTGTTGGCAATGGCAGAACATGAATGATTTACATGAACATGTGCACAGATTTCATACATGCAAACACATCCATCATAGACTTTTAGTTTAGTTTTTACTTTTTAAAGACAGGGTTTTTCTGTGTTGCTCTGACTGTCCTGGAACTTGCTCTGTAGACCAGGCTGGCCTCGAACTCAGAGATCTGCCTGCGTCAGCCTCCTGAGTGTTGGGATGAAGGGCGTGGGACTCCATGCCTGACTCCAGCATAGACTTTTAAAAAGATGTACAAACCTTAGACTTCTGATGCCCGTCTCCATCTCCCAAGACTGAACTCAGGCCTCATGCAGCAAACACTCCCGACGAGGTGCACCCCTAGCCTACGGCACAGCGCTTTAGGAAAAGAAAATCAAATTTTCCCAAGACAACTACTTTCGGCTTCATAATAGTCCATACTGACCCCATAGGGCACATCTTAGGTTGACGGTCTCCTACTCTCATTTCCCTGTAAACCTATCATCTAACTTACAGACTCAACTGGGGCTTGGGGTGTAAATTTGGTACCTGTAGGTTGAATGAAGACTCAGGGACGTAGACCAGACTGGCCTTAAATTCAGGATTCTCTTGCCTCAGCCTGTGGCATGTTGGACCACAGCTGTCTGCTACTACTACTACTGCTACTACTACGCACACACACACGCACACACACGCACGCACACACACACGCACGCGCACGCACACACACACACACACACACACGCACACACAGAACTGAGGTGATAAGAACTAACTGCTAACAGCACCACTTTGCTGAGCTGAGCTGACTCTGCCCAGGCTTGCTCCTGGCCAGGCAGCTTGGAGACGTACTTCAGTCCTTCTTAATCGTATCGGCCCACTCTAAGGAAATCTTGCTCTGAAGACTCGAGTGCTTGGGATCTTACAGGAAGCCAAGTCCATACGCTGGACTTGAGCTTCAAGCCAAGCTGTGCCTGCTATGCGTCTTTGCTGTTTCAGACGGGTTTAACACAACGTGACAACTCATCTATTCACAAGTGGAAGCTTTTTTTTTTTCTTTAAAAAGGAAGCAGACTTATTTCACATCATACCCCACATCACTTCTTCTACTACTCATAAATCTCTGTCCTTCTGCCTTGGCCGCATCATGTCTGCCCCTGTCTTTCACTTGTGATTTATAGCTGAGTTTCTTATGTTGCCAGATTTATAAACTTTGCAGGGCTTCCAGAATGCCCACTTTGTACACCAGTCCACAAGCCGGTAAATTTATTGTCTATGAATTGCTACTTTGAAAAATTACATCAATGCAAATTGATTGGCTTTTAGCCTCCCTAGCCAATAAATTCATTTTATTTTTTTGGAGGGGACATCTGAGGTCACAGGATGATAGATAAAACGGGCAATCCCTCAACGAGGAGAGTCGGAAGTTCTCCTGAGCAGACGCCCGGCAGGACTTCTCTCCATAGTCATGGATAGACTGGCCTTCTGCTGCCTGCTCTTCGTGGGACTCCTGAACCCACTCCTGTCCCTTCCCGTCCCTGACATGAAGGAGAAGGCTCCTCAGCGTCCAGGTGAGGTGACTGTGTTTATCAGTCTAGGTGGCACTCAGGAGGAGGGAAGGGATTCCGGCTAAAAGGCTCTTCTGTAAGCGTAGCCATGAAGAGAGAACCAGGGGGCTCTTACTGTGTGTCTTAGATCTAGCAATGGGTACAGTCTTCTCTAAACACAGGCAGGTAGCATTGCTTATTTCATGTCACAAATGTAACTCAAAATTTCATAGTGGTCAGCTTTTGTTTATAAACATTGGACTGAGTTTAGAACATTACCTTCAATTTTGAGAGGACTGGTTGAGGGTAGGAGTGGTTTCTCCAGCTACAGACTAATAGGGTCCTTATTCTGTCATGAGGATTAGAGAGCAATAATCTGTGTTGTATGAAACAAAATGACTTAGTTAAGCATAGTGGCTGCTGAAGCTGGGGACTCACAGACAGCCAAGCATGTTTATGTTTTCTTTTTGACTTAATGTTCTACTTAAGTCCAAGTTAAACTAAAAAAAAAAAAATTAGAAATTTTTACCACAACCCCTTAATTTGGCATTAGGTTGTGTATTATATTCCATAAATATTTAACTGGATTTAATACTTGTTTTGGCTACTCAAAACAATTTCCTTTATGCTCATCGTGTGTGCATGCACACACCATGGCGGTCAGAGGACTTGAAGGAGCTGGTTCGCTAGTATGTGGGAAGGCTTGGTGGTAACACTGTCCTCCCTGGGGCCAGCTTGCTGCTTTTGGGTCCTTTCAGACATTTTCTTAAGTGGGTTCTCTTCCAAGCCACTGCTGTTACACTTCCTAGTCTGCGCCGCCCTCCCGCCAGCATTCTCATCGTGTTTGAGCATCACTCACATTCTGCCAATCATCTGCTGGCATCACTGAATCCACACTGGCACTTAGCCTGTTGGTCAAAACCAGGCAGGAACCAATCCTGCTATTTTAAAAGGGCCAGCACACACCGCCAAAAGAAATCAGGATGTTCAGGTGCTGACGGCGCTTCAAACGTCTACAATAAAAAAGCTGAAATGAGGGCAGCCTCTTACTCACAGTCCCAACAGGTGGAAACTTAGCGGTTTTTGTCAGAATGCTCCCTTGGGTTCGTCCCTCCGCAAATGCCCTCCAGCACAGACATTTGCACGTTATCAAAGTCTGCAGGTGACCATTGGCATTCTCCAGGAGTACCGTGAGTGCACCTGGCTGCCGTTAAAACGCTTTGTTCCTTGTCTTCCCATCAAGGTTGCAGATGAAGTCAGCCTGCAGCATCCAATGTCATGTATGGCTTTCCGATCAGACTCCCAGAGCAGCTCAACCTGCTGGCACCTGCGCAAGACATGTCCCACTGCCAGCCTCTGCCGGTCACATACATCTTGCACGCACTTAGCATACACAACCAGAACATTTAGCACACACCCTGTGCAGAAAGCACACCTCATACCTGCTCTCACTCCTCACACCCATTTGCCACACGTTGCATGCACTTGCCCTCACACCACACACCCACACAGCTTGCACAGAGCACATGCGCCAAGGATACTTGCCATGCATCCCTTACATGTGTGTATCACGTTTCCCTCACTTATACACACCCCATGCACGCCGGGTGTCGGTCACACCTCACACCGAAGTCACAATGCAGCATCTGAAGCCTCAAGTGAATCCCCGCTGCGAGGTGCAGCGGAGGTGCCGCCCTCCTTTTCTGTCTCCCACTCACAGGCCTCAGAAGTACGGGGATAAATGGAGATGATGTACCCAATTAGACTTCCTGAGCCAAACTGGCATTGTGGTCCCCTCCTGCTCAAGGCAGGTGGTAGGGTGGCCACGATGGCGGGATGGGTGGGCCACATGTTCCTCACTTCTGGACTCCCGCTGGCTTGTGTAGCACCTTTATTTCTGCTAAATGCCACCGAGACAGATAACTAATTCCTCACTTGGAGTTCCGGCATCCACCTCCCCGTCCTGGTACTCACCAAAGACAGGGAAGAGAGATGGCTACGTGAAGGCCAGGGCTACTTGTCTGTCTCTACCCCACAGTGCTTGAAGAAGATGCTCGGCTGACTCTGGAGGAGCTGGAGAGGGTTGCCCTCCTGCAGACGCTGCGACAGACAGTGGGCACAGAGGCAGGTGGAGGCCTTAGCGAAGCAGGTAAAGGCATTCTTGGGCTTGTGGGTGGATTCCATAGCTACGAAAGTTGTCTATTCTAGCTATCAGAGAAAGCTCTACAAAGCTCAACTATATGAAATTTCCTAAAACTCTTCTTAGTCATCCTCCATCATCTGTCCACTATCCTCTGTCCACCCCTCCAGCTTCAGCAAGTGCTTGCAAGCCCAGCTCCCCAGGCTGGGCGGAACTCTTTTCATATGGACTGTTTAAGTGCCACCGAGACCAACTGTAAATCTCTGTGTCCCACTTACTACCATCTTCACAAACCATTTAATCTCTCCGTATCTCAGATTCTGAGTCTGAACACAAGAATGCTAAGGACAGTCTATACCAGGCATGATGGTGCACACACACCTGTAATCTCAGGACTTAGGGGCTGAGGCAGGTTTGGGAGTTTGAGACAAGTCTAGACCACATAATATGATTTTATATATCTAGCCCAAACTAAATCAACAACAGCAAAAAAAAATTGACTTCTTGGGGTGACTTTGAAAAATCAATGCAAAAAAAAAAATGCAAGTAAAATGTTTAGCAGGTCAGAGAGATGAGTAAGGCCAGACATGGTGACTCACACCTGTGAGCCCATGAGTCTGCAGATAGCCTGAGACCCCATTCGACAAACGACGCCTGATGGAAATGATGACAGACTTGACCGTTTTCTCCACACACTGATCCAGTGCTCAGAACGCCTGGGCACAATACGGAGCATCTTTAAGTAAACGCTCTGACGGGCAGTCCAACTGTGTTTCTGACAAACTAGGAATGGTTAATGAGAAAAACAAAATGCTGAGGTCAGGCTCCTTGCCTGCGTTCAAGTTCACATTGCCTCAGAGCGGACAGGACTGGAAACTACACATAATTTAGAGATGTTATATTTTTTTCTTCTTTCCATGTGTGCTGTGCATGTATTGTGTGGGTCCATGTGAGGGTGGTGGGGGGCAGAGTTGGGTGTTTTCCCTAGCTCTCTCTTCATTGACTGAAGCCTGTCTCCAGCTGTGTTAGCTCGCCAGCCTGTCTTTACCTCCCAAATGTCTAAGGGATCAAGGTGGCCTCCATGCTCACCCAGCTGTGATATGGGTTCTGGGGACCTGGACTCTGGTCCTCCTCAAGCCTGTGCAACTGGTGCATTATGGGCCACCTCCCCAGCCCTGGAATCTTAGATTTCGTAGGTTTTAAAATAAGCATGGCTGCTGGGTGTAGTGGTAAGGCTGCTGGGTCTCTGTGAGGCCGGCTTGGTCTGCGCAGTGCGTCCTTGCTTTAAAAAGAGAAACTGTCAAACTGTTTTCCAGATCCCAGTGATGATACTCCCACCCCACGGGGAAGCTTGAGAAAGGTAAGAAACTCTGGTTTTTGAGGGAGAAAGGCTGACGTTCTCATAACCAATTTACACAGAACCCTTAATTCAAGCGTGTTCTTGGTGGAAATCACATCTTATAGTGATTGGCCAGTATTCTTCCAAAATGTTTTTTTTTTTTCTAAACTGTTCCATAGACTGTATGACTGTAACAAGCGCCTGTTCCAGGTGAAGGGCAGTGGCCTGTAAGGGAAAGGAACAGCAGGGACCAATAAGCAGTCAGTGTGGGGCACCACAAGGCACCATGGGAAGGGAATGGAATGAGGATGTGGTCCTGTCCCTGCGATGCAAAGGCTGGGGTGTGGTGTGAGTGACAGGACACACATAGATGGTGTGGAGTGAGTGGGGACCACTGTATGCTTTCCAAGGGGTCTCTCCAGGGACCTTGCCTTCTGCCCTGACAATGTTTATGACTATGTAAATGTCTCCTGAGAAATCATGACATCAGCACTCATGGATCTGGACCAGGGACACCTCTACTGTTGTAATAGCCACCAGCGTTCTGACAGCAACCGCCCTGACATGAGATCCCAGAGACAGAGAAGCCAGTCCAGTTAGTGTTACTATTGCTGTGATCAAACTCCATGACCAAAGCAACCTGGGGAGGAACCGGTTGATTTGGTTCACACTTCCACATCACTGTTCAACACTGAAGAAAGTCAGGGCAGGAACTCAAACAGGGCAGGAGCCTGGAGGCAGGAGCTGAGGCAGAGGTCATGGAGGGGAGCTGTTTGCTGGTTTGAACTCATGGCTTGCTCAGCCTGTTCTCTTATAGAAGCCAGGACCACCAGCCCAGGGCTGGCATCACCCTTAATGGGCTGGGTCCTCCCCCACCAATCGCTAATTAAGGAAACGCCTCACAGGCTTGTCTACAGCTAGATCTTAAGGAGGCGTCTTCTCAATTGAGGCTCCCGCCTAACTGATGACTCTAGCTTGTGTCAAGCTGACATAAAACAATCCAGTACAAGGATTATTCCTAAGGCCTAAAACCATATATGTAGGTTGTGCCCACTTTATTCTAGAATAAAAAGAAAACTATGGCATGGCTCAACCCTTAAAAGAAGCCAGTTTTAACAGGTAAGATCTATGTGACAATGAAGGTTAAGAGTCCAGAACTAATCACCAACAGAAGCCAACACAGAATGGTCACTGAGTGTTGGCAGAGGCTGCTCATTTGCTTCCCAGCCATCCAGACTGGAAATAATCAAGCAGAGACTGTATTAATTAAATGATTTGCTTGGCCAATTAGCTCTACTGGCTAACTCTTACATCTTAAATTAACCCATTTCTATTAATCTGTGTATCTGCTTGATGGTTTGTTCTTCTTTAAGCAGCTTCAGCAGTCATTTTTCTGTGGGTCCTGCATGACCAGTTCATAGAGCAAACCATCAAGCAGTCCAGGCAAGAGCAGTTTCTTGCCCAAATGGCTGATAAATCCATAAGGAGCCTCTTTGATACCCGTTATCCTCTTAAAGTAGACTGGTGCTGCCAGGAGCAGATGTGTCTCATTGTCATGAAAAGTCTTTAGTTCTTAAAACATTTTAAATTCCATATTCCATACGTCTTTGAAAGGTTTGCTGAGATTATTTATATAACTGAAATATATCTCTATATATCTAGAAAACTTAACTGACTACGAGCTTGACTATTATAGATGATTATCTATTAACCTGTATTTCTTAATTATACACTACGTTTTTAAATGAGCTGAACAAACACAATACCTTGATTAAGAGCAGCAACATACATATAACAAAATTGACTTTAAATTTGTATCAATAAATCAAGATCCATACCAAAACAAATCTCTGTAACTGAGAGGATAGGGGAACTCTAGCAACCACAGGGTTAAGAAGAGAGAGAGAGAGAGACAGAGAGAGAGAGAGAGACAGAGAGAGAGAGACAGAGAGAGAGACAGAGAGAGACAGAGAGAGACAGAGAGAGAGAGAGAGACAGAGAGAGAGAGAGAGACAGAGAGACAGAGAGAGAGAGAGAGAGAGAGAGAGAGAGAGAGAGAATGCGCGAGAGCGCGCACACGCTCCGAGGAGCCCCCATGAGGGTTACTTATTGTTCTGAACTTTGGGTTTCAGGCTTTATCTGGACAAGATTCTAACACTGTACTGAGTCGTCTTTTGGCAAGAACCAGGAAACAACATAAGCAACATGGGACTGTCTCGGAGTGCTTCTGGAAATACTGCATTTGAAGAGATATGAGCATCAATTTATTTCATCAGAACCACCACTTTAGAAAACTAAACAAGGAAGATGCCTGAAGAAAAATCTGGCTAACTACCCCATTTCTTCATTATTATGAGAAACAAATCCTCTATGTTTCACAAGTATCACACGTGGTCAAGTTTACTTAAATAAACATCCTGAAAATCTATAACCTGTATTTCTCCCCATTATCCTTAGTATTTCCTGGAAATCTACAAGTTAGGCTGGAGGTGTAGCTCAGTGGCAGACAGCTTACCTAACATGAGCTCTCTGTTCCATCCTGGGCACTGCAAAAATGTCTAAGTAAAGCAATAAACTCTCCTAAATGAGTACAATGCATTTTGGTCGTATACAACCTTTCCTCTCCACCTTCAACTCCAGCAGTGCCCCTCCCCCTTACTTCTAAAATGCACCACGTCTCTTATTTGGCCTGGGGGGGTGGGGCTCACTGGTAGAGCTCTTACCTAGCAAGTGTGAGGCCCTGGGTTTTACTACAAATGCAAAACACAAAGCACCACACACTCAGAACAACTGACACCAATAGACCAGTTATTAGCAAAGCAATAAACGAAGTCAGGTGATGGTGGCGCAAGCCTTTCATCCCAGCACTCAGAAGGCAGAGGCAGACAGATCTCTGTGAGTTCTAGGCCAGCCTGATCTTCAGAGTGAGTTCTAAGGCAGGCTCCAAAGCTACAGAGAAACGCTGCCTCTGGGGGAAAAAAGAAAAGCAGAAGCACACAGCACGGAGTAAGAAGAAAAAGGCACCAAGATTTATCCAAAAGTGTCTCAAGTCATAAATGATTCAAAAATAAATTACTTTGTTATGACATCTTCTCAACCGTTAAAAATGAATATATGACTATATAAGTTGCAGATGTCATCACATCCAGCGTCTATTGTGTTGAGGATGGGATCCAGGGTTCCACGCTCATGAACCAAGCACTCTGCCACGTCTCAGGAAGGCAGTACCTTAGCTTGAAAAACTCAAGCTCTAACGCAAAGGCACCTGGAGTGGGGCCTGGGCGATGGTCTGAACTGTTGCCTGTGAGGAAGCCTGTATGCGGATTCCCACTTTTAGTAGGTCGCAGTACTGAGCACTTGAAAGCTTCCCTGCTCTCAACCTCTGTGAGTCAAGGTCATGGCTGACTCACACTAAGTACTGAAACTCACTCCCACTTCAGCCACTAGAGGCAAACACCCTGCATTCTTAGAGGGGATGCAGGGGTTCGGGTGTGCAATGGAATCAGTAGACCCACATATGTGCAAACACACTAGCATTCCATGTACGACTGTGGCAGTCTGGAGAGCTTCAGATCTGCCATCATGGGACACTACGTCAATGTGTCAGCAAACATCACCAATGCCTTCAAACACAGCTCTGACAAACCTTTCCTAATCTAGACATCAGCCACAGCTTGGTAGGGAAAGCAGGCATGTAGACTCAATTCTGAAATCAAGAATAAGAATTACGGTTCTCCAATCTAAGTATCAAACTAGTTCTAGCTCCCTACTGGCGACCCCCAAAAGCCTAAATGGTTTCTAGTGTACTAACATAATCTAAAAGTCATCAGGAGGTGCAGTGACTTGGGGTGATTTTCATGATGGATCCCTAAGCTCATCCCTCAGCAGCCTACCCTGCACCATGGGCTGCCATGAAGGGAAGAGGGGGCATCCGGGGGCAGAGGCTGTAAACACTGGCTATGTTTGTCTTGCTGTTGTTATCAGTGGAAGGAACACATGACTGGAAAGGCATGAGATCTAAGGCCTTGCTAGCTCCAGGGTCTGGCCCCATGTTTTTTTTTTTTTTTAAATATTTATTTATTTATTATGTATACAATATTCTGTCTGTGTGTATGACTGCAGGTCAGAAGAGGGCACCAGACCTCATTACAGATGGTTGTGAGCCACCATGTGGTTTCTGGGAATTGAACTCAGGACCTTTGGAAGAGCAGGCAATGCTCTTAACCTCTGAGCCATCTCTCCAGCCCCCTGGCTCCATGTTTTGATTTCTAGATTTTGCTGCTTTAAGTAACATTCAGACTGTAAAATACAAGCTCACCCTTCAGAAGCTTCAGAAATAATTTTGATAGTTTTATTAAACTGGCATAAATGAATGACATTATACATGTGTATACATACAAAGACATCCGGGACCCAGTGGAGTCTTCTCAGGGCTCAGATGAGGATGAAACACACTGGGAAGGGTCTTTCTTCCAGAGGGGACTGGAGACAAACTGACGCGCACTCGTGAGAGTGGTGATGCTGAGCTTGTGGGATGGGGGGGAGAAGGGGCTCAGGGGATCGCAGGAAGCAGCTCTGGCTGACACCACGCATGTTCAGGGCTTGCTGAGACAATGAAGAACATTCTCCACTTTTATGCATACACTGTTTATTGTTTTTACTCAAAAAAGATAACCAATGGAAAGATTAATAATAACCATTAAAGTACAAGCAAATTCATAATAATTATAAACAAACTGCTAATTTGATTAAAATTTACCACCTTGTGAATTATAATGATGTTTCATTTAATCCATTCACACAACATCTTGTTTTCTTAAATTTGGACCTATGACCCAAGAAAAGAAAGCTTTGGGGGAAAGAGTTATGTAAACATTGAAGTCTACAATACATACTTTTGTTACCAACTCTATAGTTATTAATACTACAAAAGTCAGTAAGCTTGAACAACGGTTTCCACTGGGTATGGCCCCCATGGGGGGCAGCAAGCTCTGCTGGACCTGCCCCAGCAGCAGGGATTCTGAGTGCACTGACAGCAATGCTAGCAGAGGGGAGGGAGACTTGGTTAAGGGCTTTCCAGACTACAAGCACCAGTTTCAAATCAAGCCTGGATAATACATACTCCGTAAGAGGTGACTAAGGCAAAGAAATAAGGAGCTGTAGATGAAACAAGTACTCAGAACCAACAGGAAAGGCCCATCCTACCAGAGAACATCAGGTCTGATGTACGTGTGCATGGATGCAGGATGGTCCCAGGAGCTCCAAATACCACAACCCTTCACTGGAGAAAGGCCAGCATGACCAACGCAGGCTCTGACATCCCCATCTACTGGGATGGAGTAGACTATGAGAAGTCTCGATTCACACAGCAGGAACCTTTGGTGGAACTATGCAATACCAGAAAATTCTAAGAATGTCATAGGCAGCACTTGAGAATGTTTTTGACACCCTCTGATAGGACTGCCATCCTGAAAAACCATTATTTTATAAAAGAAGTCTAAGCCACAGAGTTGGAGCACTGGGCCAGCAGTCGTCATGACCTTCTCCTGATCAGAACGACAGGACATTTATCAAGAGCTAAAAACTGTCAGAGAAAATAGTATTTTCTTGAACCAAAGCAAAGCAACAAACAGAAAACTCTATTAGATTGCTGGAAGTACTGCGCATGAGAGGAGACTGCAGACCGCCTTTCCTGCCAGCTCCTTCCTCTGAGCTGCACGGGGTGGATTCCACAGTCACTGGAAGCTGAAGAAGGAATCTTGGGTATACCTAGTCTAGAGCACTGGGCAGTGAGCGGACAAACAGGTAATCAGTCACACTCACTCCTGAGACAGAGCTGCAGTCCCGAAGGCTGGGGCCACCGAGTTCCCCTAAGTGTAGTTTCTCACTCTGCAGGCCCCAAACCCTGTTCAAGGGCAAAGAAAGGCAATGACAATCTGACCTCTGGTCGGCAAGAAGGCCTCTTTGTGTAAATTCAGCAAAAAGAAAAAGTTAACTGTTAGACTGAGCATTTAAGCACATATATTTCCAGAATAACAGTAACATGATTTTAAAAACTTTTCACATTTATTTTGTAACAACAACAAAAAAAAACCTTTAAAAAATATGATTGGCTGAGTAAGCAGCTCTTTTAACATGCAAGGCTTGATTTCAACTCTCCAGAGTAAGCCCTGTTCAAGCAGTGAGACCTTACAAAAGGCGTTTCCATGAGAGGCTGACACCAACAGGAAGTGCATGGACAAGAATGGGGTCAAACAACCAAATCCATGACTCTCGCACTTCCTAGGGAACAATGCACTCTAATGTTCTGTGAGAAAGGTGGAATGTCTTATCATAACCATGAAGGGAAGCACCATGCTGTACAAAGCCTAGATCAATATGTTAAATTCATGGAAAACATCATGTGAACTACACAGCCTACAGACAGAATTCAAGTATTCCAATGGGAAAATGCCTTTGCAGCAACAGAACAAAACAGACAGGACTAAGGCTTGGAACTTATTCAGAGTGACTTCTGAAATCAAATCTTCTCAGACACATACCTCCTCAGAGGCAATCTGGTGCCTTCAGAAGATGGCTAGGTCAGAGATTGGGAAAATGTCACCTATTAAAAACCGAGAAGGGAGGGCTGGGATACAGGTCAGCAGCGGAGAGCGCCAGACTAGCGTGTGCAAGGAGGCCCTGTGTTTGACCCCCAGTGCTACCCAAAACAAAACAAAAGCAAGGGGAAAATCTTAATGTTGATGACTTTGTCATTTAAGAGTTTAGTGAAGTAATACAGACGTCTTTGTGTCCCACAAGACCTGGAGAAAGTGTGAACAGTTGCTCAACTGGTGTCTTCTGATGCCTGATGTTCACAGGCCTCTCCAGTGTCACCAACTGAACCTCTGTCTTCACAGGCGACACAACTCTCCAAAAGAGAACAAAGAAAAATGTGTTATGTGATGCTAATGTCATCTAAAAAAGATGTGCTGGTTGGCTTCTGTCAACGTGACACAAACCTAGACATATCTGGGAAGAGAGAATCTCAACTGAGAGAATATCTCCATCAGACCGCCCTGTAGGCGGTCTGTAGTGCACTTTTGTGATTAATGATTGATATGAGAGGGCCCAGGTGACTGTGGGTGGTGCCACCTCTGGGCATGTGGTCCTGGGTGCTATAATAGGCAGACTGAGCAAGTCATGGGGAGCAACCCAGCAAGCAGCACTCCTCCATAGCCTCTGCATCAGCTCCTGACTTGAGTTCCTGCCCCGACTTCCTTTTGTAGACTGTATCATCTGTGAGGTGAAATAAAGCCTTTCCTCCTGAGTTGTTTTTGGTTATGGTACGTCTATCACAACAACAGAAACCTAACCAGCATAGAAGGCAGAGAAAGGAAATACACAAACAAGATGAAAGCATCCACCAAGAATCCTTTATCTAGCAAAGCTCCTTAGAAAGTAAGGGAGAAACAAAGGCTGGGGAGGGGTATGACCTCACCATACCTGCAGTGTAAGAAAAGCTGAAGGGGGAGGCTGAAGATGGCTCAGTGGGTAAGAGCACTGGCTGCTACTGCAGAGGAGCTTGGTTCGATCCCCAGCATACAGGGCAGCTCACAACCACCTCTAACTTCAGTTCCAGAGGCTCTGGTGCCCTCTTCTGCCCTCTGAGGGCACCAAGCCCGCATGTGAGTGCACAGACATATGCAGGCAAAACACCCATACACATAAAACACAACAATTGAAAAAAAAAAAAAAAGAAAGGAAGTGACAAGGGAGACTACAGACTGAATCAGAAGGATGGTAACTCAAGCCGTATTGATGCTGCAACCCTGGCTTGGTAAGAGATTAATGCATAAAATGACTGGAGTTTGTGTTTTTGGGCTGTGGAGCTCCAGAGGAGCAGAGCTCCTACTGGGTGAGATAATTCCCATCAGTGTGGGCCTTTCTTATATATGGAAGTTAAATTGCCACACAGGGATAGTATTTGAACCATGTATCTCTGAGAGCTTCCCTCAGCTGGTCATGTCAGGGTAGTGTCTTTACCACCCCAGCTTTCTAACTGGTGGAAGAGACTATGTCGTCATGGTAGTGGCATGCTGTCTAACAAGCCTAAGGAAAGAGCTGTGCCTACTCATGAAAGAGCGAAGGGGCCTGTGACACTCTCTCACAGAAAAGAACAGGGTAGAGAGTCATGAGGCTCTAACTTTAGACCCCAGCCTTTCCTCCCAGTTCTATGCAATTTCACCTCAGGTGTCCTGTGCTTTAGGGAGGTGACCAGAGTCTACAGAGTGCAGAATGCACTGATGGGGCGGGCTGGGAGGCTGCTGACTGGGATGGAGGAGACCACCTGTGGAGTTATGCTATGAAGTTACCATTCACACTAGGATGAGATGGTTTTGGTGATGTGGCCATTTTGGGTCACCCATGCTCTGTACGTAAGCTCAATTAACTCACTGGTGTCCGGGTGCCTTGGCTTTAACAGTACTTTGGCCTGTGACTGTGCCCTTCTGGAGGTGAAGGGAAGGAACTTCACCAACAGTGTTAGGAAGACCACTTCTCAAAACCTAGAACACTGTGCTAGCTATTTCACACGCACACTGCTGTGGGAATACAAAGGTGACTGTGAAGCTGAAGGGCACCTGTCACCTGGCGCACAACAGTCGCTGTATGAGCAATTACGTGCTTACCTGGAGGTGTCCTTCTTGAGGGGCAGTCTGGCTGCGGATCCAGGAGCACACCTTGGCCAGTTCCTCCTTCTGTGCAGGAGAGAATTGGGGCTGCCGCTGTTCCATGCTGCTGAGCTTTGCCAGGTCTCCCCTCAGCACCTCTTCTCTTCTCCTAAACACAGCAAAGGCCTCTGAGAACAGTCTTCCCTTCCACCACTGCTCTTAGCTGTTGACTCGTGACATAACCAAACTGTCTGCTTCTTGGTGGGAAACCCAGTGTGATGTTTAAGCAAAGCATATCAAGAAATGCATTTCCTTCCGCCTCCTCTGCTAGGGGCACGGGTGAGCAGCCTTTCTGCTCTGTGGGGTCTGCACATGCACAACTGCAGTCCTTCTCCAAGTCATTTGCTGCTTGACTTTAAATGAATAAATTTATAAACACATTTTTCTATGACCGTGTATAAGACATTTAAAAATCATATTAGAAACCAAACAACAACAACAACAACCAAAAAAAAAAAAAAAAAGCCAGTGAGATATCTGAGAAAGAGAGGGCCCTTTCGGCCAAGAGTGACGACTGCTGCTGTCCTTTGACATCTACATACACACCACAGCACAGAAGGTACTTCCCTGCTCACCAAGCCTGGTGGCCTGACTCTCATCCCTGGGATATACACGTTAGAAAGAGGTCAGGCTTCCACATGTGTCATGGCACACTCACAGATATATACAGAACAATATAAATAAATGGTAATATAAATTTTTTTGAGTTACAGAAATAAACCATCCAAACATCCGGCTGCATTTTCGAAGTGCTCTCTTACCTCTCGGGCACCTGGTATGTCATGAGAACACGGTCTGGTGTTTGTTCTATCATTCTCCAGATAGACTCTTCGGCCACCCAGGGCAAGGCTTCATTTTTTTGTCTATTCTGAGACCTCTGTCCGTTTTCAGAAATTCCAGAATAGTCACTGTTACTGAAGTGTACACTTCCTATCAAAGATCAGCAAAGTGGAAAACACCTGTCAGAAGTTTATTTGTCAAAGATTTCAGACTCTAGCAACTACCTACCATCCCAGCAGTGGCAGTTTCTACACACATTAACCAGACACAAATGATCTAACTATTTCAAATGGCTCACAGCATTACAGGCCCAGGCCAGAAACAGTCCAATAACATCTGCACAATGTAATCCTCTAGAGCAGCAGAAAGCAACAGACCACCAATACATGCAATAAAGATGAATCTCAACAGCATTGTTCTGAGACTCTGGACACAAAAGCCCTCACACTGTTATCTGGGTGTGTGGAACTACAGAAACCGAAGGGCAGTAAGCACACCATCAGAATGCCAGGACAGAGGACCAGTGCAGGGGTGGACTGTCGGTCTGAATATAAAACACCTTCACAGGCACACACTTGAGCACTTGGTCCCCAGCTTGTGGCTCTGTTCTGGAAAGTGATGAAACCTTTGGGACAGGGGATATGAGGTGGATCACTGTGTGTGCGTGTGTGTGTGCGTGTGCATGTGTGTGTGTAGGATTTTGAAGGTTGTAACATGGCCTCACTCCAGGTCTGAGCTCTGTGCTTCGTGTCTGCTGTGCCTGGGTCCCTCCACCTCAGACCAAGATGCTCTTGCCTCCATTCCTTCCCTGCCACGATAGACTGGACCCTCCAAACCATGAATGAAAACAAGTCCTTCCTCCTGTAAGTTGCCTCAGACAGACTTTCTGTTACAGTAATAAGAAAAGTCACCAACACAGACTATAAACAGCTATAGAGGAACTTTTTTAGAGCAGCAGGAATATTCTAAGTGGTGATTATAACAGTTATACTAATGCTAATTTTGTCAAATATAAGCATGCCCCCAAGAAAGCCTACAAAAAGAAGGGTTGGGAAACCCCCAAACTTTCTGTATTTATTCATTAGTGTCCAAACTAGAAGGTCTTGGACAAGTGATCTGGGAATAGTGTGAAAAGCCGTTTTTCCTGGTCAGCTACCTGAGGCTGCTGTAGACAGAGACTCCTGGTGCACTGATGGTGTGGCCAGGTCACTGGCGGCACAATGACTGCTCCTACTGCCATCGTTCCCTGTGACACAGTGCTGGAAGGGAAGACACAAAGGCATCTGGTGTACAGAGAGAACCAAATCCCCCGAGTTGTCCTTTGACTCCACATGCACACTGTGTACATTAGTACCCACCCCAACCCTCACCAAAAGTAAATAAAATGTACTTAAAAAATGTGTTATGTATAGGTGACCCAACAAGGACTGTGGAGCCTGTGGGGCTGGAGTTACAGGAGTCAGCTGGTAGGTGTGCTGGGGGCTACTCTGAGCCACTTGTCTAGTGCTGAGCTGCGGTCTTAGTCCCTAGCCCCCCAGGCTTTATTCACTCGGGCTCTCAGAAGTGAGTGTAGGGAGGGAGATGGCTCATCAGTTAAGAGCCCTTGATGTTCTTACAGAGGACCCACAAGGCAGCTTCTTTAACTCCAGCTCTAGGGGACCCAGCTGCCTCTCTGGCTTCTGAGGGCACTGCATGCACCTACTGCATACAACATTCAGGTTGCTAAAATACTTAGCTTTGAGTCTACACCTAAATGCAGGAATGACAGACTCTGAAGAGTAAACTGATAAATATATCTGGAAATGCTTTTTAAAGTAGAGTTTGCAAAGTTAATGGATATTTGTCTAAAATTTTTCAGTTTTGAAAATGACATGTATAAGCATGGAAGGATAAGCTGCCTGCTTTCTGATGATGCCAGATAGTGGCTCCACCGCATCCACACATGCCTGCTTTATGTGTACACACAGAAAAGCATGAATCCTACATCTCCAAAGAGGAGGCATTAATATTTTAAGAGCCAGAGGAACAGGATATCTGCTGTGAGACTGTGCCTACTAAAAAATGTCAGGGAAGCCGGGCAATGATGATGCATGCCTTCGATCCCAGCATTCAGGAGGCAGAGGCAGGTGGATCTCTTTGAGTTCGAGGCCAGCTTGGTCTACAAGAGCTAGTTCCAGGATAGGCTCCAAAGCTATAGAGAAACCCTGTCTTGAACCGCACCCCCCAAAAGAACAAAAACAAACAAACAAAATGTCAGTGAAGCTATATCCATAAAATCTCAATGGTATGGCTGCCTAAACAAGACCTGAAGAAGGACAACACCAACAGACAAGTCAACAGCAAAGGAGGAAAAAGCCACAGGGCCCCAACCCTAGACAAAGAACTATACGGAACTACAATGCCAAGAATGGGAGAAAATAGTCTTCCCCAGGAAGAGTCTTCCAATTAGTTACCCAGTACCACGTAGTAAGGCCTGAAATCATAAACATAAAGGTAACACTATATAGACTGAGCATATTGAATTTACATATTTAGGAATATGTATATATAGTATTTAAATATTTAAGAATGCATATATTTTGTATTTATATACTTAGGGGTACATATACACACCCCTATTAACAACAACAGCAACAGCAATAATAAAAGGCCATAATTTTGAGGAGAGTAAGGGGGATCTGAAGGGAAGCAAATGGGAGAATGATATAGTTCTATTTTGACTAAAAATTTTAAAAGTATGAATTCTAAATTCATATCCTGTCATATGGCTTATTCCCCTTACTTGACAACACCAGCTTTAATCTGTAAGGAATGAACATGTTAAGTTAAATACCTGGATATCAAAATTTAAAGGTAGAGGAAACCTAGCACACTTAAAAAATTTGAAAAACATATTTTGTGACAACCATCCCCAAGCATCAAGAACAGATGACTCCTTCATTTCTGCGCCACAAGTGGACAGGGACACACTCGCTCACACTGAGCAGGGCTTAGTCCAGCTGTGAGGCGGGTCATCCCCTAGTGACTAGGCTACCAGTGCTGAGCCTCGGACTTGGTTAAGGGTCCAGATTTTCTCACTCACTCAGGTACTGACGGCACCACTTACACACTCAACTTCTGGGCCAGCAGCTCTTCTCACTGGATCTGGAGATTCAGATGGGGCAGGCGTTTCTTCCTGGAGTAAATTTAACTGTAAAGGCGAACTGCTCCTTGAACTAATAAATGGATGCTCTTCGCCGTGTGTCTCCCAGCTTCCCTCCATTCTCCCGTGGCTGTGGTCTGAACAAGTTGGTTCCAGATGTGGAGCCATCGCTGGTACTAAGGGTGTCATTTCAGAAGAACCTGCAGCCCCCAGGAATGCATATGGGGAGAATGATGCTGACCACTGAGGGAAGATTGGGGGGCCGGGCAGGAAGATGGTCATGAACGTGTCCAAGTAAGCAGAGGGGAAAGCTGAAATAGGCTGCGGGCCAGCGGACAGAGGCGGGCATTCAGCTGCAGCTGCCCAGCCTGCAGAGCTCCCTACTCCCAGAGAGGCAACTTGGAGAGGAAAAGACGAAAGGAGACAGGGGTCCTGCTTGGGAGCTACCAGGGCTGATGGGAAAGCTAGGCTGGAGGCGTGCGGGGAGGAGACAACAGAAGGGCTCCAGGGCTGTACACTGGGAAGGAGTCCTCTGACATGGGAACAGAAGTCAGCACTGGAGCTGCTGGTGTCCAAAGGCACTGGCAACTTCTTCCGTTTGTGCTTCCGTCTCCCACTTCCAGCACATCTGGTCTGCTTAGGAGAGCCTGAAGAAGTGATAAAGGAGCCTTTAATCCCAGCACTTGGGAGGCAGAGAAAGGTGGATCTCTGTGAGTTAGAGGCCAGCCTGGTCCACAAGAGCTCAGGACAGACTGCAAAGCTACAGAGAAACTTTGTCTCAAAAAAAAAAAAAAAAAAAAAAGGAGGAAGCATGTCACAGAAAAGTAACAACAAAGAGAGAAAGTTGCAGGTGATGTTAAACACTTTCCAATGAATGAAGCATTTGCCAATAGTAACTATTGTAAAAATAACAAAACATTGTTCTAACTCAACAAAAATTCTGGTAAAAACTAATACACTAAAATAAATCAATTCCAGCACCTTAGTAGGTTTCTTATAAAACTGTTCTCAGGTCCAGATTCAAATAAGGTTGTAGGTAAACTGTGGAATAAGCGATTGTAGCATCTTGGTATCTTTTGGAACCAATCCGTAGTTCTCCCTGGTACAGCTGGCCCTGCACTGCCACAGGTGCCAAACCTGCAGGTCTGGCCAACTACATACGGAAAATATTCAGAAAAAAATGATCATGTGCAAAGGTCTCCATTATCCATCCAATTATAATAATATACTATAATAATGGAATATTAAATGTTAAATAAAAGATAAGTTAAAGGACATGGAAGATGTGAGCAGGTCATGCAAAATACTATGGCTTTTGATATGTAGTAGGCCTTGAATGTCTGTGATTTTGGGTGTGTGTCAGGTAGTACTTCCTGGAAGCAATCTCCCACTGATACAGTAGTACAGTTCAACCTGAATATAATCTATAATAATCCAACAACGAAAGGGCTATGTTCTAAAATGTAGCTACCTTGAACACAGGAGTACTTAGCATTGCTTTTGCTCTTTTTCTGCAGATAGCAGCTGTAGGGTGAGGTCAGGATCCTTTCCTGGAACCCGTCAACATAGCTCTGTTCTTCCTTCTGCGTGTGTGCGGAGAGGACAGCTGTTGTGAGCCCCACGTGCTCAAATTCTTCCGCAGTCAGGGCCGATGGCTGTGTTCTCAGGGTCCAGGGCTTACATGCTAAGGCAACACCCTCTGCTAAGATCACAGAAAACAGATTTAATAATTAATAGCAATTATTTATTTTTTTATTTTGTAGTTGTCTTTCAACAAATTTCGACAAACATAATTGTTAGAATATAAAAGTATCAGTACAGTATAGAAATTCCTCTTGTCTTTCTTTTACTTTAATGTATGATTATAATAATATACAGACACTTATTTAGATCTTGCTATTATAAACATTTTCCATGTCCTTGCATTTTTTGATTTTTGATCAAAATTATTAATTTAGAAACAGAGCTTGGAACTTATTACATAACCCACCTGACCTGAATTTGTGACCCTCCTGAACACTGGGATTACAAGTGTGTGCCAGCACAGTTAGCCTTTGAATTTTTCCTACTTGTTTCTTTGAGATGAAGCCTCTCTATGGAGCCCTTGCTGTCCTGGAACTTGTTATACAGACCAGGCTATTCTTGAACTCACAGAGAACCACTTACCTCTGCTTCCCGAGTGCTGGGATTAAATGCGTGTGCCACCATCCCTGGCTCAACTAGTTATTTAAATAGGCAACATATTCACATAATTCAAACACTGAGTTTTAAAAATAAATTTAGTAAATTCTTCCTGTCCCTTTCACTACCTACCCAGCTCTTTTTTATTCTCCCATAGAAAATCATTCTTTTTCTCTGTCCTTTAACTTTTTTTACGCATAGAGAAATAAGCATGAACACAGAAGCTCATCTGCCCACTGACTGTTTTCTCCAAAAACACTAGCCTACAGTTCACCCCACTTCCTACTCCTTGGGGAATTTAACAGCACACAGCCATCTCGTACTCTACATGCAGTTAAGCATTCACATTGTTCACAAGTACACCTGCATGCACCTGCACACGGATTCTTCACATGTGCACCTGCATGCACCTGTACACAGATTCTAAGTTATTTCAAGAAGAGATTACGGTGGGTGCTGTGGTTGGCTTCCCAATACCCTTCCCACCTCTCAAGGCTGTGCCACCTCCAGAAATGGGCTCTGACTTAATTTTGAATCAACTTAACTGCTGTGGCCAGCAGTGGAGCAGGGACTAGACTGACTTTCTTGCCTTAAATAATGAACACAATGGACAAAATATACGAAATAAACAGTTTCAGGGCCCTAAGCCTCAGATGGAGTCTAGTAAACTCCCTATGAGGTGAGGTTAGATCTTCCAGGAGAGGAGAAAATAAGACAGCTACATAGAGAGGACCCTAGAGAGACAGACAGCCCCAGGGCCTAGAGGAAGGTTTTCCTTGAGTCCTGGGTTGGGAAGGGACTATCAGAGACGAGATGACAGCTCAAGCTTAAAGAACACTGCTTCTTTTATCAGCCAGGCCAGAAAACCTCATTTCAGTCAGCAAGATGGCTCAGCAGGTAAAGGTGCTTGTCATGTAAGCATGGTGACTTGAATTTGATCCTAGGAATCCATGTAAAAGGAAAGAAACGGACCCCTAGAAGTTGTCCTCTGGCCTCCAAACACGCCAAATAATGCAGGAGCATAAATGCACGCACATATTTACATTTGAAAAAGCAAAAAAGAAAGTCCTGGCTTTTTGTGGCTGTGACTGAAGAATTCAGTAGCAGGGATGATCAGCTCCGCAGTGCTCAGAGCCGGTGCTGGCTTGGCAAGTTTTAAGTATGAGTCTGAAAGAACCAGTCTGTTTCCAGGAAAATCAATTTGGTCTCAAAATAAAGCCCCAAATGTTCAAGGACACAAAATACTGTGACTCATTTAACAGTAACTGGCATCCGATAAGAAACCACCAATCACACAGGTGTAGTGGTGCACACCTTTATTCCCAGCACTCAGGAGGCAGAAGCAGGAGGATCTCTGAATTTGAGTTCCAGGACAGCCAGAACAATACAGAGAAACCCTGTCACAAACTCCACCCCATCTCCCCAAAAAGATGGCTTCTCTATCAGCATTCAGAGTTTTCTGTTCTGCTGCTGTCTGTAAATGTTAGTATGTTGTCTTCTCATGAGTATTTATTTCAGAATAATTTCAAAGTCCATTTCAGACTTTTTCTTTGACCCATGATTATTTAAAAACATGTTATTTAGTTTCTAAATTATTGGGCTTTAAGTTGGACTGATTTTTAATGTAATTCACCCTAAAGCACATCTTTACATATCAGCAATCCTACATCAGAGACTTACATTTCAGCACAACGTATCTTATGTCAGCACACCTCCGAATGTGAGCTCTACAGTATCTGCTAAAGACTACCCAGGCCAACACGGCCAGCACTGTAGCTCAGTCCAGCCACCTTTTCTGCACATTTAAAAAAGTACCTTTATTATTTTAATCATGCACACCTATGTATGCCTTCTATCTCACACTCTACCTTAATTAGTCCCTGGTACTATAATGGCAATGACGGAGAACAATTTGATGCCCTGCTTCCCACTCACAGGCAACTGACACTGGGGAAGTTACTTAGCTATGGCACATAAATACCAAAGGTCGCAAGGAATGCCCCGTGATCGCGGTCATCAGAGAGGAGCTCACTCCAGGGCAAGGGTTAAACCTAGATACTAAGCTTCCCAGAATGCAAAGAGACATGAAGATTCAAATGCAGTCAAGTTGGCGAGATCAGTCATCACTAACACGATTCCTCCCGATGGTCCTCTGAGATGGAGGGTGTGCGAGCAGAGTGTGCTCTGATTAGCTGGAGAAAGTTCTATCGGAGCTGAGGTAGGCCTTCAGGATTATCAGCAAATACACAGTTTTGGGGGGTACTTTTGGGTGTGGGGAGGTGTTTGTTGTTTTTGTGGGTACAGCCCATCACAGTGGGGTGACAAGGCAGCAGTACTATAAGGTAGCTAGGCTGTGCCCTCAAATCATGAACCCAAAGAACCCCATTTCCCTGAGGTTGCAGCAGTTGGGAATTCTGTCACTGTGATAGGAAAAGTATCCAATACAGCTTCCAAGAATGAAGCACAGAGAACTGCCACAGCGACTATTCAACCCACGTTAGCCAACGTGCCACATTAGCGAAGGTAAGCTAGAGACAAGCCCAAAACTTAAGGGAAGTGTCACCACGTCACCTGTCAAGTCTATGAAAAACCAGAAAGTCAAAAGTACAGGAGGTAATGGAAAAGAATAAAGAGATCAAGATTAGAATAATTTATCAAGTAAGTATGTTGTAAGGGACATGCTCTACTTGAAGGGGTCTAGCACTCCCAAGCATGGCAAACAGGATGTTGACAGGTTTTGCCTTTTGCCCTTTTCCCCCTTGCTAAAAACAGATGACAGTTCTACAGCTAGCCACTGGGGATTATTCCCTTATTTGGCCACTTCCTCCTACTGAAGTTGACTACCAAAGTCCAGCTCTTGAAGTATGGAAGCTCAGTAGCCAAAAGTCCCCTTGTGACTGACTACCCAATTAACATGCATAATCAAAATTAATCACCTCATCTTAAGACAAAGTCTCCCTGTTTACCTTTATAAGCCACCATTTGTCTGTGGGCCACGTCTGTCTCCTCTCTATCCAGAGGCAGTCTTTTGTCCCTCCTGGGCAAGTAACCCTCCCTCTCTCCTTGGCCCCCTGGCCCCTTCTCCCTCATTCTTTAGCTCCTGGCTTTGTCTCTTATTCCCTGCCCTTTGTCCCTCTAGGGCAAATAAATCTCCTTTGTGCTGAGAATTTGATGTCTGGGTGTATCCTGTACTGACTCTGAGGGAGCCAACCCCTCCCTTTCACTACTGACTTAACAAGTCAACACAAAAGTGAGAAATAAGTGTTATTCATCTAGTTGCCAGTATACATTCAACACGTTAAAGACTTTTTTTAAAAAAAAAAAAAAAAAAGATCAGTGAAAGGGGCTAGAGAGTTAAAAGCACTGCTGTTCTTGGAGAGGATCCAGGTTTGGTTCTCAGAACACACATGGTGCTCACAACCACCTCTAACTCCAGTCTTAGGGGATATGGCACCCTCTTCCGGCCTCTCTTGGGACCAGGCACACACACGGTGTACATATATATATATATATGAAGGCAAAACATCCATATACATAAAATCTCTTAGGAAAAAAAATTTAGTCACAACAGAACCCAATGCGGTCCACAGGAAACTACATTAACAATGGCGAACACAGAGGACTTGGCCCCACGGTGCCCAGCAGCTCTAGGAGCTCCATGCCTCAACTGACCCTATTAACACACAGCATACGTAACAAAAATAGCCTGTAATACATAACCAACACAAACACGGAGACATTTCTTAATTAGGTTTACTGGATAAAAGTCAGGGAACAATGGTTAAGATACCAAACTCATAACTAAGCAAATGGTATTAATGGATTCTTTTCTCATCAAAAGGCAAAGGTGGTACCTGAGTGTAGGGGCGGGACATGGACAGTGGTGCCGCTGCAGCTGCACTGGCTTCTGCCAGACCCCGTGCTTAGTGCAGCAGGGGACAGGGACCACGCAGCACCTCCTTCAGCATCTGTGGACGGTCCAGTTGTTGGCATTTCTTTTTGAGGTTTGTTCAGGATCTGTTCAGTCTCTGGTGATACATGAGAAACTTAGAATAAAAAATCCTAAGTGGATGCTTACAGTAGTAGTCAGTAACCGACAAATAGAACCATTAGCCACACAGAGGATTCTGTGATCCACCATATAAACAAACTGAGAGAAAAAAACCACATCATCATCTCATTAGATGCTGAAAAAGCCTTTGACAAAATTCAACACCCCTTCATGATAAAAGTCTTGGAGAGATCATGGATATAAGGGACGCACCTAAACATAATAAAAGTCGATTGTCAGCATCAAATTAAATGGAGAGGAAACTCAAAGCAATTCCACTAAAATCAGGAACAAGACAAGGTTGTCCACTTGCTCCATAACTATTTAATATAGTACTTGAAGTCTTAGCTACAGCAATAAAACAACTGAAGGAGATCAAAGGGATAAAAATTGGAAAGGAAAAAGTCAATGTATCATTATTCGTAGATGATATGATAGTGTACATAAGAGAGCCCAAAAATTCTACCAGGAAACTCCTATAGCTAATGAACACCTTTAATCAAGAGGCTGGATACAAGAGTAACTCAAAAAAATCAGTAGTCCTCCTACATACAAATGATAAACGGGCTAAGAAAGAAATCAGGGCAATAACACCAGCTATATCACTCTTGGGCATATACCCAAAGGATGCTGAAGCATACCAGAAGGGTATTTGCTCAACTATGTTCATAGCAGCATTATTCATAATAGCCAGAACCTGGAAACAACCTAGATGTTCCTCAACCAAGAAATGGATAAAGAAAATGTGGTACATCCACACAATAGAGTATCACTAGCTGTTAAAAACAGTGACATCATGAAATTTGCAGGCAAATGAATAAAACTAGAAAAAAAATCATCCTGAGGTTAACCCAGACCCAGAAAGATAAACATGGTGTCTACTCACTCCTAAGTGTATACTAGATATATAATAAAGGATAACAATGCTACAACCCAGACCCAGAGAGACTAGGTAACAGGGATGTCCAGATCTCCCTGGAAAGGAGAAATAGAAAAGATTTTGTGAGTGGACTCTGGGCAGGTGGGGATGGGAACATGAAGGATCAGGTTTGAGGAGGGGATGGTGGAAGAGAGAGTACTGAAAGCCACTGCTGGAAAGGGAGGGCATTTTGGGGTCAGGAAAAACAACCTAGTGCAAGAGAATCTCCCAGGAATCTACAAGGATGAACCCTGCTAAGATTCCAAGCTATACGGGATATCTTGTGTGAACTGGCTATCTCCTGTGACCAGGCAAGACTTCAAGTGGAGGATTGGGACAGTAACCCAATCACATATGTTGTGGAGTATTCCTCTACACTGTGTGAAGATGTGTCACTGTGATTGGTTTAATAAGGAGCTAAACAGCCAAGAGGTAGGTAGGAGGTATAGGTGGGACTTCTGGACGGAGAGGTCTAGAGAAAAGAAAGGCGGGGTGACCAGCCAGATACAGAGGAAACAGGATGGGCAAAATGGAGGTGAGGTAATGAATGTGTAGAACAAAGTAGATTAAAAAATATGGGCTAATTTAAGTTATAAGAGTTAGTTACAAGCCGGGAGGTGGTGGCGCATGCCTTTAATCCCAGCATTTGGGAGGCAGAGGAAGGCGGATATCTGTGAGTTCGAGGCCAGCCTGGTCTACAAGAGCTAGTTCCAGGACAGGCTCCAAAACCACAGAAACCCTGTCTTGAAAAACCAAAAAAAAAAAGAAAGAAAAAAAAGAAAAAAAAAAGAGTTAGTTACAAACAAGACTAAGCTATAGGCTGAGCTTTTATAATTAGCAATAAATGTGTTGTCATTTTGTGAGCTGGTGGCCCAAAGAAAAATCGGACTTGTATAGTCAGATCATAACCTTTGACCTAGAGTCTGTTCTGCCTATGGGAAACACTGGGGTAAGGGGACTTAAAGATTAAGGAAATGGCCAGTGACTGGTCTAGCCTAAAACCCATGCCAGGAGAGTAAGTCCACCCTGACACTGCCTGGAACACAAGGACCCAGAGACCTAGAATAGAACCATATACTACTGGAGAAAAAAAAAAGCCAACATAATGATGCCTAATGATATTCTGTTACACTTGTAGATAAACGACTAGCCTAATGGTCATCAGAGAGGCTCCACCCAGCAACTGATGGAATCAGGTGTATACCCACAGTCAAACATTAGGTGGAGCTCAGGAGATCCTACAGAAGAGAGGGAGGAAGAATTGCAGGAGCCAAAGTAGTCAAGGATATCACAAGAAAATCCACAGAATCAACTAACCTAGCCAGGAGCTTAGTGAGAATGAACTGACCATCAGGGAGCCAGCATGGGACTATCCTAGGTGCTCTGTCTATATGTTACAGTCCTCCTGAGGAACTCCTAACAGTGGGAACAGGGGCTGCCTCTGACTTTTACAGGATTTTGGGACCCTACTCCTCATACTAGGTCATTCTTCTCAGCCTAGTACATGGGGAGGTGCTTAGTTTCACTGCAACTGTGTAAGCCATGTTTGGTTGATATCCATGAGAGGCCTGCCCTTTCCTGAAAGAAACGAAGGAGGAGTGGATTGGGGGGTGGGGAAAGAGGAGATATGGGGGAAGGGACTGGGAGGAGAGGAGGTAGGGGAGACCTTGGCCGGGATGTAAAATAAAGACAGACAGACGGACAGAAAACAATGAAGTCATCTACTGTGAGGACCCTCCTGTACCTCGTAGCGCTGTGCTGCAGTCCGCATCGTGGTTTTGCTTGGCTTCCTCTGAGGATGAAGACGTGTTTGTGCAGGATATGCACTTCCTTTTCAAGGCCGGGAGACTGTAGCTTGTCAGGTACCTACAACAACAGGATTGGGCTGTTTCTGTATTGGCTCCCTCAAGCTTTTCCCACTTCTGTGCTTTGCTTCCATGATTGAGGCCTGGGGGACTTTGTCCTTCCTTCTGGGATGAAGTCAGCCCTGATCATCCCAGCCTGCATCAGTGACTTACACTATCTCTTTCACTACGTTCTTTAACTGGTCTTCACCTCTCACACCATTTAAGCCTGACCAGCTTACACATTCACTATACCACCGCTCTGTCACAGAGAGATGCAGCTTCTTATTTTCCGCGCCCTCCACAAAGGTCAATACACTGTGAACTGTATGTAACAGGCACCCACTCCATGGCTAACAGAGGACTCAGCACCATTGTCCCCAGCAGCTCTAAGAGCTCCGCATGCATCTACTGATCCTATCCCTTGTAGTATGACGTCAACACACACATCTCTGAAGACGCGATGCGGTTCCAGTGAGCTAGGCTCGCAGGCATTTCTCACCTGATGACACTGTCGATACAGCTCATCTGCTGGTAGGATGAGCTGTGCTGTTCTCGCCTCGGGTCATCACAAGAGCCAGTATCCATGCTTTTATTTCTCAGTGTCTGAGAGGAAGAAAAGTCCTTCTGCTCATCTGAAGAAAATGAAAGCATAAGCAATTAAGATATTTAGCATGTATCAAGGAAATAGTAAGCTCATACATGTATAAACGGTTATGCAGTCATTAACCATGAGCTCAGATCTAAATGCACTGACACGGAAATATCAGTCAAGTGAATAAGGCACAAAAGCAAGCTACACTGCATGACTGCACCAGTATTTTTAAAACAGAATGGAGTATGTATACCAAAGCGACTATCAGATGAAAGGCTAGTGGGGAAAGCCCAATGCCAAGCCAATACTACTTATTACAACTGGCCAAGACAGCTAATGCTGTGTGTCACCCCGCCTTGCACAGCACCTGTCCACTGAACACCTGTGGAGTGGGTCTGTGGACACGGAGACCGGAATAACTGGATACCACACATATCCCCCGTGTTGCAAGGTAAAGCACACAGCACTGCGCCTGTTTTTGTGCTGTCCTACATGCTAGCCACTACCACAGGAAGCACTTGAAATAGGCCACTACAACCAAGGAATAATAAGAGAATACTGTATTGGTTTGAATTTGAACTGAAATCATCAAGTGTGGCTAATGGCAGAGATGTGGAGAGAAGGGGGAACACCTCTAGGCTTGAGGACTAGGGAACCTGAACCTCCTGAAGCCAGAAGAGCGAGCCAGTAAAGAAGATGGAAAAATAGGCTGAGAGGAAACCCTACAAAACGGTGCTATGGAAAAAAGAATGGCGCCGAGGTCAAAGGTGACTAATTATGTCATACTGTTGACATATTTGTGGCATTTGCTACTGCTGCTCTTAGGGATGGGCATTTTTAGCTGACCTAGAGCACCCTAACTTAACACAGCTTTATGGATAGCCTCATTCCAACTCTACAGAAACAGTATGGAACATTGGTATGCCCCTCCCTGAAGCGCCCACTAGCATTCACACAGCAACATTCCACTAATGTTCACATGACACAATAAAAACCATGAAATTCACAGTGGAGGCGTGCTCTACTGTGATGAGGACTTTGCTTGAATTTTTCTGGGTTACTGCTAAATGTAACTTTTATTTCAGGATCTGGTCCTGGATCTCAGTGAATCTGGTGGTCACATCTTAATTCTATTGTAACTTGGTCCCTTGGTCTTCACTTATTCCTCATTTTTCAGTACAGATGCGTGGTTATTTCATTTGGTGGGTTATAAAGCAACACTGTCATGATGAATTTTGTTACTTAATTGACCCAGTCTGAGCTACTCATAGCTCTTCCAAGCTCTGTCCTATGCCCCTTATGATGTCTTTTTGTCTTTCTGATCCTGGTTCTCTTTGTTGGAAAAAATATACCCAGAAATCAGGATTTTGGTGTTAGGTGTGTCTATGCTTGTAAGTACTCTAAATGGTCAGAATTGATACACAAGTCTGTATATTAACCCATATCTATCTGTCCGCCACCCTTCCAGCCAAAAGCCTAAGTTCTTCCACACACTTCTACTGCCAGTCCAGGACAATTTATTCTACAATTACTCCTTTGATTACTTGAAACTTTTACAATAGTGAGAGATCTTGTTATCATTATCTACAATGTCTGCATAAACTTGTTCAACCTTAGTATACAAAGCAGCTTCAGGATTCTTCTGGTAATAAGCCCACCAACCTGGATATGGTGTTTATGTACAGTAGTACTTTGTATTTGGCATCTAGTTAAAATATATTATTTCTTCTTCTCTAAATATACTTAACCTACCTCCTTGAGTATGTTTATGCCATCCATGGTTAGCAAATTTATCTGCACACAACCCAAGTTCTCCCTACATTCTAGAGTGGGACTAACTACCCAGCTTCCCCTCTGTAGACAGCTCCTCTCCCGTCAGTCTCAGTATGTACCCCATCACTGGTGGCTGGTTTTGCTATGGTTGCAGTTGTATTAAGAGAACAGGAGATGGCTATCTTAGGCAAGGTTCAACAACTAACCCCATGGCTTCAGTCACCCAAAGTTATGTCTAAGCTAAAAAACAACCAAGTGGAAAGATGCAGATGTTCACTCTTCCTGTTTTAGACTGTGCACTACTCTAGACAGTGGGATGCAACCTCACTGCTCTGCTCCATCCCACACAGGATATAAGTCATTTCTTTATCCAGTATAGCCACATGGTCTACGGTACCCATCCCACCATGCTGAGCCCAGTGATTCAGCATCATCATTAACAATGGACTCTTCCTGAGCTCTTTAAGGTCAACAGTAGACTACCTATGTCACAACGCCTGTTTATTCACCATCCTCCATCTAATTTCCATGGTGCACAGGGTTCACTTCCAATTATTACATTATTTCAAAGACAAAGGCTGACAACAGCACAGTCTCCCAAACTCCCCCACCACCTTGCCATGTTGTTGCTATGTTTTACTTGTAAGTTTGAAGTGCAGAACACTATTTTAGTTATTTTTCAAATAAATTAAAAATAAAACTTATTTTTCTTTTATTTCTTGTCCAGTACTTTTATTCCTTAGTGTAGATAGGTTTGGTTTTTATCATATTTCTTCAGTTGTAAGAAATTCCTGGGGCTAGAGAGATTGACTCAGTGGTTAAGAGTCAGTTAAGGGATCTAGCACCTCTAGCCTCCATAGTCTAGTGTCCTCCCTCATGTACGCACACATGTATGCATCACACACACACACACACACACACACACACAGAGAAAATAAATTGTTAAAAAATAAGAAATTCCTTGACATCTCTGGTAGAAAAGTGTGCTATCAAATTATCAGAAGTTTGAGAAACCTGCTTCTGAAGGATTCTGTACCAGGTACAACTCTGCGTTGACACTTTTTTTTCAAGATGCGGCTTACGGTCTTCCTCTGTAAACCATTTCTGGAGATGCACGGCTATGCCGTACCTACGGTTATCTGTTTCCTGCTGCCTTCATGATAGACTCTCTGGTTTTATTTTCAGCAGCTTGAACAGAAATGATTTTTATTTTTTTAAAAACTGATGTTCTTTGAATCTGCAGACTCTTGACTGTTAGACCTTCAATGGAGTCCAATCAATCCCGTATTAGGTATACTGGTGCAACCCCTGAACTTGTTCCACTGTTTCCACTGCAGTCTGTGGAATCTATATGATATCCAAAGCAATCTATGCTGGAGCTTGCCGATTCTTCTGTGTGCTGGTAACTGTCTGTCATGTCTGATTTCCTGAAACCTTTTGTTCTTCAGAGTATACAAACATCAATGTTAATCTCTTCTGACTTGGGTCATATGAACATTTTTATGTCACAGAGACACATCAGTAGGAAAATGGGCAGCAGGATATACACCGTATCTCCGGCATTTCTAACATTTCATCAGTTCCTTCTCAGAGCTGGCTTTGCTCATGGCCCGTTTTGCCCACTAGCCCAGCAATGCACCATTCACAATTATCCTACTTGTCAAGTATTTCCACTGCGGTGTGTTTGTAGTCCTTTAGTGACCACTTTGTTTCTTGTCTTTCCATAAACTTCATTTCTTATCAAAACTGTCAGAGACAGCAGAGATGGAGCAGCCACATTCCTGTAAAGGCCTGGGCTTGAATTAATGCAACCTTAGGCTGAGCTTGCAGTCTGTTCTATGTTTTTCTGAATGACTCACTTCCAAAATCCTCTAGCCAGACTCTGTGCTTCAAGTGGTGGCTGTTTTGAGAGTGTCTTGAATACCTGCTCCATTTTCAGCTCTTGTTCCCCCTTTGCATATCTCCCTTGTAACTTCCCTGATTCAATAAGCCAGTGCACTTTCTGAGTCAGCCAGTCAGCAGCAGTCCAGTGTTTGCATTGTCCATCTGTGAAACAATAGTTTCACAAGCCTGAGCCTTTCCTTGGATTTCAGAACTGGTAGCAGCTGCTTCAGTATTCCAACGGGGTAAAGAAAGGTCGTAGATTTGCTGTCTTTTTCACTCTAAGTGTGGATGGACTGATGTTCTTTCTTCATTTCTGAGCAGAAAACGGAAGCACTTGCATATCTCTTTATGAATGGGGTTAGTGACCTTATAAAACAGCTGGAGGTTGATGTGGTGGCATGCACCCAGTCCTAGCATGTTGGAGGATGTTAGAGAAGGATTGTTTTACCTCAGGAATTTGAGATAACTGGAGTGATGAGCGCCACCTCAAAGCCATGGGGGTGACAATGGAGGGACGAGCTAAGACTCTTTTTGTTGTTTTTGTTCTTCTGTCATGTAGGGAGAGGTTTTCCTTTTCCTTGAAGGTTGTGGGTATTCAAACTCATTCTTGGAAGCAGGAAGTGTTCAGGGCTCACACTGAACACTGTATTTTCCATACCTTGACCCTAGACACCTTACCTGTCCACACTGTGAGGAATAAATGCCTTCTTGTTTGAAAATTACAACATCAAAAACAAAACAAAACAAAGCCCTGTGAGGAAGACAGGTCTCATTTTGCAGACCGGGCTGGCCTGGAACTTAACAACAATCTACCAGCCTCTGCCTTCTGATTGTAGGAGGTATATGCTATTGCCCTGGAGAGCTCAGAAACTTTGACATAATATTACACAGAGCCCAAAGCAGTAATATGTGCTCAGTAGTCTGAATTGCTTTGGGGTGTGGCAGTGTTACTAATGTGTGCAGGTGAGTAGAGATCAAACGTCAATTTTGGTATCTTCTGTAATTCCCCACTTTGGTTTTTAAGATCAGGTCTCTCACCGAATCAGGAGCTGCACTGGGTAAATTGGCTGGCTAGTGGGTCCCTGGGATCTGACTGTCTCTACAGACTGTCTCTACATCTTAGCACTGGAGTTGCCAGCATGCATGGCCATGCCTGGCCTTTACATGAGTCCTGCGGATCCGAACTAGTACTCACACTTGTGCAGCCAGGACTTTACCCACTGACCCACCTTCCTAGTCTGCTGCCTTAAAAGTCCTGACAGATCTTCAACAACCCAGCTACTGTTACTACTGGTCTTAGAAAGTAAATGTCACCCATATTATGTAAGGTTACAATTGACAATGATGAATACTATTATAAAATTTACATGATCAAATCCATGATTTCTAAAACTGTATTAAACGTCAAGGAGAAAAATAAAAGAACAGGCAGTTAAGTTAAAAACAATCATGTGTAAAATGAGAAACAGGGAAGTAAATAAATCAATGCACACAGGACGGCAGTGTGGCTCAACGGAAGAGTGTTTGCCTAGCAAGACCCTAGGTTCCATTTCCCGCTTAGTTATATTCTATCCTGCCTTAGGCCAAAGCAGCTTCTCTATTAACCAATGGTAAGAAAACATATTCACAGCATACAGAGGGGTATCCCACATCATCTCCTCTTTTCTGTCTTTGTAGAGCTAGCCAGTAAGAAGCCTGAGGCACTGGCCAAACAGTTTGTAATTAAGATTAAGCTTCAGAGTGGTTGGTTATTCAGGAACTGGCGAGTGGGAAAGAAACCTCCAGACAGAGTTGCTAACAGGGAGTGGAACCAGCCCAAGAGAAAGAAGTGTGTTGTAGTCAACAGAGCTGAACAGAGCTGAAGATCTAAAAAGCATTTTGACATCGGGCAGAGAGCTGCAGAGTTTGGAGTTTGTACAGCTGGCTTTTGGTCTTTTGTTCAGTATTTCCTTGCTATGCTCCCTTTCCCATGTTTTAGAAAGCTAATGTTTATTCTGTGCCAATATATGTTGGAGGTATGTGATCTTTTTGATTTTGAATTTTATGAGGATTATAGTTAAGAGAGTGTCACGCTTCTCAGAAGAGACTCTGAAATAAGTTTGAGACTATTATTGATTGTGGGAACTTTTGAAGTTGGACTAAATGCATTTTTTTTTTTTGCATTATGATATGGCTCCAAGTCTTTGGGGGCCAGGGAGTAAGTATAATGTGGTTTGAAAGAAAATGGCCCCCAGAGGGAGTGGCACTATTAGAAATGGCCTAGTTGGAGGACGTGTATCACTGTGGGGACTGGCTTTGAGGTCTCTTTTGCTCAAGCTTCCCTCAGTGTGACTTTCAGGTGACTTCCTGTTGTCTCTAAGTAGCACTCTCAGCTACTCCAGCACATCTGCCTGCACACCACCACGCTCCCCATCATGATGATAATAACTGAACTCTGAAACTATTAACAAGCCACCCCAAGGAAATGTTTCCTCTATAGGAGTTGCTGTGGTCATGGTGTCTCTTCACAACAAAAGGAAACCTAACTAAGACAGATGGTATCAAAATAATTAAATCTTTATTAAGGTATATTGAGCTATATTATAAAACTGTTTAGCTTCCAAGTGGTATTGTGCAGCCAGTATATCACTGCTGTCGATACTATTCCATTTTCTGGGAAATTCTGCAGGCTAGAGAGCAGCACAGAGCTCAGGGGTTTTGCTCAGAGTGCATACATGCAACTGTTTATCAAGAGACAGACTCAGGAGCAGCTGAGGGCCACTCTGTTGACTTACCACCACCCTGCAGCTCCACGCACGTGTCCATCACTGGCTTGACTGATCTGGCCATTGACTCAATGTACAGCTGTTGACCCACATTCTTAATTTTGTTTACACTGGTGTAGACCTGCTGCAAGGTCATCTTAGGGAGAAGAATGACAAAACAGGGTTTATAAGCATAGAAGTGTGCACTAAAAGATACACAAACAATACAGGCTTAACCTCTGGTTCTCTGAGACAAGACTAAAAGCAGCCCTCACTTCAATTCCACTTCTTGCAGAGCCACCGTACAATGATGCCAATCAAACTGTACGTCCATCTACTCATGATACACTGCTTTTCGGAAAGCATACAGTTAATCCAAATGTTGCCTCTGAAGACAGGGTTCTCACCATGTAGCCCAGCCGGCTCAGAACTCTTGCTTTCACCCTGCTGGAATGGTAAGCATTTGCCACTAAGCCTATCTCAGATTTTTTTTAACAGACATTTATTTATTTCCATTCACATCATTTTCTAAAATAAATTTAAATTTGTCAAATGATAAGTCCTAAGAAGTCACGGGTACAGGAGCTCCACTGACACATTGCATCTGCACAAATACATCTTCCACACACCTGCTCCTTCTGTGCTTCCTCCACACAGTGTCCACTTGACTCACTGGAAGAGGGGATGCTGACGTGCTGCTGCTCCTGTGAACCGCTGCTGCCCAGGCTCCCGTAACCACTGGAAGCACTGGCGTGAATGGGCTAGAAGGAAGGGGCCAGCTCAGTCACTGCTGTGTGCGTGGTAAGGATGTTCACCTCAGAGCTTCCAGCCTACAACTACCACACAGCAAAGGGCTTCTTAAACGCTACAGTAGGTATGGAGACTGTCAGCCTGCACGCTGGTGTGAGACGCCTCAGTGCCTTCCTACTCTCAGGGCAGGCCTAACTTTCTAGTCTACGTAGAGATTGCAGCAACATGTCCTTTTAGATGCCATAAGGTAACTGCTTTTTGTAAATCATAAATAATTTTATTAAATAAAACAAATTTCAGTTCCTTGTGCTCAATTTAGAATAGACAAAACACATAAAATAAAAACATAGATTTAAAAAAAAATTTCAGAGACTTCATGAACCCTGAGATTTTATAAAAAACATTTCTGAAAAGCTCTGGGCTGGGGCTGGAGAGATGGCTCAGTGGTTAAGAGCATTGCCTGCTCTTCCAAAGGTCCTGAGTTCAATTCCCAGCAACCACATGGTGGCTCACAACCATCTGTAAAGAGGTCTGGCGCCCTCTTCTGGCCTTCAGGCATATATACAGACAGAATATTGTCTACATAATAAATAAATAAATATTTTAAAAAAAAAAGCTCTGGGCTCACATTCAACACTGACACACTTAACTTTATTTACTAACAGGACCCATCTTCGGCTGTTCTCTCCAACAAGTAATTTTCCTCTTCTTTCTTTGTAATGACAAGAAATACTGAGACCAACCATCTCACTCTTCTACTTTTAAAAACGGAATTATTTTAAAAGACACTGACATTCAAGCTCAGGAGCTGAGCACACTGCTGGTGCCTGAAGCATGAGAAGAGTTTCTCATGAAGAAAAGAAAGTGAGGGTCTGCCCTGACCCTGCGGCCCAGTCTGTTGTGCTGAAGTAAGTGCAGCCAGAAATGTCCTGTGCATCGCACTCAGAATAACAAACCAAATGAACAGAACTTAATCCATAGAAGCAAAGAGAAGAGCAAACATTTCTAAGATGTGGAGGTAAAGGTTCCTCTCTCCTCAGTGTGTTCTTGTGGTCTGACCTCACTGAGACCAAACTAACAAAAACACCATCTAGGGAATCGTGTGCTTTTAAAACTTTACCTGCAGAAGAAGTCTGTGAATCTGTTCTTGCAAATCTGCTATGTCTTTGTCGTTATTAAGGGCCTTTTTTATTTTGGTAGCAAAAACATCCTCATTTAAAGGGCTCCTATAAAATGTCAAGAAAAACAATGAGCCAAGCAATCAAATTTATCTAAAATGAAGACTAACATGCTTGCAACAGACCATTTAAAGAATCAGCTATGTTCTGATGAACCAACAACTCTTTAACTCTAGATTCAGAAAATATGGAGTTAAAATTCCCAAAGAATCAAAATAGACATAACAACTCAAACCCACGTGGTCCTGGGAATAAAACACAGGACCTTGAACAAGCTAAGAAAACAATCCACCATAAATTACATCTCAGCCGTTGTTTTTTGAGTCAAAATCTTGCTACAATTAGCCCAGGCTAGTTCTACCTCCTGAGAACTGGGATTACAGGCAAACACCTGCACAGTTTAAATTTCTCTACAGCACTGATCTTTACGTAACAGGTTCAGGGCTGTGTGTGTGTGTGTTTGTGTGAATTTAGTAAAAGTATTTATATACATAAAGCCAGCGATAAGATACTTCTTTTGTTCCTAAGAGATTCAGTAAGGACTGGTTTAAAAATCTGACTGAGTGAACCCTCTGTACAAATGTTAAGACCCTAAAGTTGCCAAGCTTACATACTTAAAGCTGGGCTGGAGATGGCTCAGTGGTTAAGAGAACCTGTTACTCTTCCAGAGAACTGGAGTTTGGTTCCTACCACCCATGACAAGTGACTTATAACCTCTGGCATCTGCACATACCCACATGCAGTCATATACACCTAATCTACACATAGTTAAAAAAAAACATAGTAAAAAGAAACTTTAAAAAATTTAGTTGGGCATGGTAGCACATGCATTTGATCCCAGGACTTGGGAGGCAGAGGCAGGAGAATCACTGTGAGGTCAGCCTGGTCTACATAGTAAGTTCTAGGACAGCCAGAACTACATGGTGAGAGCTTGGCTCAAATCACCAAAAATAAATAAAATATAAAGCTACTAATCACCTATGCTACCTGATAAAGATGCTCTACAACCCCCCCTAGTGGTGAATATGAGGCTGTCACACTCCTACCTCCCACCTCATTTATAAACTTCAGAGGATTTAAAACCTGAGCTAATGGGAGCTCACCATCTCCAGCTGGACAGGGAAGAAACCAGCACAGGACCAAACGAGACCCTCTGAATGTGGGTGACAGTTGTATGGCTGGGGGAGTGATGGAGGAAGGTCATTGGCTAATAAAGAAACTGGCTTGGCCCACTTTATTGGTTAGAACATAGGTGGGTGGAGTAAACAGAAGAGAATGCTGGGAGGAAGAGGAAGTGAAGTCAGAAGTAATGCAGCTCCTCTCAGAGCCAGACGCCTCAGACAGAGAGGCATGCTCCGCTCTCCCGGGCAGATGCACGCAATGAAGCTCCTCCAACCCAGGATGGACGTAGGCTAGAATCTTCCCGGTAAGCGCACCTTGGGGTGCTTACACAGATGATTAGAAATGGGCTAAATTAATATGTGAGAATTAGCCTAGAAGAGGCTAGATAGAAATGGGTCAAGCAGTGTTTAAATGAATATAGTTTGTGTGTTGTTATTTCGGGCATAAGCTAGCCAGGCGGCCGGGGTGCTGGGGACACAGCCCCGTGGCTCCATATTTCAACAGGGGAGATTGTGGAGCCACTGCTGCTTGTACTGGCTTTTTGGGAACCTATTCTCTTTGGATGGATACCTTGCTCAGCCTAGATATAGCAGTGAGGGCCCTGGACCTTTCTCAAAGCAATGCTCCTTACCCTCTCTGAGGAGTGGATGGGGAGTTAGGTAGGGGAGTAGGTGGAGGGGACAGGAGGGAGGGAGGGAGTGGGAACTGGGATTGGTATGTAAAATGAAAAAAGATAGTTTGTTTTCTATTTTAAAAATGTAATTAGCCTCCCTCCCCCCAAAAATAAAATCTGCCACTGAGGTGCTTCAGGGTAAAATCGTTTGTCATGTAAGCCTGATGACTGGAGGGATCTCAGAGCCCATGGTGAAAGGTGATACCCACACAAGATGTTCTCTGAGCTCCACATGTGTGTGTCATGTTACATATTCCCCCATCTTACATGATAAATTAAAAAACGAAATAAAAACTACCTGAATATAGTGAATACCAACAAAGATGACAAAGAGAGGAAACTGACATTAAGACCTCCTCCTAAAAACTATGTTAGTCTCTAAGAAAATGAAAATAACATCCTCAAAAACCATAAAGCAGCAGTTCTCAACCTGAGGGTTGCAACAACCCCTTTGGCCAATCCCTATCTCCAAAAAATTTACATTATGATTCATAACAGTGGCAAAATTACAGCTACAAAGTAGCAATAAAATAATTTTATGGCTGGGGTCACCATAACATGAGGAGCTGTATTAAAGAGTCCCAGCATCAGGAAGGGTGAGAGCCACACTGTTAGAGAGAGATCATCATTGTTCAAGTGCTTTACAAGAACCATCCTACAATGGATGTCAACCTCTCGAGGTCCCTAAGTTACTAAGGGGAGATGAGAGATAAAGGAAGGGACCAGTTTAGGTACCAAGGCTCACACATTCGTCATGACAGGAAACTACCTCTTGGGTCCTCGGTAGAGTGGGTACTGATGAGGAATACTGAGTCAGATATATCACTCATGAAGTCTTAAGATGTAGGCATTACCCCTGACATTTGGTGTGAGGCTGGGTGATGTAGCCCTGTGGGACAATGTTTGCCCAGCTCAGGCTGGATGGAAGAACTAACCAAGAAACAGCCAAGTGAGAAGCCAAAGAGAGGGCTCCGTGGTTAGGAACACTTTCTGCTTTAAAGAGGACCTGGGCTTGGTTCCTGGCTCTTACAACAGCTGCTTACGACAGTCCGTAACTCCAGTCCCAGAGGACCCAGTGTCCTCTTGTTGCCTCCACGGACCCAGGTACGTACTCAGTATACTTACATACATGCAAGCAAAACACTTATACTTACAAAATTAAATCTTTAAAAAACTTTAATTTAATTTTTTAAGGTTTATGGTGTTTTGCCTGAGTATATGTCTGTGCACCACGTGCATGCCTGGTGCCTGTGAAGGCCAGAAGAGGACACTGGCTCCCCTGGACCTGGAGTCACAGATTTACAGTACAGCTACCGTGACCTAAGAGCTGAAACACTGCCCAAGACTACAGTCATCACAGTGACCTAAGAGCTGAGACACCACCCAAGACTACAGCCATCACAGTGACCTAAGAGCTGAGACACCGTCCCAACACTACAGTCATCACAGTGACCCAAGAGCTGAGACACCGTCCCAACACTACAGTCATCACAGTGACCCAAGAGCTGAGACACCACCCCAAGACTACAGCCATCACAGTGACCCAAGAGCTGAGACACCGTCCCAACACTACAGTCATCACAGTGACCCAAGAGCTGAGACACCGTCCCAACACTACAGTCATCACAGTGACCCAAGAGCTGAGACACCACCCCAAGACTACAGCCATCACAGTGACCCAAGAGCTGAGACACCGTCCCAACACTACAGTCATCACAGTGACCCAAGAGCTGAGACACCACCACCCCAAGACTACAGCCATCACAGTGACCCAAGAGCTGAGACACCGTCCCAACACTAGTCATCACAGTGACCCAAGAGCTGAGACACTGTCCCAACACTACAGCCATCACAGTGACCCAAGAGCTGAGACACCGCCCAAAGACTATAATCATTATTAGAAAAATCAGAGTGCTGGCAGTGCCATGAAAGTAGCAAAAAAACTTAACTCAATCATGTTCGTCTTCCATGACAGGTGACATCTGCCCCACTCACCTCTGTACCCCAAAGCACCAACTGATGAACTTACGTTCGAACTTTATGCCGACCAATGATGAAGGAAACCTTCCGGCTCCAGGGGTTCACAAAGCTGGACCAGCTGGAATCCAGAATGACATAATCTCCATTCTGAGTGCAGAATCTGATGGGCGAGTGCTCAAATGGAGGATGGCCAACATACTTTAAAACTATGTAAAGCAACAAGATTAAAACAAACTTTACACAGATAAGATTGCAAGTGTCCTGCTTCAGTTATCACTTTAAAGGAGGAAACAATTACTTTAGAAGTTCAATACATTTCTTATCAGAACCAATTAGTGACAAATAACAGCGTCCATAAAGGAGCAGGCCCCACCTTTTTGGTGTATGGCAACCATCAGAGGCCGATCTTCAGGGTGCACATATGTTAAGATGGATGTTCCAATCAGATCCTGAGGTAGGTAACCCAGCAAAGGCACAGCCCTGGGGCACAGGTACACAGCACAGGAAGCATGTTATACTGAGCAAGTAATTAAGTAGTTTTTATATACTTAAAAATACCCACTCAGGCTGGCAACATAACTCAGTGAGAGGCTATGTGCTTAGCATACTTAAGGATCCCATCTCCTGCTCTGCAAAATAAAACATCACCACCAAACCCTAACTTCCCTATTTAATTCTAAATAGGAAGAACATTTATGAAAAGATGTCCATTAATGCACCCATGAAAGCAAAAAAACCTATATAAGCTAACTATGTCAGTAGTCATCTGATACACTGCATCAAAATCACCTCATTCCCTAAGAGCAGGCTTGCGGGCTCACTGTGAACTCATGAATCACACACTCTGGAGATAACCCATGGGCATGAATTTTTATCAAGTTCCTCATGAGTCTTGCGCTCTTTGTTACACTATCATTTAGAAAGAGCACATGTAACAGGATGCTAATGATAAAACGGGCTGTGAACTTACACAGCGTTAGTACAGTGTGGTAAAGCCTTTAGGAGGCAAAGCCTAGTGGAAAGAAGTTGGGGTACTGGGGTATGCCCTCAGGCCTTGTCTGAATTGGCATTAACTGTCAACCTGAACAGCTTAGAATCGCCTGATGGAAGTCTCAACTGAATAACTGTCTTCATCTTAATAGTCTGTGGACATGTTTGTGAGGGACTGCCTCAACTGTCTACAGTGGGCATCATTTCCAGTGGTCCCAGGTTAGGTAGGAAAGCCAGTAAAACGTGAGGCAGTGGGTAAGTCAGGGAGTGAGCCAGCAAGCAGCATTCATTCCGGAAGGAAGCAGATTAACGTCACTGTGTGCTCCCACCATGATGTCCTGCCCCACCAGAGATTTCAAAGTCATGGAGCCAGCTGAGTGACCATGGCCTGGAAGTGTGCAGGGATTAAACCTTTCTTCCCTCCTTACAAGTTGGCCATTTCCAGTATTTCACTACAGTAACCAAGACTAATGAACAAACACATGGTTAATACTGACTGAATACAATGTAGTGGCCAAATCAAATATAGTATCCAAAGGCAACTATCATGCCAACCAATACTCACAGCAATGTTTTCAGAATGGCTTAGACAAAACAGGCTCCGTAAACATTTTCTGTGCTTTGTTTTACACTAAAGCATGTTACCCAGATTTTCAAATTTCAAGAATAAGTAAAATTCTGAAATAAATGTGCATATGTGGGGCTGTATATATATACTAGCTGATATCAACATTTGCTTATTTGGCTTTTTGAGATAGTGTTTTTCTGTGTAGCCCTGGCTGTCTTAGAACTCACTTTATAAGCCAGGCTGGCCTTGAATTCACAGAGATCCACCTGCCTCTGCCTTCTGTGTGCTGGGATTAAAGATGTGCACCACCACCGCCCGGCCAACATTTGCTTTATCCAAACAAAAATACAAAAAAAAAAAAAAAGGAGCTGGAAAGATGCTCAGCAATTAAGAACACTGACTGATCTTCCTGAGGACCTGAGTTCGATTCTCAGAACCCAGATGGTGGCTCACGACCATCTGTAACTCCAGTTCCAGGGGATCTGAAGCTGTCTTCTGTCCTCCTTAGAGGTGTATCCACACGTGGTACAGACATACATGCAGGCAAAACACCTGTACACATAAAGTAAATTTTTTTCTAAAAAATACTGAAAAACAGCAATAAGCATCATCTATCACTGTTAAAAAAATAACAAAATCATTTTAAAATTGCCCTAAAAAGAAAGGTAATGTAAGTTCAAAATAAAGAAAAATTCTTAAAACAGCCTTTATTAAAAACGTATGTCCTCTTTTTTTCTCTCTCTTCAGACTACGATATTTAGCATAACTGATTTGAGCATATTTGTCAAATGGAAATACCACTAGAGTAAATGCTAAAGATTTTAAATCTTGGTCCTAAATTGAGTATAGTCAGATGTTTTTGGTGAACTGATCCTTGATTTATGTAAAATAAGAGTAATAACACCTGCACCACTTATGCCTCAATGTTATGAGATCTAGGAAAGTATCACATAAATCACTTTTAATAATACAGTATGCAAAATGTTTACACTAAAATTCAGACAACAGGTACAAGCACTTGCCTCCAAGCCCGCTGGCCTGAGATGCATCCCTGAGACCCAAACAGTGGAAGGTGAGACCCAACACCAGAAAGATGTCCTCTGACCCCACATGTACATGGAAGCACACACACACACACACCAATAAATAAATGTGATTTGAAAATGTATTTAAGAGGACTCAATTTAAGCTGCAGGCAAACCAACTGTCACAGAATACTCAACAGTACACAAAGCATAACACAGACCTCTAGTACCTCGGTTTGTCTTCCAAAACAAATCTCTTTTAGGCTCAAAGAAATATTTACCTTTCATCTACTTCAAGAAACACACATCCTGGGGTGTGTGTTGTAGTAAAAATTCTTTTATTTACAGGGATTCGAGGAGCTATTAAAAAAGGAGAAAGGCTGATTAAGGGTCAAATATGCAATTAGTGATCTAGTAAACTAGCTACTAAACATACAAGGTATAAAATCTCAAAATGAAACAGCAGAAATCTAACTTAAATCAAAGGTCTGACTGCCATGAAGTCAAAGCTACAGTAAAATAATGATAGTTTCCATTATTAACTTGATTTTAAAGAGATCAATATGGAATGACTATATTATGGTTAATTTAAATACAAAAAGTCTGCTGCATTCTTAATAGCTTATTTCTTTATCATAAATATCTAGTAGGTAAAGTGGGAATAAGGGAAGGGCCGAATATTTTTTGGTGGCAGTGTGTAACTAAATGAAAACACTTGCAATAGCACTAAAGCAACTTGTTGTAGAATAAAATTAGTACCATCGAGTCAGGCAAGTTCTGATCTAAAACGTGCACTGAAAAATGCAGTCCACACTCTGAGAGTAGGCTTATATCAGTTACTTCAGCATGATGCCAATTGCAAGAAACCCTAAGTGAATACACAAAAAGGCACCCAATGTTTGGAGCTACTCATGAATACATACAACACAGATACATTTCAACTGTGGCTACCGAGGCAGTTACAGGAGTGCTGTTGTTATTGTTTAACCTATAAATTAATTGTTTATTATTTCCTTTTAAAAAAAATTTATGTGTGTACATGTTTGGTCTGCATGTATGTGCAGGATCAGGTCAGAAGAGGGAGTGAGATCCCCTAGATTGGAGTTACAGGCAGCTGTGAGCCACTATTTGGGTGCTGAGAAGTGAACCAGGACCTACTGAAGTGCAGCCAGTACTCCTAACTGCTGAGGTATCTCTTTAGGCCCTTTATCTTTTTGTTTTTCTGTTTTTGTTTTCGAGACAGGGTTTCTCTGTAGCTTTGGAGCCTGTCCTGAAACCAGCTCTTGTAGACCAGGCTGGCCTCAAACTTACAGAGATCCGCCTGACTCTGCTCCTGAGTGCTGGGATTAAAGATGTGTGACACCACCACCTGACTTGTAATTAATTTTTTATCATTGTGCCCCCAAACTAATTTTTCCAATAGTCCTACGTTTTCACTGTGACTTATAGGGTGGTAATTTGTAGGAAAGCACATATCATGTCTCATCAGAGCCAACTATGTTTTTAGGTAGTAAATGGAAGTTGCCTATACACAAGTTTAGAAAAGGATTTCTGTTTATTGAATATACATACTGCAATTTCTGGAAGTTTCAAAACACTTGTAGAACATGTTGTTTCAGTCGGGCGGTGGTGGCGCACAACTTTAGTACCAGCACTTGGGAGGCAGAGGCAGGCGGATCTCTGTGAGTTTGAGGCCAGCCTGGTCTACAAGAGCTAATTCCAGAACAGGCACCAAAGCTATATAGAGAAACCCTGTCTTGAACCGCCCTCCCCCAAAAGAACATGTTGCTTCCCCCTCCATCAAGTGTTGAGAATCAAACCCAGGGCCTTGTAGTTACACAGCATGACAAGCACTCTACCACTGTGCTACACCTCCAGCTTTTGGTTTGTTGAGGCAGGGAATCACTATGTAGCCCAGGCTAGCCTTGAACTTATTATGTAACCCAGGGCATTCATGCCTTGGTCCCTCAAGGCATGTGCTACCTAGCAAATGCAATCATTCTTGTGGCTTCTTCATGAAATGATTTTAGTGCTATTATTTCATCTAAGATAGGTTCTTGTAAAAGGCCACAGAACAGGTCACCAATAGAGAAGGGACTAAAGTAACTAATATCTATCCAACTCTGCTGCTGACGTCACACTGCGGCAGTGATAACAGCACAGGAAGTCAAGGTCAGCAAACAGCACCCAGTAAACACCAGCTAGAAGTGAGTTTATGGCCCACATTGGACATGAAGCAGCCTTCTGCCCGGAAACCATAGGAACAGCATTCCCCACACTCCTGTCTGAACACCGCATTCTGCCTCTCACTGAGCACAGGACATCCTGGCTTACCTTCATAACCAGAGTGAATCTTCTCAGCCAGTGCTAGACAGCAAGGCTCTGGTTCTGGCTGGGCAGAGCTATGGACGTGAACCAAATACGGGAGGATCCAGAACGGAGAGTAATGCTTCTTTTGTGCTCTGTCTCCACCTCCACTGAAGAGATCAAAGTGATTAGTGCTGATAGTGGTGCACTCCGCCCACTGTGAAAAGGCTGGGGATGCTCCACCGGGAATTCCCAACACAGAAAGACCCAATCTAAAACGTTTAAAGATGCTTGTTTCCCCAAAGGGAAGGTTAGCTTGAAATCTTAGTACCTCTGGGCAATAACGATCATCCACTACTCACTGCCTAAGAAGTTTTATGAAGGGCTGCTCACATCACTGTGAGAGTCACCCCACCCATGGCTCATGACCAAGCCCCAAACTCCCGTTGACTCTTACTCTTCCACTGTGAGGCACACCAAGCACTACAAACAGAAAATGGGGCCCCATGTGATCACATGGCTAAACCCAACTATAGTGCACCCCTCTTCTGTTGTTAAAGAACTGACCAAAGCTCCAGCTACTTTCTTGGTTGCTGCAGGCTTGGTTGAAGGTCAGCAGTGTCCTGCAAAATGGCTGGCTGGGGAAAGCACATTAAAACCTAGCTGCCTAGCCTGGCCTCTGGAATAGAGACAGACCCCTTCTCAGTCTCACTGAGGAAGCTCTGAGGATGTGCACAAAGCTTTCTCCTCTATGCTACTGGGACATGCCACATGCTGTAGAGTCTAACTGTCAAAGAGTGAGCCACTCTTCTTTGTCTGCAATCAAGTCTCTCTTCTAACTTAATCTAGATTAGTGACCCCAATCCCAAGGCAGTCCCAGTGTACTGGCTACCCTCACTATGACCCTGCTTCCTATTTTAGTCATGTGGATGACAGCCTTCCCCCAACTACACAAGAGTTCATGCTCCATTTGTCCAGCTTCCCCCTATAAAGAACTTCTTCAGCCTTGTCCATGCCAAGCGTTCTAAATGTCACTTATATACCCTTGCACTACACATTTCCTGCTGGCCTGCACCTCTACCTAGAACTATGTTTTCATACAGTCTCAATGAAAACCCAGATTAACTCAGACACAGCTCCTCTCCAGGAAGGTGCTTTTGCTCCATGCTCTCGGGTCTCAGATATTTCCACCCAAGATTCCTATCGCCAATCCCTCATTCCTTTTTATATCACGTTCCAATTATAACCCATAAGTCCTTGCTGTGGGACAATGGTCTGTACCCTGTCAATTGTATTTTAAATAAACACTCATTGGCCAGTAACCAGGCAAGAAGTATAGGTGGGGTGAGAACAGGAGAATTCTGGGAAAAGGAAAGGTTCAGTCTGCAGTCATCACCCAGACAGAGAGGAAGCCAGACACAGAGCAAGTAAGATGTGACTGCCTCACCAAAAAAAGTACCAAGCCATGTAGCTAACACAAACAAGTATTATGGGCTAATAGTTATGAGTTAATAAGCCCGAGCTACTAGGCCAATCAGTCTATAATTAATGTAGACCTCTGTGTATTTCTTTGGGGCTGAATGGCTACAAGACCAGGCAGGACAGAAACCTCAGTCAATAAGTCCTGGCAAAGCAACCAATTTTTTTTCTTCTACCACCTCACTAGCCTCACTTTACAACCCACGCCTTCCAGTGCTACAGCTGACCTGGTCCTTCACACAGCAGTCCACAGTCCTTTCTAATTTAAAATGTGCTTTCTTGATAAATGAGACCTCTTAGCACTGTACACAAATACTGCAGCCCCAGAGTAAGGACTGACCCTCACCCAGATGGGGTCTCAATGGTAATGTCATTTCCCTCCACCTGCAAAAGGGAACACCTGGAGAAAGCATGACTCAGAGTCTGGCATGTCACATGACTAAAGGCAAAGGAGGCTGTCAAAGACCATGTGGATACTGCTAGAAGGGCAGGGAATCGATCCTAACAGTGTTCTTACTGGTCAAAGGCCAGGACGGTTTTATCATCATAAGGTGAATGGTAACTTTGCTGTTTAGAAATACATTCTGAAATTCTAATGGAGGAAATGTCTGAGTTCTGAGATAAGAGCAGAGGGAAGAACTGGTGGAGGAACAGGTGGCACCAGGCTGGCCATGGATTACAGTTGGGTAGTCAGAACATACTGGCTCATTATAGTATTTTCTTTGCTTGTTAGGTTAGAATGTCCTAAGGAAAAGGTTTTGAAAGCAATTAATCTCAACCAAATACTTCCTTCTGAGTGTAAAATTTCCTGTGATCTAGGCCTTGACTTTCCATCCACCCTCCTCTCTTCCCTTCTGTTCCAGCCAGGTTCTCCATTAACCTTTCCACACTCAGGTGTGTTCCACCCCAGGGCCTTTGCACATCTGTTTCTTCCACATGGACCATATTTCCTCAGAAACTTCCTTAAGGCTGCCTGGTTTACTCGCTCACCTTCTTTAGGGTGCAAATGGGACTCCTCAGAGAAGGGTCCCGTCCTCGCCAGCTGGATGTGCTTTGCCACCACCAAAGTCCCCAGCCAGTGCAATGGCAGTGAGAGCAATGTGGGGCTCTAAGCGGTCATGGGAGCACCACCATAACGAGGGGATCAATGCAGACCCTGTCAGAGTGGGCTAACTTTGGTGAGAGCTAGCTGTTATGGTGTCTGGCTCCCTTTGCCTTTTTGCCCTTCATCATGAAGCCCTTGCCTAATGCCGAGCAGACACTGGCTTCATGCTCTCTGACACCAGAACGACACGCCCAAACCCTTATCCTCTGCAAACTAGACACTCTTAGGGGTTCTGTTACAACAGAAAACAGACAAAATGTCTGAATAAAACAGCAATTTCTCCACTGTCTTCACGAGAGAACTCGCTCTCTTGTCTGGAATTTGTTGCTATTGGACACATTTGTATTTATACATTATTGGTTTCCTGCTTACAGAGTTTAAACACATGGGGACCAAAGACATTTGCTTTGAGCAGTCTGACTCAGACAGGACCTACAAGTATTTAGTGTGATTTAAGCCCGTGTGTCATTTTTGTCGGGAGCAGAGTGTGAGGTCATTGTACCCACAGATCTCCAGAGAAACCAGGAATATTAGGCACACAGGATTTTGTCTTTCCAGTGGGAAAGATGAAAAACCTGTCCTTCTATCCAGAAAGCTGGGAACTGGAAGAGATTAACAGCCTGGTGATCTGTGTCATCTGTTGGGCCAGGCCACACAAGCTCCTACATCGAGTACTGGATGTGGTTAGTAACTGAAATGGCCCTGATAGCCAGAGGCTCCCTCAAGCTCTTACAACCAGGACCAGAGGTAACTTAACTACCCAAATGACCTCTAGCCTATGTCTACAATGCCAGACCCTTAGGCCCTGAAGCTAGCACAGGCAGTGTATCTCTAGCCCCCATCTGCTTGGGGGGAATGACAATACCCCGAGTTGAGTTTAATGTAATTATGCTTCTCTGTGCACTGGGGACTGTATTACCCAAGGAAGCCTTTTTTTTCTTCTTCTTCTTCAAGTTGTACTGGGCTTAAATACACTGGGAATAAATCTCCTGTCATTAACTCCATGAAGTCTGATCCAGGCTGACAAAGTCAATCTGTACCAGGTTTTCCTTCTTATCTCTTCCTGGTTGGCTTGCCTGTCTGACACCTGCAGGGATGCCCCCACATTTACTCTATTTCAGGCCTGTTTCTGATAAAGGCACTGGTGAAGGACACAGTAAACCATACAGCCCTCCTACCTGCTGACTGTCAGTCGGATTATCCCTCCTGCTTAGGTCCACAAACACTATTAGCTCAAATCCCCCCAGTTTTACAGAATATTTGGTTATTTCCATTATAAACATTTTCCTTCTCTAAACATCTGGAGTAGTTACTAACTTAAATACTGCTGTTAACAATTGTGACACTTAAAAATGTTTTTTTCATGTTGGGCATGGTGGTGCATGCCTTTAATTCCAGCACTCAAAGGACAGAGACAGGTGGATCTCCATAAGTTTGAGGCCAGCCTGGTCTATAGAGTGAGTTTCAGTACAGCCAGAACTACACAGAGAAACCCTGTCTCAAAATAAAAATAATAAGTTAAAAAGTTTTTCCTTTTACAATGAAAGCAACATTATAGTAATTTGTTTAGAGGGTGACAACTATCTACAAGAAGTCACTTCTGTTAAGGTGTGGTCAATTTTCTTCTACATCACTCTCTTTTTAAGGCCTGCTATTAAAAATTATAAAGAGACAGGTGTGGGGAAATTTTAAAAATTAATTTTAAATGTGACTGAAAAACGAAAAGCAAATAAAATGGGGCTCAAAACACATTTTTTTGTTTGTTTGTTTTTTTGAGATAGAGTTTCTGTGTAGCTTTGGAGCCTGTCCTGCAACTAGTTCTTATAGACCTAGCTGGCCTTGAACTCACAGAGATCTACTTGCCTCTGCCTCCTGAGCGTTGGGACTAAGGTGTGCATTACCACTGCCTGGCTCAAAACAGTTTTATTGTTAACTTCAAACCAAGGGCTCTGATGATATACGGGGCTAGCAATTATCTTTCAGTCTTTTTTTCTTCTCAATCACATACAAATTTTTTGTTTGTTTTTTGAGACAGGGTTTCTCGCATAACAGCCCTAGCTGTCCTAGAACTCACTCTGTAGACCAGGCTGGCCTTCAACTCAGGGATCTGCCTGCTTCTGTCTCCCGAGTGCAGGGATTAAAGGCATGTGCCACAACCACCCAGTCACATACAAATTCTCATGTAAGAATCAAAAGAGATTTTTGTTTATTTGTTCCGTCTCACTTTGTTGTATCTATAGCAGAATCTAGCTGAATGTGAAAGCATCACCATAAGGGTTGAGCGGAAATTTGAGAGCCACATTTTGAGCGTCCATACGCTTTACTTACCAGATTCTGCAGAAGAAGGATTTCACTGATGCATATCCATACTGTGAAGCTGGAAACAAAGGAAAATGGCCGTTGTATCCCTCACAGGCAGCTCCTCAGGGAAGCAATCCTGTCCCCCCACTCTGCTCTCATCTGGGCCTGCGCTTTCCTTCATCTGACCCTGCCATCTTTCCCTTACTCTCCAGCTAAGCACATCCACTTATGTCACTGTGACGGTCTGACGACAGTCTGGTCCACTCTAACAGCTTGGGGAACTGTGGAGTGACTTCAGACTTTAGTTCTCTGATGCACATGAATGTTGACTGTTTGCCTTTGCTTTCGTTCTGCCCTTGGGGAGATCTAACACTGTGCTCTAGGTTACACGCACAACCCTTTCATGACTCTAATGTACTGCTAATGTCATCTCTCGAGGACGAGACCAATTACTGCAGTGTTTGTTTTAGCCAGCCTTCCTGGTGACAACCTAGAGGTGACAGCCTTCTGCCTTCTTGTGACAACCTAGAGGCAAATACACGTTAGAGTCAAATGAGGAGGCAGAACCTCTGCCCAAACGCTTCACTGAAGTAAAAAGACCTAAGTTACAGAACTATGGAAAACTGCTAAAATACACAGTAACATAATGAGTGAGAACCCGCAGATCCAAAATACTGAAGAGGACGATGTCTCTGCACGGCTAAGGAAAGGATGATAGAAAGAATCAGAAAACTGCCTTTTGCTCACAACATTTACACATTACACCAGGCTTCTATGTTTACCACAAGGCAGACTCTGTGATCTCAGTGGACACAAGCACATAAGGCACACCACAAGCTGAAAGTGAGTTCTGAACAGCCATCCAGCCCTTCTGAGAGGTTTATGCAACCGACACTAAGTGGAAGCGTGTTCTAAAACATGGCCAAACTGACAGTAGAGGATGTAGCATTCTGTGTTGTGTCCACTGATGTCCTCTAAGCTCAGACGAGGAGACTGAAGCAGGTAACATGGGCACTGCCCAGAACGGACATGGAGCTTATTAACTGTTCTCAGCTAAAGCTCAAACCTCAGATTTACATAGCAGAAGTATACTATTCGGAGTAAACCAGATGCACATCAGGCCTGCATCGCAGAAGTAATGATTTCAGGATACAGTAAAGTTTTAGGAGGGATGAAAATATCATGGCAATGATTAACCCATACAAACACTGCTGAAGGAAAAAAAAAAGCAAAAGACAAAAATTAAAACAAAAAACAAAACCAGAAAGAGCTGGCAACATGTTTATCAACCCAGCATCTAGAACAGTTCTGGCCAAATCTAGAACGGATCACTGGCCCCAAGTGTTGAGTGTTCGTAGAATGGGTCATTAATGAAAGCAGAAAAACAAACATAGACAATGAATGCTGAAACGTGTATTTAGGAAAGAAAGATGAACAATAGCAGTATTTTTAAGATGGGAAAAGAGAGATAATGGAGCTAGAGGAAGGTAGAGAGCACTTGATTTAAACACCATAAACGTGGAGGCCAAAAGGTAATAATGTCGTGGCAGTCTGTTTCACTAGAGTGTAAACATATTTCATACTATTAATCCCTGAACTTAAACATGATTAGGAACAGTAAGTCTTGTGCTACACTTTCTTAGGGTTTCTCACCCATGTAGACCACAACGGCCCTGAAGTCACACCCTGACTCATTCTCCAGAATGCTGGGCTTAGCTACCATGCTTACCTGTTTTCCACTTTTCAGAACTATAAAATGAACTTTTTTTTTTTTGAAAATTAGAAAAAAGGGGCACCAGAGGGATGGCTCAGTGTTAAGATACTGATTGATTCGCTAGAGGACCCAGACTCAATTCCCTGCACTCACACGATGACAGCTAACAACTGCCTGGAACTCCAGTTCTAGGAAATCTAACATTCTTTCATGGCTTCCATGGGACCTGAAGCCCATGTGGTGCACAGACAGACAAGCAGGAAAAACACTCATACACCTATAAACGGGATGTAGTTCAGTCAGGAGATGCTTGCCTAGTCTGCACAAAACCTTAGGTTTGATCCCCAGTACTGCATAAGTTTGCCTGGTGGCATATGACTGCAATCCCATTTCTCAGGAGGAAGAGGCAGACAGATTACGGTTTAAGGCCGTTTTTGGCTCTATATACTGGCTGGTTTTATGTGTCAACCTGACACAAGCTAGAGTCATTAGAGAGGAAGGAGCCGCAGCTGAGGAAGTGCTGCCATGAGATCCTGCTGTAATGCATTTTCTCAATTAGCAATCAATAAGGGAGGGCCCAGCCATGGTGGTTGATGCCATCCCTGGGCTACTGGTCCTGGGTTCTATAAGAAAGCAAGTTGAGGAATTCATGTGAACAAAGACAGCAAGCAACTCCCCTCTGTGGCCTCTGCCTCCAGGTTCCAGTCCTGTTTGAGTTCCTTTTCTGATTTCTACCAAATGATGGAGTATGATGAGAAGTGTAGGCCAAATGAACCCTTTCCTGTGACTGCATATCTGGTCCAGACAAACAAGCATTTCACACGGAAACAAAGTTATGAGATCCACAGACTTTTAGGGCCAGAAAAACTGAGTAGGGGCAACCAGCATCTTGTCTATAAAGTCAAAGCTGTTACACAAAGGGATCATGGAGGGGCTGGAGAGATGGCTCAGCGGTTAAGAGCATTGCCTGCTCTTCCAAAGGTCCTGAGTTCAATTCCCAGCAACCACATGGTGGCTCACAACCATCTGTAATGAGGTCTGGTGCCCTCTTCTGGCCTGCAGGCATACAAGCAGACAGAATACTGTATAAATAATAAATAAATACATATTTAAAAAAACAAAAAAAAAAAAAACAAAGGGATCATGGAGTCTGCACAGGAAGAAAGCATGTTGTATGCATTCCAAGGGAGGAGTGCCTGTATTGCCATCACCCGCTGTGAAGTATGCTGGTAATCAAAGGTATTTTTCATATAAAATCTGAAAAATTTAACTTTGTAAAAAGAAATGTACTGGTTTGTTATGTCACTAAATAAGAAAAATACCATTTTATTGTGTTCCCTTTACAGAGGAGAATAAAGCCTGTTGTGGTGCATGCCTTTAATCCCAGCACTAAAGATATAGAAACAGGGGGTTGAAGAGATGGCTCAGTGGTTAAGAGCACTGGCTGCTCTTCCAGAGGTCCTCTGAGTTCAATTCCCAGCAACCACATGGTGGCTCACAACCATCTGTAATGAGATCTGGTGCCCTTCTCTGGCATGCAGGCATACATGGAGGAAAGAATGTTGTATACATAATAAATAAATCTTAAAAAAAAAAAGATGTAGAAACAGGCGGATCCCTGAGTTTGAGGCCAGTGTGACCTACAAAGTGAGGTCCAGGACAGCCTTGGCTACATAGGGAAACCCTGTCTCAAAAAACAAAAAAGAAGCCGGGCGGTGGTGGCGCACACCTTTAATCTCAGCACTCGGGAGGCAGAGGCAGGCGGATCTCTGGAAGTTTGAGGCCAGCCCGGTCTACAAGAGCTAGTTCCGGGACAGGCACCAAAGCTACAGAGAAACCCTGTCTCGAAAAAAACAAAAAACAAAAACAAACAAACAAACAAAAAAGAAAAATAAGTAAATACACAAATGAAGCACAAAGAATAAGGAAAACATGTATGCTGTACTACTTCTGTAAGCATGACCAGATCCCGGGGCAAGATACTCACTCACCCTAACATTGCTCTCATTACCTCTTTGGGTCCGGCTGCTCCAGAAAGGAAGCTGACTCTGAACAGTGTGTGTGTAGAACACCCTCACGTCTTGAGGGGCAAGCAGGTCGACAAAGCACGAGGACGTCAAGAAATCTTTCTTAGAGTTCAGGATCGAAGCAGCCTGCTCCGAAATGTGCACTAGCCGTCCAGACACAAGGGAAAACACTGCCACAAAGGTATCCTGGGAGAAACAGATCAGGCAAAAATTGAAAAACTTACACACAAAAGTCAGTTTCTTCTGGATTTCTACCACAATCCAAGGCTTAAAATACACGCGTGTGCCCACATGCACGCACACACCCCTCGTAAAGAACAAAGCTTCCTAAATAGTTTTCTCCAGCATGCTTCTTGGCAGCCATTATAAAAAGGACACTAGGCTTCCTGAAAGTTTGATCTCGACGCCACAAGCCCACACCAGCTCCTGAGCAGACTAAATATGTCTGCGGCACATAGGCTTTTCTCTTCTGCTAACGGCTCTCCCCCAGGAGGGGACTGTCTTCCTGTCAGTCATGCAGGTTCTATGCTTAAAGACGGAGCTCAAGATCTGCCTCCGTCCCAAGCTGCCCTCCACAGACCTCATTACATAAGAACTGCGCCTCAGGTCCTGTTCGCTTCGTCACCGACTTCACTGATAATTGGCCACTGTGCTTGCTCACGTGGACCTGCTTCCCTGTACAGACTTATGGTGAATGTTTCCTCAGAAGCTGTTTCTTTAAACACCTACTACAGCACGAAGCTCGTTACTTAGGAAACACTACACGACTACTTGTAATACCTACAAAAACATTAAGTTAAAGCGATGCTCAAATTTAAATATCAAATTAAGGCGTCTCCACCATCAATAAAATATGAGGCTTAATTACTGTCAAGAAGAAGAGATGTATATACGCACACTAAAGGTCTCTTCCAAAACTCCCCCATAAAAATGACATCTCAACTCACCTGCTCTACCTAATCCAGCCGCTACAACTTGAGGGAGTAGGTATTGGAACTAAGAATGATACAAATAGAAAGTAACAATTTGGAGATTAGAATAAGGCGCAGGAAATTACTCTGCCATGTTCGGTTGGCTGCTTCTTTCCTTTTTATAGTAGAGAACATGGGATGCTGAGGGGAGGAAAGAACCTGACAGCTCACACACGAGGCTGCGCTAGAGCGCGAGCCGCAGTCTACCTTCAGACGCTCTGCCACAGGCCGGAAACACCACACAGCACCTTCTCAGCAGTTTCGCCTTTGTTTACCTCAGCAAGAGACGCTTTCAATGACTATTTTAACACCTAGAGAAGGTCCTTAGGAGAAGTCACCTCATTCATTGGAGAAGGCAAAACTCATGAAATCTTACTTACTGTGTTCTTGGAAGCATGTTCAGAAGTGAGACCGGCCAGCTCCTCAAGACCGTGCGCAGACACGTCTGTCTGAGGTGCTCCGTGTGGACTGAGATTTGAGAAAAAGTCTCTGTTTGCTAAGAAACACAGGGAGATAAATGGGTAATCCAGTGAAAGCAGCATCTTTAGGAAGTCATGTCTTAGCACTAGCAAGCTGACTTATTTCCCTCAAAACCAGGTCATGTTTGGCTTGCATCAAAAATATGGTCAGTTATGCAAACTTAAGACTATGAATTTTATAAATCCTGCATGCTCTAGGTTACAGGGGACAAAAATCATTTACAGTTCTAAAGCTAGTTAAAGAAATTAAAAGTTCACACACACATTTCTTTATGGAGGAAGCATTAGCATGCACAAACTACTTATTTGTCACAGGTGAAGCAAAGAGGTTTGTGCTAAAGACATAGCAACTTACAGACTACTCAAGAAAGTAAGTCAGAGGGGAAGGAAAAATGTTTGTCCTTTAATTTAGCCAATTTTTTATATTGTGGTTGCACTTCCAAGACATGTGCATGACAGGAAAGCATACATGTCTTTTCTCTTGGAACCTCCAAGGAAGGCAATGCTTCTTGAAAAAGGTCTTCAAGTCTTAGTTTGACTGCTAAACTCTACTCTTGCAACAGATCTGCAGAGACTGCAGTTAGTAAACTCTCAGACAGATCCCATCCTCCTGGCTCTGGAAAGCCCAAAGCGCCACTTCATAACCAGACTCGCTTGTCCTGGCCACAAAGACGCTCAAGCCTCTGGAGAACCCCAGTGCACCCTATTCTTTGCAACTCATTTACCTTGCACGCTATGCACACAGCGAAGGGCATAGTTAAGGGCATCTAGGGTGCTGGGTTTAGTGTGTCTCTCGGCTGGAAAATACTTTTTCATTTCTTGGACAATCATTGTAAGTTCTTCAGATATTCTGTTTCTGTCTTCATGTTCACTGAATAGAAAAAACACACACAGAAGAAGTGGCAATGGTGGACATTCAGAAGTATCTGTTTTTTAGGGTGTTTGGACGCACCAACTCACTCGGGTTTAATGTCCTTGCTCTTGCAGGTAGGGGGCCATTTGACACTTTCCAACCTCCCTTCAGCCCTACCTAACTCCGTCGAATTCTTTAACCACTTTGCCACTTCTTTCCTACTCTGGTAATTTACTCTAGCAACCCCTCCTCCCATCGATTCTTACTCAACTGTCCAAAAGTTCCCTGTCGTGTCGCCTCCTCCGACACTCTCTGCCCCCGGGGTCAAAAATATAACAAAAAAAAGTTGTTAGCCAGCTCCAGGGAAGGCTACCCGGCGTCACCTGTGGCTGCTGTCCACGGAAGTGCCCAGCAGCGGACCCTCCTGTCCCCTGTCGTGGGGACAGTCGCCGCCGACTGCCGGGTCTCCACAGGGGTCCATCCCGCCTGGCAGCCCTCAGTTTGCAGCCAGCCACCAAACCCTGCTTGTTTGGGTCCCTGCCATCGCCTTCGGGAGAAACTGGTCGCCGACCACGCTCATCTGAGGGGCACTTTTCTCCTCAGCATTTTCACAGTCTCTGCTCGGGTGACGAGCTACACCGACACCTCGCCGCCGGAAGCGGGCTGGTCGGACCCCGCCGCGGCTCTCAGGGAGCTCGTTCAGCCCGAACTAACTTTTCCACCGTCCATGTTGGGAAGTCGGCGACCATCAAGAAACGTCTCAGAGCGCACAGTTCCGGGGCGACCGCCCGGGCGGAAGGCCGGGGCAGAGCGGCTGATCATGCAGCGTCGGAGACCCCACTCCAGCCAAGTCCTCGCCCACCCGCGCACCGCCAGGTCTCGAGGCCAGCCGCGTGCTGAGCCGCCGCCGGCCCCACCCCCCTGCGCGCCAGGGCTCTGGCCACGCCCCTCCGCCGCGCGACTGGTCACGACGGCCGGCTACGGGAGGCCCCACTGGCCAGGGGCGGGCCGGGGGCGGAGTCAGTCTCGGCACAGCGGGGGTTACATAACCGCGGGCGGGTGGGCGGGTGCAAAGGCCCCGGAGAACCTTACGTAACGCGCGGGTCGGGCGAGGTCGGCTCTCGGCCAATCCCGTCCGCCAGGAGCCCGGGTCGGGGGCGGAGTGGCCGTGAGTACGCTAGGGCCTAGACGCGCCAGTCTACGGCTGGACTTCCCAGAGGCGGGGCCTCGGAGCTGTCAGTCAGGAGGGGGCGGGTCAGGGGCGTGGCCTGCGCGGCCGACAGGTGAGTGGAGCCTGGTTTCCCTGCGGCACTTGTGAGGCTCCTCGAGGGGACGCCGTGCATGAACGGTCTTCTTGGTTTCCTATTGTTTTAATCTTTCCTAAACTTGCTGTCTCTTCCCGAATGCCAGCTACAGGCGAATGGACCCAGGTAGAATCCAACCAAATTTTCAAAAATAGAAATTTAATGATACTAGGTAACTTCCCTGGCTGCCCTGAAGTTACAGATTCATTTAGCAACAGGAGGAAAATAAACATATGTAAACGACGCCCCCTTTTCCAGGAAACAGCCGGAACGCTCTTTTCATCTGTCTCCACTCTTCCGAAATGAAATCAACAGGGCAGAGCTCCAGCCCTCTGCTGCCTGGGTACACCAAGAAGACACGGGGGGGGGGGGGGGGGGGGGGGGGGGGTAGGGGGGGGGATAGGAGATGGTGCAGCAGTTTAGAGGGGAGCGCCTAGTCCGTCCGTTGGACGGTTCCCAGGCACCCTCTATCAGGTGCCTCACAAGTATCCGTAATTCCTGCTCCAGCGGATCCAACGCCCTCATGGATAAAAGCACTTGCACGCACGTGCACATATCCAGACACACAGCAGAGAAATAATAGAATCTAGAAAAAAAAGGTACACACAGTATTTTTTGGATGAATGAAAGATGTTCTAGGTCAAAGAAGAGGAAAGTGACAGAGGGCAGTTATCCACATTATGTAGTTTTTCTCTACACCGGACCACTCTACTGCCAAACTCTTCTTTAAGAAGCATTTATTATACCGCTATTGTGTGCACACCTGAGCAGAGATTATTGTACTCTCTGAGGACAGGACAAAAGTCTCTACACTCAACATACAACACAATTGACCCCTGAAAGTCTGAGATGATGATAAAGAAGAAGCTGGTGGAATGGGAAGGATGGAGGTTAAGGGAGGAGGCAAAAAGGATTGGGAAATGGACTGGAGGATGTTTTCACTGAGAAGGGGAAACTGAGCCTCAGGGGTGCCTTGGGGTGAGGGAAGTGGGTGGGGACAGCGCTGAAGAGCACTGCATCTGCCAGGCCATCCCGGTGCAGAGCAGGTGAGTTGAACGTGTGAACATGTGAGCTGGTCCCAACGGAAGGGCCCGACTATCCGTATCTACCTATCTGGCTGGTGGGGGTGTGGTGTGCCAAGGCCAACTTTCCAGATTACTTCCAGAAGACCATATTTTAAGAAACCCACAGGCCACATCCTACCTTCAAGCCAGCTCCTAACTCATCTCTGCACAGAGAAGCACTTTCATTTGGGGTGTGTGACACTGTTGACTTTATTGGGTCTGGAATCAGCTGAAAGGCAACCTGCTGAGCAGGCAATCCTGGAGGATTTTCTTGCTGATTATAGGAAGTGGGGAAGACCTACCCTATGTAGGCAGCAACTTTTGGTGGCAGCTCAGGTAATGGTGATGGAAGAAGGATGCTCTGCTTTTTGCCCGTGAGCCTTCACTCACTGGCAAGTTCATCTGCCCTGATGTGGCTGCCCTTTGCTGTTACCAGATCTCAGCTTCTCTGAGCTTCAACATGGTCGGAAGACCAGAGGTTTTCCAGGAATACCCCCACAGCCTGCAATGCTGGATTGGAACTGCAGAAGCACTTAGCCTCATGAACTGAACAGCTACTAAGTTCTCTGTAAGGGAATGGTGGGTTGGAGCACATCAGCTCAGCACACCCCAAAGCCAAGGTCTCAGCACAAAGGAGATTTATTTGCCCCAAAGGAACAAAGGGCAGAGAGTGAGAGACAAAGATTGGGGATAGAGGATGAGGGAGAAGGGAAGGGAACAAGGTAGAAGGGGCAGGGATGTTTGTCCTGGAGGGAGACAGACATAGTGACCCATAGGAAAATGGCAGCTTATAAAGAAAAAAGGGGAAACCCATGTTTGGATGAGGTCTTTAATTTTAATTGGGCATGTTAATCAGGTGAGCCAAAGGGGGTTTTTTGATTGCTGGACTTTAATACTTTAATAGCTGGACCTTGGTAGTCAGTCACAGGAGGAGAAAGTGGCCGAATAGGGGAACAGACCTTGGGGGCTAGCTTTAGGAATGTAATCTAATGTTTTTTTAGGGAGGGAATAGGAGAGAAGGGCAGGGCCTGCCAGAGTCACGTCTGTCATGCTTAGGCCGGCTTCAGTTCCATCATTCCCAGTCTCTTCAGTGGGAAGCAGATGATATCACACAAGCCAATCTAATAAACCTTCCTCTAATATATATTCATCTGTTCTGTTGTCCGAGGGAAGCCTAGCACAGGACGGGATCTCCAGCTGCTCAGGGAAACTTGTGCTGCAGCGGGGGGTGGGTAAGAGACAAAAGGTAGTATGTGGGGGGGGCAGCAAGGAGAAGTTTTAGGACTCGGATCAGGTGTACCCACCCCGCTTCAAGGAACACAAGACAGGATCATGTTAATAAACAACTTTATTTAGGACATCATAGCGGGAAAGTTCCCAGCTAAATGCACAGACAAGCGAGGTATTACTGTGTTAACGCAGGAGCCAATGAGTTACATGGGTCTGAGTATGGAGGAGACAGCACCAAGGTTGTGGGTCAGACCAGGACAGAGGCCCTAGGCTGATGCTGCTTTCCCATTGTGGGGCACACTTTCAATAGTTATATTGTTTCAGTAATGTCAGGGGAACAAATAAAAAACTGGAACCAGATTCTATTATGCCTTGACTGATGCTACTTTGCACACACAAAATCCAGGGCATTCTAGAGGCACTGCCATAGGCAAAGAAAGCCTGTTTCTTCCTCACTGATTTCTTATGTTCATTCATGCCTGAACTCTCCACTTTGAACCATGCCTTGATGAAAAGTCTGATACACAACGAAAGTGTTTCAGATGGCAATAGCTATGGCTTAAGAGCAACAGGCATCTCTGCTTAGCTCTCCACTTGGAAGTGGCCAATACCTCACCTCAAGCATAATACAGAGGACCGGTTTAGAAAGTGGGGTATGAGCAAAAGCAGTAAACAGCATTCGAGATCTCGGGTCTGTGCAAACTGACGTGAGGCTGCAGAGCTGCTGCTCACACTGCACTAGCGACCGCAGCCTCTAGTTCAGTCTGCAAACTGCTGGCTAAATGTCTGACTTTAGCTCGTCTCTATAGCTCTGTGAAAGAAACCAAATCTGAAGGAGTAGCATTATCTACAGCATAGGAAGGACTGTGAAAGTGCTGAAGGCTCACACAGAACTAACACTTTCTTCTTGAAGGGCACCTTGAGTTACATTTGGCACATTATCTAAATTTGTCTATTAGGGACAGACTTACGGACATTTTATTTGTATTTAACTTTTGGCAAAAATACTTTGGTCATAGTTCTACAAAAACATTTTAAAGGGTTATTTTTGATTAAAATACTCTGAGAAGTGATACACAACAAGAACAAAAAAGTAAACATCTTCACACCTAAGATGAAAGCATTTTAAATAGAGCAGGAGTCAGTAGTGCTTACAGAAAGGAGGGTCCTCTTAAGGAAAAGGAGCCAGTATCAAAATAAGGCTCACCCTGTTATTGCCACCGATGTTTACTAAGCAGTAGTGTTCTTCCTGGAAGGCACGAGCTGGGAGTCTAATCACCCAAAGGTTTGAAAATGTTGTTTTGAAGATGATGTCAGATGTGGGGACAACTGACTTGAATAGAATCCCCTTCCTGGAATCCACAGCGAGTCATCAGTGACAACATCCACCTTGACTCCAGCACTCTGGAGCAGCAGAAGTCCTCTTTCCTAGTCGGTGCATAGCTCTGTGAAGGCACTGTGCAAAATGTGGGCAGGGCTGCTCACACCCCCATTTGGAGTGTATATTTAAACAAAGGCACATTTCCTAGGCAGTGAACTGTATGTAAACTAACAAAAATAATCATTTGGACAAAAAAACAAAACAAAACAAAACAACCCAGTAGGTAAGCTCAATAACATAGAAGGCTCTAAGTAGAAAGTCTTGAAAACGCTCCTGAACAGTAGGCTTCGGTTTCACCAGGTTCTTCATTAAGAGACACACCACACTAAGAAGCAGGGAAGATTTAGAAACAGTGAAAGGGCAGTTTAGTCTTTTTGCATAGATACTCAATATGGACTTCTATTGTCTAAATAAGGACAGGAAGAAATCGATTTGGCCAGTTGGGATGGAGCAAGGTGGTCTCAGCTAATCACTATATTACACAAAAGGAAACATAAAACGACACAGGAAAGAAAAATTGACCAGTTAGTAGGAATGATATTCCAGTCTCAAAGGATTAATGTATGTATGTATGTATGTGTGTATGTACCGATATATCTAAAACACCAGACTTTATTACACAAATCAAATATTTAGGGTCAATATGGTGGTGGTACATGCCTATAATCCTAACACTTGAGAGGTTGAGGTAAGAAGATAACAAGTTAAAGGTCAGGTTGAGTTGAACAGTGAGACTCTGCCTCAAACCTCCCTCCACACTACCATCCCAAAAAACTCTCAAGTATCCCAATTATTTGGTAAAGAGAACCTTGGGATGAACTAACCTTCACCCTTTGCTCCTGCACATGCAAACATCTGTGAATAAGGGGAGAACTCACCAATAATGATGATGACAATAATCACCAGGACACTGATCCCTATCGCCCACATCTGCAACAAGACAGGTCCATTTAACATTGCAAAAACAGACAGACAGCGCTCACTGAAATAGCAAGCACTGTAGTGTGTGAAATAAGTTATCATTTCTAAAGCCTAAATTTAACGTTTTCAGTTAAGGTCTAAAATTTAGTTATGGGCTTTCAAAAATGTGTTCCAATCCTCCGTGGCCCCTGGAAAAACAAATTTCCACACAAGCTACTGACTGTCCCATGTATCCTTTCTAAAGAAAGCATGACAGAAAAGTATTTGCAATGTAATCACAGACGCTCTCATTTGCTAACTATGTAAGCCTACTTTGAGCAATATTTGTATGTTGCTTTCTCTTCTTTCATTGATCAGGAGAACTTCTCAGCATTTAACTTTTGTTTGTTTGTTTTTTTGTTTTGTTTTTCGAGACAGGGTTTCTCCGTAGCTTTTTGGTTCCTGTCCTGGAACTAGCTCTTGTAGTCCAGGCTGGCTTCAAACTCACAGAGATCCTCCTGCCTCTGCCTCCCGAGTGCTGGGATTAAAGGCGTGCGCCACCACCGCCCGGCAGCATTTAACTTTTGAAATCAGAGTCTTTCCTAGAATGGCCTGCAAACTGAGCATCAAAGCCAGAACTACCTTATCAGTGTGTTCTCAGGTACCTGGGCGGGGGTTTAATGCCCAGGGCTGGTTTGGGACAGTTCTATTCTGCATATCTTTTAACTTTAGTACAAAACATGAGATTGGATTCCAAGCTATGGGCAAGGAAAAGTGAAGTAGACTCACGGTTGGCCCAGATCCACCCAGAGTCACAGAATGCAATGCTGTGGCCTCTGCAACACTTTGGCACGGAGGGTCTAAAGGGAAGGTCTGTCAGGAGGGTATTACCTTGCAGTTCTTCCACCAGTACTTTCTCTTCAGCTTGGCAGCACTTGTTTCAAACTGAGAAGCACCTGCCTGCAGTGCATCTGCGCGATCATCTAGCTCCGAGAGCTTCTGATCTCTTTCTAACACCTTGTCCACGTTGACTCTCATGATATCAACCACCTAAACGGACATGGTTCCAGTTACTCAAGAAGGAGAGGAAGAACAAAACTCCACATGAACTCTACGGGCACCTCCCCTGCCCAGGTCAGCATTTTATTACTTTGAGGTAAACTTTCACTTAAAAAAGGAGGCCCAGGTCTTTGTGATAAATCCACTTAGCAAACCGGTGAGAGAAGGGAACATTAATAATGGGCAGTGCTGGGGAAATCCACACTACCACTGCATGCCACGGTGAGAGAGTCAGCTTCCTCTAAGGTCTGAAACAGGACAGGGCACTCACTTTCATGGCTCTACACTGGCAGTTCTGGCCAGGGCAATCAGGTAAGGAAACAAGGACATCCTAGTTTAAAGTAAGAGGATATCTACTGCTCCAGGTAACAAATTCTACAGAAAACCCTAAGACTCTTTCAAAGGAGGCTGGCAAGATGACTCAGCAGGTCAAAGTTCTTGTTGTCAGTCTGATGACCCGAGTTCAATCCCTGGGACCCACAAGAGAAATGGAAATGGTGGAAAGAGAAAACTAACTCCTCAGGTGCCCTCTGGCCTCTGCATGTGGTGGACGAACTGCGAGTCCTCCCCACCTCAATCGCTTTTAGGGCCAGGTCTGTGCTATCAGTCATTCCTGCTCTCTTAAGGCAAGATGAGTAGTAGTGACGGGAAAACCCTGGATGCCCATGGGTCAGTTAACCTGGATTCCATAGCACAGCACAGCAGAAACATGAGAGTTTGCCTTAACAAGGTGCAAAAAGAGAGGCAACTCAAAGAAAGTTGTCCCGGACCTCCAACACATATATCAATATATCATGGCACATCTGTGCCCACTGAAGTACCTCTACCCCTTCTGTTCACACACACACACACACACACACACACACACACACACACACACGTAAGTCTTTAAAAGTAATCTTCAAAATCTACTACAATGAATAAATTCAGTAAAGTTTCAGCACCTAAGATAAATGTATAAATTAGTTATTTTTCTACATGCCAGCAATAAGCAATTTGAAAAGGACAAAGAGAACAACGTCCTTACCAAAACATCTGAAAACATAAAACCACAGAAATATATTTAATCAAAAACAGGTGTGGCAGTCTGCTCCTGTAACCCCAGCACTGGGGAGGCAGAGAGAGTAGGGTCCGAGAGACTCATGGACCTATTAGTCCAGTCTCCAGATAAGCTCTGGTTGCAGTGTAGGACCCTGTCTCAAGGGTGGAAAGAAAATAGTAGAAAAAGAAGAAAACTCCTGACTTTGAGCCCTGGCCATCACTTATGTACACAAATGCATATGCCACCCCCGCTCATGAAAGAAAAATCAAAACAATACACAACACTGCTGTGAGCTGGGTCCAAGAGCACGTACCTTCTAGCATTTAGGAGGCTAGGGCAAGACCTCACGATTCAAGGGCAGCCTGGGCTATACCTTGTCTCAAAACTAAGCAATCCCCGCCACAGATTGCTATAAAAATTAAAGTCTTAGTAAGGGAAAGACACCCATGTTTGCAGTTGGAAGACTTAATACTGTGGAGACAGCAGTATTCTACAAGAAACTGACAAAGTCAATACAATTCCAACAGCTTGGCCTTTTTTCATATATAATTTCAAAGAACCGAGAATAAACAAACCAGTACTAAAGAGAGAGTTGCAATGGTCATACTTCCCCATTCCCACCCCGGCACAGAGCTGGAGTGACGAGAAAGGTGACGGTGGAGAGAGCTGGGAACCTGGACACCTGCCTACACATCTGCAGCCAACTGACTCATCGATCCTGGGGCTGGGATGGAACCTAGGTTCGTATCCTGAGCTACAACTAATTTTCAAAAGGATGCTAGTCTCAGATATTCTTTTTGACAAACAGGGCTGCAAAGGAAACAAACAGCCATAAGGAAAGAATGAAGCTATATTCCTGTTTCATTTTCTATACAAAAAGAACTCAAAATAGACCAGTGAGTTAAATTTTAGAGCTAAGAGATAAACATTTTTAGAAGAAGAAAGTAAAGCTTTCTAGTTTGTTCAGTTTCTACTGCTGGGCTAAAACACCATGACCAAATGCATCTTGGGGCAGAAGGCTTTAATTTATCTTTCAATATCCAGGGAAGTCAGGGCAGGAACTAATGGTGCAGATGACAAGGAGGAATGCTGTTTATGGGCTTGCTACCTGTGGCTTACTCAGCCTGCTTCTTACACCACCCAGGACCACTTTCCCAGGGGTGGCATCAACCAGTAATAAGCTGGGTCATCCCACATCAATCATTAGACAAAAAAATGCTTGCCCATAGGCAAATCTGGTGAGGGAAATGTTCTCAAATGAGGTTCCGTTTCCTAAAATGACTCTAGCTGGTCTCAAGTTGACATAAAACTAGTCAGCACACAGCTTCAGCTTCTTAGATTTGGTATCAAGAGCAACAAAAGAAAAATATTAATTAAAGAGATAATTGGGGCCGGGCAGTAGTGGCACACACCTTTAATCCCAGCACTCGGGAGACAGAGACACGTGATCTCTCTGTAAGACTAAGGCCAGCCTGACCTACAAAGAGAGTTCCAGGACATCTAGAACTGTTACACAGAGAAACTCTGTCTCAAAAACAAACAAATAATAAAAGGACAGGGAGAGAAATTGGGCTTTATAAAAAGTAAAACCTTGATAATTTATTCAGCATATGTCATATTAAAAGTAAATGATACTCAAATTAAAAAAAAAGTAAAACCTTTTGGCATTAAAGTATACTATGAAGATATGAAGACTCAACCAACCTAGGATAGAAATACTTATGAACTACATATCTGATAAATGTTAGAATTGAAGAGTCCATAAAAGAGCCTTATGAGTTAAGATGAGAAAGACGACACAATAAAATCAAAAGGAAGCGTGTTATGAGACACACTGCTGTAATCCTAGTCCTTGGGAGGCTGAGACAGGATGATCTGAAGTTCAACAGTAGCTTGAGCTACATAGTAAGTTCCAGGTTAGCCTGTGCTAACAGCAGTAACACAAAAGGGGGGTAAAAGACTTAAAACAGTCACTTATGGCTGACATGCACTAGCAGGACGTTCACAATCACTAATCATTGATCAAATCATTAATTAATTCAAAAGCACAGGGAGATGGCACCTCCTGCTTGCTAGGATGGCTGCAGTCCCAAACTCAGAGCACTAGGGACATCAGACACTGCTGTCAGGAAATAAGCTAGTGTAGGATAAGTAGTCACAGAATTATTATAAGAACCAGAGATGCTATTCTTAGGTCCACACCCTAATGAAACAGAGATGAAGATACATTTAAAGATCTGGCTCCAGGATATTTACAGCAGCGTTACAAATTAAGAGCAGCTCAGCTCCCACTAACTGTGAGTGGGTAACAAGTCATAGTTTACACGGATCATGAACTCCCTCTCTGCTAGAGGGGATGAATGCTAGCACAGCCTACCGCCTGGGTAACATGGAAACACTATGGTGAGACTAGGTACAAGGCAGAAAGAGGGGAGGGTGAGTGATTACAAAAGGAGTGCTTCTCAGCAGTGACAAGAGTTCTGAATGCAGGACAGTGTGATTTGTGCAACCCAGCGATCACACTAAACAAACTACACAAGGGATGAGACTTCACCTCAAAGAACAAAAATGCAATTCTCTTTAAAATTCCTCTATTTTCTAAACAAGGCTACAATTTGAGTTTGCAAGTGACAGAGCTAGTATAAAGGTCTAAAATGCTCAGAACTAAGTTCAAAAAGAAACCATCATATCCAAATATTATTGTATGATTTAATAACAATATGTAAGATAACTAGTTTTAGGGCAATTAAAAGCAGAAAGATTGTGCTAGGAGGTGGTGGCTCATGTCTTTAGTCCCAGCAGTTGAGAAGCAGAGGCAGGCAATCTCTGAGTTTGGCCAGCCTGGTCTACAGAGTTCTCGAGACTGGGGACGGCCTGGGCTACACTGAGAAACCCTATAAGAATATAGAAATAGGGAACCAGGAGGTAGTTCATCAGTTAAGTGCATTGGCTGCACAGCAGCTGACAACCTTCTGCAACTCCAATTCTAAGGGTTTTGATGCCCTCTTCTGGCCTCTGTAGGCACTGCACACATGCAGTACACATAGATGCAGTCAAAACACTAACACAGATAAAATAACAATAAATCTTGAAAAAAAAAATCCTTACTGCTGCCCTTGGTTGTGAGGTCGTGCTTGGCTTCAGCATGTATGAGACCACTGAGTTACTTGTCCCTGTGGGATTTGTCTTTGGATGCTATCTAGACAGAAGGGATGACAAAAGCTAACGGCCTTCTGGAATAAGACTATGCTCTTTCAAAGGGAATTGAGACCCAATGAGGAGGTTAGTTGGAAGTAAAGCCTGTGGCTAAATCACAGGATGTTTACATTTTAAAGTTATCAGAGAAATAAAAATGTTTATTATTTTTTTTAAAAAATGAATATGGAAATGTTGGCCTGAGGTTCTCACAGTTTCTTTACTGTACACATGAACGCACCCAAACAAAAGACACCGTAAGAGTCCTCTAGCTTGAGAGTTCCGGAGAGAAGCTGGGCTATAGCAGTTCCACCTTCAATGTGTCCCTCAGCAACTGCCAAAGAAAGCGTCAACAAACCTGCCTATACCAGGTAACTAGTAAACCTGGCTATAGGACAAACAAACAAACACCAGATCAGAAAGACTTGACCCTTCTTGAACAATCTAATTACCCCATCCTACAAAGTGGCTCTGAGGACATACTTCGAGGACAGGGTCATCTGTTTTAGGTATCTGATTTGATAGTAGATAATTAAGTATGAAACCAGGAAGAGTCCACTTTGTGCTTAAAACGCAGCTTCTACAACATGCAGGCAAAACACTCCTACACATAAAAAATAAAGAATATGAAAAAAGAGAATATGGAAATACTGGTTTGAATTTCTCACAGAATCTTCCATGTGGTCTTCTAACTACACATCTAGAAAGAAGACGTCTACATAGTCAAAATTTATACTTGCACATTGATGATGCTTTTTTTCTAACAGTAATTTTTTAAAATTATGTATGTGTGTGTGTCTATGCAGATGCATGCAGCTGCCCTTGGAGGCCAGAGTTAAAGGCAGATGAGTGGCCCAAATACGTGTAGTTGGAACCCAACCTGGATCCTCTGCTAGAACAACAGTAAGCGTTCCTAACCACTGAACAATTTTCTGCAGCTCCAGTGACTTTCCTGACAGATTCTACAGAATTCCCATGTCTGTTTAAAAGTTACACTTCAGCATTTTAGAGCACTACCTCATCTACTTGATTCTGTGTCTGCTGGAGTCTGCGGTTACTGCCAGCGGCAGCACTTGAACTTCCTGAAGGCACACCTGTGGACCTGAAAGGTAGAAGGCAGAAGCATGAGTATGTTATGATTTCCAATGTACTTACATAAGCCAGACTTGGTAAGGCAAACACGTAATCCCAGTGCTCCTACAGTGAGATGGGAGGGGGAGACATGAGAGCTTTGGGCACTTGACAAATGCAGCACCATCTGAAACTGTCCTCTGTTCTCACACATATACCACGCCGTGTGTGTGTGTGTGTGTGTGTGTGTGTGTGTGTGTGTGTGTGTATACAAACTTTTATGTCAGGACTCAGTCTTATGAAATTTTTTAAAAAGAAAAAAACAGTCCTGCAGTAAGAAATAAAGGCACTAATGCATTTTTCTTTATACTCCCTTGATAATTCCCAAGACTGTCCCAGTTGATGGTGACCAAAGTCTGAATTAATGAAGTGCATAGTGTATGATTCTAAGACTGGATACCTCTACTTTTGGTCTTCCTAAAAAAAAAAAAAAAAAACCTTGCTAGGGGCTGGAGAGGTGGCTCAGCAGTTAAGAGCACTGGCTGCTCTTCTAGAAGTCCTAAATTCAATTTCCAGCAACCACACGGTGGCTCACAACCATCTATAATGAGATCTGGTGCCCTCTTCTGGCTTGAGGCAGACATGCAGGCAGAACACTGTACATGATAAATTTAAAAACCCAAACTTGCTTTAGGACACACAAATGATTAAGGGCACCGAGTACTCGCCTGATTTTTTTGTTGGGGCAAGAACTGTCTTATTATAGTTAGAAACAATCACAAAATAGCAAAATGGATTAGTATGGTTGGGTTTGTGTGAATGGAAAGGTGGGCTGAAGCAATTCTGTCTTGGGAAAGCCTTCTTCCACAGGTTCTTCGAATGCTCTTTCACTCACGCCCACTTTTCATAACTACTCTTGCTTTGAAATCCTTAAGACCTCCACTAAACTCCTCCTGCGTCTACGACAGCACCTCAGGTGAGCCTAGCTACACAGCAGTCGTCCTGTCGGTGATTCAACAGTTCTTTGAAGTTTGCACCGTGTCTATCACCAGGACACGACACTTCTGATGGCTGCCTCACAGAACTCCGGGTCTGAGAGGGAAGCAGATAAACCGAGCTCTGGGGCCAAACGGTATCCATGTGTCCTATGAATCCTAACAGCTCTCTGAAGAGGGTACATAGTCTTCCCCTCTTCATCTTACTAAAATTTAGAATGAATATGTAGCTGGCTAAAGTGAAGCCTGGTCCAGTTTAATTCTTTGAATGAAATGTCGGGCACAGCAGTCTGACCAGGTACATCTTAAGTGGTGTCAACTTTGGGTAGAGGGATATTACCCATTTACAAACAAGAGTGTTTTCTGCTTAAAAGGGAAGCGAAACCCACGGCCAAGGGCTGCTGGGACCGCGGCAGCTCTTCTGAGGCCGCCACCTGGGCCTCACCCCTGGCCATGCTTGGGTTTCCCGCACTTTCGGGGGCACCACCGCGCAGAGAGCGAGCCTCAGCTCGGGGTGGCCCCCGCCCCTCCAGGACCGCGGGGAAGGAACCACGGGGTGTGGCGGCAGCTTCCTCTGGAAGCCGGTGCCCCACCCTCGCCCTTCCGCGTCTGCCCGCCAGCCCGCGGGGCACTCCGGGACGCCGCGCCACTCCGACTCGGCCCGCAGCGTCCGAGGGCAGAGTGCACCCCGGGGCCACCGCCCACCTCGGGCCCAGAGCGCTGCGCGCAGGCCCGCGAGGCCTCCACCCAAGTCCGGGTCCCGAGCAGCGGCCACCACGCCTGACGAGGGCCTCAGGAGGGGGCTGCGGCCCCCGGAGCCCGCCTCGCCTCGCAGCACGGCGCGTCACTCACATTTTGGCGGCAGCGGTAGCGGCGGCGGCAAGCAGCCGAGGGTCTGCGGACTCGTGCGGCGAGCGACCGAGGCTGTGGAGATGGGCGGGGCTGCGGTGACGTCACGAGCAGGGGCCGGACAGGAACCGAGGAGGAGCTCCCGGCCGCGAGGGCGCGCCGGAAGTGGGCGGGGCCCAGGCGCGACGCTCGGGCTGCAACCGCCCTGCCGAGCAGACTGGGAGGAGCCAGAGCTCGACGGGGAGGAGTGGGCGGGGCTAGGGCGCTACGCCTGCGCCTGCGCCCTTGGGCTGGCTCTTCGACGCCAATGAATCACAACAGCTTCCTCAAGCGTCGCCGCTGCCCTGTCTCTAGCCCTGGAAAGGCAGTTTAGAGTAAGAATGGGTGCGTTTTACATTTCTTTGAGCCTGCACACGTTGTCTCTGGGTCGTGACAACCTTAGAAACGTTCCAGAATAATCTACTGGTCTTGAGAGACAACCAAAGTTCTTTTCCGAGGAAGGTAAGAAGCAATAGAAAGTCCACTTGGAGTCTTGGCCACAGGGCTTGGGATAAGTCCCCTCTCGTGTTCTCGCCAGCCATGGCAAATATTTGCCATCGCACGGATATTACAATGCCTGAAGGGAGCCTTGACGAAGAAAACTCTTAAGTTTCTTGGTTTGTGTAATTCTCTGGCCCTAGCAGAGGAGGTTGTCAACTTTTGGTCAAATGGGGGGGGGGGGGTAGCATACGTTGCAGTGTATCCAACGTGCTTAAACAGACCAATTAAAGTCAGTTGGTGGACTCATTAAGTGAAAACCACTAAGCCGTCTTCCACTTCAATATAGTAATTCAAAATGCAAACGTGCATTGGGAATGAGAGCGTGCCACGTAAGTGGGTATTGGGTTGAGTGGTAGCTATGAAGAACGTTCCAGGGAAGTGCAAGTGGACACAGTGGGCACAGAACAGGAGAATTGGGCCTGGGCTTAAGTAAAAACAAGTGTGAAGAAGACAATGGCATTTAAATGGAGTGGGTTCCAGAAAGTGTTAGGGACTCCCGTGGGGAGATTCAGTGTGAAACAGTCTGGCACTTGTTGGGAGCTAGATCTGCTGAAGTGAGGTAGGAAGACAGGCAGAACTCCGCAGTGAAGAGGACTGGACAAAGGTGAAATGGGGTGAGATGGGAGGACTAAGGGAGGCAAGCTGGAAAGGGTCTTTTTTTAAAAAACTACCCAGTAGAGCTGGGGAGTACAGCTTACTTGGTAGAGTACTTGTCTAACGTGCAGAGTCCTGGGTTTGATCCCTAGAACCACATAAGACCCTGCCTGAGGTGGATCTCTGTGAGTTCAAGGCCAGCCTGGTCTACAAACTGAGTTCCAGGACAACCAGAGCTGTTACACAGAGAAACCCTGTCTGGAAAAAGCAAACACAAAACCCCAGCCTGTTGGCACCCATAATCTCAGCATTTGAAAGCTGTAGGAAAAAGGCAAGAGGTTCAAGGGCATCCTTAAGCTTAAACAGGGAATTTAGGGGTACCCTATGCTATATGAGAACAGGTGAATTTAGAGTAAGATCTGTATTTATCATTCAAGTACCTGCACTTAAGACAAATGATTGTTGTGTTGAGAAACCACACAACGTAGGTGGAAAGCAAGTCCTCTGGGGGAGTGGCTCTAAGTGAAACACTGGGTGTGTAAATACATTGCATGTGGAAGATAAAAACTACTTCCAGTTCTAACTATGATCTCAACCTCAACGCCCTGGAGGTCAGGTTAAAGCAAAACACAGATAATATGGGGAAATTTTCTTCATTTTTAATTTACAGCAGAAAGAATATAAAGCATTCAGAAAACATTTTCCATATTTTAAGGGCAATTCAAAACATTTTGCATGGTTTCCAGCAGCTGAGTTCTTCAACAGATCCATTGACTCAATGATGCTTTACATGCACAATTACAAAAATAAAACTTACAAAAAAGAAGACATCTAGACTAATTTTACATGCAAGTCTCAGGGACCCCCCATTGGGCGCCAACTACTGTGTGGAACTGCCATAAGCGACCGTGCAGCCAGAAAGGGGTTCGTCGTAATGTCTTTATTTCATTCACACAGTACAGCTGATTTTGAATGGGTAACAAGGATAGCAATTAAATCTTCAGGAGACAGAATAAGGTTAGCTATTAATTTTATAATGAAATCCTACTCCTGGCACTTGGGAATTCAGATTATCCAAGAAAGCTGCGCCTACCTATCACCTTATATTCAAAATTAAGTGTCACAATCAAAAAAGGTGGTCAGAAATGCTTTGTTTCAGTGGAAGTACGCTTCGACCTCACCTAGAATTCACAGTTGTACTGGTAGGTTTTGACCCTACTTCTGTCCCCTCCATAAGAACTTCCTAATTCTACGTAAGTCTCTATCTTCCAGAATTTTCTAACTTATTGAGCTAATAATGTGGCATGTGAAACATTTAAAAAAATAAATGTGAGGGTTGAAGCAAATCCACTGAGGTCATTACTCTGGTCACATGATCAGTTATCTGAACCATAAGCAATGGAGTAATGTATCCAAATCCAGTATTAATATAGGATATTCTGAAAGAGCTGGCTTCACATTCTATTCCCTGTTATGAATACAATTATGTTTTTATAAATTGTCCTCAGACAGGTCAAACTGTGTCAAATAATAGGTATGGGGGGTAGGGGCAAGGATTCCAACAGCGGCAACATAACCCACACATGTAAAAACAAAATCGGGTCAGGTCAGCTTACAAATGTACAGGTGGCTGCTAGTTGTGGGGCTGTCACTGTTGTCCGCGCTGATCACGAGCAGAGAGACGTACACTGTACAGTAATCTGAGGTTGGCAGTGAAGGGAGTAATTAAAAAACAACTACGATTATAGAAAAGGCACCAAGAGCACTGACCCCAGTGTTGTTTTTAACCACAATCTTTTTGTTTCTAGCTTCCTTCTGAAGACACCAGTTTAAAGCTTATTTGTGAATATTTTTAGGCTTCACAGCAAGCCTTGAGTTTAACTCACAGTTGGCAGCCAGAACCATGTTTTTGTTTTTTAAAGAAAATCTCATACCAACCAATTCTCACACTTAACCTGGGATTTTAAACTGGCATTAGCAAATGCAAAATTGGTTCTCTCTGTTTGACATTAATAGTTTAATTTAAAAAGCATCTGTTTCTTTGGCTCCTCTTACATGGAAAGAGTACTACACCACGGCATCCCTTCAACACCAGCCTCCATGGTTTTCTCACTTTTATTTTTTCATGTGAGCAAGTTTTTATTCATTTTTTGATTTTCAGCAGGAGATATGAAAATGCCTTTTTTCTAATTTCACACTAATTCTTTTGTCAAATTTTAATTGTTCTAATGTTCTTTGTTGGTGTGAGCGGATGGTGTTAAGTTCTGTAAGGATTCATCTTATGATTATCTATTTTGCAAAAGTAACTTAATTTTCTTATGCAATATTAGCATTCACATTACTTGGCACCTTTGGCAAAAAAATTTTTTTAAATAAAATAAAATAAACTCCTGGTAGCCAAAATTAAATGTAAACATATCCTTTTTTTTTTAAAGTAATGCTACTCTGCCTTTTTTCCTATTTCTAAATACAGTAGCTCTCTTTTATTTTTTGCAGGTTAGTCATGCTTTAGCAAAATGTTCTTCTACAGAACATTTAAAATAAAGTACTCTTATAGTGAAATAAAGTTTTTTTTGTTTCATTTTACAGACCATAGCCACTAACGCTTTGCTTTTGTTCTTTTTCTTGATTTCATGCACATCTTTGTTTTAATATATACAATATATACAAACAATACATCCACATTGTTCTCGCTCATTCAGACAAAACTATACAAATAATTTCATCTTGCCATCTTATTGACCTTTGTGAATAAAATATTTAGCAATTAATATAACCCCTTTCAAATATTTTCTCGCTTTTTTTTTTCATTTCTACCTTTTATATGTACACAGAAGCCACTCCGTTTGGATGAGATAGAGCCAAAACATGGAATTTACTGGCCAAAATGCAGCACCACACTGGTCGTTTAGGTGGCAAATGTCCAGGCAAGGTTTATGATTCCTTGGAATTACTACGGTTTCCAAGGTTACTAAAAAAGGCTACATGCGTTACCAATTCTTAAGTAATTCTCATTGCAAGTGAAAGTAAGGCAAACAAATTAAAGTGCTGAACATGAGAAAAGGGACGAGATGATCACTATCCTCGCAGGTTCTTGGGAGGTGGTGGGGACAAGAAAATGGATTTAAATTCTGTAAGCTGTTTCTCGTTATTTCCCGTGCATTACCCGTTTACCACACACCCGCCCCTCTGCAAATTTTCACAAAACATTGAAAACCTGCAGATGTTAAAAGTTGCATTAAGTGTGCTGTAGAGATCCAAACAAACGAACAAACAAACAAACAGGAAAAAGAAAAACGAAACAAAACAGCGAAGGAAATGAGAACACACAGACTCAGTAATGACTCGGGTGATCTAAGCCCTCCACTGAGAACCAAAGATTCAGCTTCTTGGAAATAACCGAAGGTGCAGGCACAGCACTCCTTGTGTTGCTAGCCTCGCCCCACCTGTTCTTAGCTATATTTTTGGTATAAATATTTGTACAGTTCCACACGATGTTTGAATACAGCCCTAATGACAAGGAAAGTGGCTTCTTCCTAAGATGAGGAAGCCCTTCCAGTTCCTCCTGGTGTCTTGTTTTCCTGTGATCCAACAGAAGATTGAGTTCCAAGATGTCTTGCTGATCAAATTAAAAGTTGTCCATGAAAGTGCAAATGCAATGACCAAAACATTCTTGTTAAAATCCTGCAGCTGACTCCCCAAAACTGCAGAGGGATTGTGTTTGTGTGTGTGTATATGTGTGTGTGCACGCGCATGTTTGTTGTTGTTGCATGTCTCTGCTAAAAACAGAAATGAAAACAGTCTGAGAAGCAATGTCACATTGCTAAGGGATGCTGCTGTATGTCTTCAAGTTCCTTGGCCTTTTTCAATTCTTTCACTCTGGAAGAGAAACAAAACACAATACCAGGTGATAACTACAGAGTGAAACTGTGACCAAATAAAGGAGAGGGCTGACACCCCAGAAATGAGAAGCCCAGACAAGCCCCTTCTGAAGACTGACAACAAGAAAACTTGAGAAACTGTTGGGAGAATATTCCAAGAGGAAGATGTGACCCTGTGTTAAACATGGAGTGCTCCAAGAGCAGAGCAAAGCTATTTGCTCCGTTGTGCTGAATCAAGAGTGACACTCAAAGCTTGGGAATGTTTAATTATTTGAGGAATGTCTTCCTCTCTCTGATGGACTGTTGCGAATGCCCCACAATTCCTAGGGAATTGTGCAAACTAGAGAATTGGCACACACCTTTATTTAGCTGTAAGTAGATCAGGGACTGAATCATTGTTTTACTCCTAGACTCCAGACTGCTGGCTACCTTGAACCTGACCCAACTTTCACCAAGCTCCTCTTTCCCACTCCCCTATATTACCAAGTCTTGGATCTTCATCATTCTTGGTTCCCTCCCATTCCATACTGTAACTGTGAAGTCCATGTTCCTTCTCAGAGCTCCAGGAAGGATAGCAATAGGATCAGTACCAAAAAGGGATTTTGTCTTACTTATCACAAATACTAGAGTAAACAAATTTAACAAGGACACTCGTGGAGGGCTCAAACCAGCAATTTATTAATTGCCTCTCCAATCTACATTTAAGGTAAGGATTTGCCTTCACAAATGTGGTGCCTGAAGAGATGGGGTGCATGGGAAGAGCTGCAGGTTCTAAGAGCATCCTCTGCACACTGCAATGGCAAATGCACTGATGGCAGAACGGTCGAGTGCAAAGCAGTGCTTGCTGTGTCGGGCAGTCTGCAGATGCTACATGCCACAGAGTAACATCTGCTCCCCAGAAGTCTGCATGAGAAAACCAAGAGTTTCTGAGGACTTCCCTACATTGCTCCAGTGACAGAACAAGAAAGTATCAGTTTGGCAGTGGGCTTATTCAGAAGTCAGCCAAATGTGGCCTCTGATTATGTCCATGGTCTCTCCAACTGTTTATACCAGTCCATTAAAAGTTATTCAAGATGAGTGCTACTATCTTCTAAACACACTCAGTAAGACTCAGGCAAATAGGAACATTCTTGGAAACAAAATAAAGTACTGCTGTATTTATTGGAAAGGAATGGAAAGGAATATATATTCTAAGAAATTTAAGAACTTTCATATTTACAACCTTGAAGCAGAATCATTTCTTAGTACTGTGAAACCCTGATGTGATCTCTTCATAGAGAGAAGATGTACTCTTTTGGAAGAAAAGCTTTATCCTTTATATTAAATTGCTGTTACATATGAAAAACTTGCTTGTTTAACTTAATATACCAAACCTAGCTTAGTATGGGTTATTTATAAATGGAGTGTGATCCCCAGACTATCTTGTTGGTCTTTCTTAAAGTTACTTTTTTTTTTTTAAGACAGGGTCTTTCTGTGTAACCCTGGCTGTCTTGGAACTCTCTCTGTAACCAGGCTGGCCTTGAACTCAAGAGGTTCACCTGCCTCTGCCTCCCCAGTGCTGAGATTAAAGGTGTGCACCATCACCATCCAGCTTAATATTCATTTAACAGTTAAGGATACCATAGTATATTAGATCCTAAGATGTGGCATCATGTTGCAGCATAGAGTTGTGTATGATTACAGGCCCCTAGTTTTGGACATGCATACTTGATAAATGGCTTCTTAAAAATTGAAACATGCTATAGGTCGGTGTTCAATTTTTAAACATGCAGCATCTAGACTAACATCCCTTTTGGCTGGAACAATGCAAGGCATGCACAGATGCCAACCTCACTTCCAGACATGCAGTTCTGTGCTCACGCAGACCCATCTGCCAAAGTCCTGTCAGATGTGCATGCTATGTCAAATACCACGTTTTGTCTGTGCATTAGCACAGAACTCATTCATAGCATCACTGCTGAGACTTCTAGAGTTTCAGAATCTGATAGCACCACCCATAAAGACAGCCCTTCTAGAACCATCAGAAATGCTTTACACACATTGAGTTCATCACCGATGTGAAATAAAATGGAGAGTGAAATGTTTTAGGCAACTTCATATCAAAGAATCTATAGCCAGTTCATCAGGATATCAACTTCATATCAAAGAATCTATAGCTAGTTCATCAGGGTAGACATAGTAAAGACTTGATTTTGCAGTCACCCCCGACTCCGCGACCGACTTCTTTTGGAACTAATGTCAATTAAGTTTTCACAAAAGTTTAAATTAATGCTAAAGTAATTATGAATTAGTGATGTTCTCACAGACCACTAAGAAGGGGGTGTGTCCACACAAGACGTCTATATGGGAAAACTGGGAACATTCCAGTTTTTAGGTACGTTAATCTCATCATGGAATTCTCACACTATACTGGGACATAAACGATGTCAAAGGAGTGAAATGCCGTAGAACTTTTCTTTACACAAATGTCTGCTGAGGGGTGAACTAGAGAAAAGGGAGTGTGGAGAAAATCTAATCATACTCCAGTGTCGTCAAAGGCTGCTGAGAACCCGTGACCTTATAGTGACTGTATTCTAACAGTCATTCTCTCTAATTTATAACTGCAGAACGTAAGATTCATAGGAATCAAGCAGGCTGTCTCAACTTGTGTAGCTGATAAATGACAGAGAGCAACTTGAGCCCATGTCTGTTTGACTTCAAAGCCATTCTCTTCCACTTCAGTGCTTCTAACAGACAGGTTTTTAAAAATTCCTCCTATGTTGTTTATTCCAAAAGACTTTAGTAGGAAAAATAAATGTGAAGAAATACTATACTATGGATGGAACTGAAAGTGATTGTTTTCTCCATTCTAGGATAGCATCCTCCATGAAGTGCTGTATTGATTTTAATTACAATGTTATGGGGGGAACACCCTCATACAAAATGCCCCTGTTGTAACAATTCTGGAACCCTGAACCATGCATAAAGAATATGCCTGTAATCCCAGAAGACAGCCTGCCATGCTACACAGACATGCCCTTTTGATACCAACTCCCCCGAGACAGCAGGAAACAGGCCTGTGCCACCTGTCCTACTGACATCACAAAGGGGCTTCACAGCATTTGAACAGGTAACAAGATGGAATAGGTGTCTATGTTTTCCTTTAAATCAAATACCAGGCAGATAAAGTCATGTATTCAAGTTATATTGCCTCCAAAGAAAGTTTATACCTCTAAATTGATTTGGGATGATATCTGAAGTAATACAATTTTTCAACAAATTCTAAGAAACGGAAATTTCAAGTATTCCAATTTTTTTTTACAAAAAAAAAATCGATATTGCCTTATTAGTCACAGACTTAGATAATCACTAAACCTTTATCAACCAGAAAGACGTGAAGTTTAACAATCATGTCCGTGTCTTGTTCCTTGCTCATGTGTTTGTTCTCCATGAGCGACAAGAGATACGTGTTTCTGTATTAACTATCATGCCTGTTTAGCATTCTTTAAGATGTTTCTTTAAATTTTTATTTTAGTGCATGTGTGCACGCAGGTACGTGCACATGCCAAGTCCAGAGGGCACTTTCAGGAGTCCATGTTCCCCCTCTATCATAAATTCTGAGACTCCAGCTCCAGTGAGTGCAGCAGGAACCTCTACTCACTGAGCCGTATCACTGGCCCTAAATGGTTACTGACAACTTCATCTTATAAATGTGTTCATATGACAGAAACTAAAAAATTCAGTGGAAAAATAATTCATTTTTGTTTTACTCAAACCAAAATCAAATGTCTGAACCATTTTGCTTGGTATCTCCTGTGCTCTAGACAGGTTCAGTACATGAACTTGGTAAACATAGACCTGAATTTGTGAAGTTAGATTCCTAGTTGAAAATGCAGTACTTGTGTTTACTGCCCAGACAACTTAGAGCGCAGGCACTTAGTAAACCTTGTGCTCACAGCAGCTAAGGATTGTTGAGGTCTGGGTTTTCTTAAAGAATTACGAATACGAGGCTCATATAGGACTAAGAAAGAAGTGCCCATTATCTAGCTATCTATGAATGAATTGTACTTGTTTCTGAATCCCATTACCCAGAAGACAGGCAAACTAGTTTTCCATGTCAGACTACAGACAAATACAGGACAGAAGCTACGGTTCTTATAAGGGCAATAGGCATTGTTTGTTTCCTTTAAGGAGAGCTATAAAAACCACATTTCTATTTTTAATTATGCATATGTGTGCGTGTCTATGTGGGGCATATGCACAAAAGTGTAGATGCTCTCCCCTGGAGCTGGAGCTACAGGTGGATGCCAAGAACCCAACTTCCATCTTCTGCAAGAACAGCAAGTGTTCGTAACCACTGAACCATCTCACCATGCCCAGGACCGTATTTTGACTCTCCTATCAGTAATCTGGAAGGTACTCGACTAGCTTGGAGGTACAGAAAACCAGGATCTTTCAAATATTAACAGAAAAGCCCACGATTTTTCTCGAGCATTCTAGGCTGTAAATAACTGACACTCTGAGATACCATGCCAGTACAATCTCAACTACAGAGAGAAAGCTGCATTATAATGGACTCGAGTAATGTAAAAGCAAAGCCCTGAAAGCCAGCAGAAGCCCACAGGGTTGACTCCATCAGATGTCTAGTGAGAATTCATGAATAAATGGAAAAGGCCTGCTTCAGAAACCCTAGTGAACAATGGTCCATGGGAAAAGCGTCAGGCAAAGCCGCTCAGCCAGAGAAATGCTTCATGAGTCAGTGGCTTTCAGCAGGCAGAGTCTCACGGTACTGGCCGTCAAAAACCCACAAGGCAGCCTGATGCTGCTTTCTGGTTAGTTACCTGTTGCTCTCAGGGCTGCAACAGCTTGTGGGGGATTTAGGAAAAGAGAGATCTTGCCATATTCCAGAAATCTCATTTGGATTGCAAAATAAAAAAGACAGAGAGGCCCAATAAGAATGACAGAGAGCATGTTGTCTGCAATTTAACACACCCCACTGTGTTCCAAAAATATTCATTTCCTAAAAGAGGCAAGTGAGACACAATTACTTTGAGATTCATGACACATTATTCCACATTCATTTCTGACTTCTTGGATGCTCAGGGACACTTGGAATCCAAACCTCATGCCTATTTTACTAAAGATTTAGCTTTAGTGGGCCCTTGACCAACTGTTGGCCTTTCTACAGCAGTACCCTTTCAAGTGGGGTCAGAAAATGGTGCCTTGGATAAAAGGATACAGCAAAGCAAATGCTGGTTTGTAACTTCCAGAAGCTGGTAACAACCTGCTGCAAAAAGGAAAGGGTTTGAAACCGGTTCTCAAATACAGGAAAACCTGTGGCCTAAATATTTGTGATTGAACATGTTACCTCTTCTTCCTCTAAGAGAGACTGAGACCTGCACCCGCCTTTACTGAACATGAGCAGAAAAGCAGTCATTTCCAAATACAGGTTATTAAATGCCACAGGGATCATAGCCCTCCTTGACTGTGGGGAAAGGAGACACCTGTCTAGGAAATACCGAGAATGGCCTCCCTCATTTATGAGGGACACAAAAGGACTGTCCTCAAAACAGAAGAGCAAAACCAATCTGTATCTTTGTGTTCTCATGCATTTTCAGCCAATTATATCAATACCTTGGAGGCCAAGTTGTTTCCTGAACATGTATCTCAGTGGTTTGGCTGTAAAACTGGACAACACTATATGAGACACATCAGAAGTCCGTGTGGAAAATGGTACTTCCCCTATAGACCTTTGGAAATTTTCTTAAACCTTAACAGAAAACTAATGTATCTAAGAGAAGAAAGAAAGAAAACAAAGCCCCAAGCCAAAAACCTTCCCACAAGCTTATGAAGAAGTTGGTAACTCCATTTTCAGTTACTGGGTAAATCAGGAGGTAAGTCTGGGTGAAAGGCCAGACACAAATGACCTGCACTAGAAGGGTACTGGTGTCCTTTCTCAGACACAGAGGTCATTTTGGGTCACCCTGCAGCTGGGACGAGCCCGTGGTGTCCTAAAACTGCTGATGGTGGCGCCTACCTTTGTGGCGGTCCTTCTGCTGTGGACCTAAGAGTTTGGTCAACAGCATGGTTCACACTGCATCATGAAATTTAACTGTCCATTTCCATTACTTCTTAACACATAAACCTCTGACTGATTTTCCGTACTTTACAAACTAACAGAATAAGCATGTTATCCTCTTTGACATGCCATCCCAGGTACACTGAGGGAATGCTCAGCTCCCAAGGAGTTCCACTTGGGGACTACAAACGGGGGGGGGGGGTGCCACTGCAGGTTCCTGAGGAAGAGAGAGGGAGAGGAGATCTTATTGGCAACTGCAAAGCCATAGACAAGTCATTTCTCAATAAAGAGCCAGATAAATGGTCCCATCCCAGAAGGACCCTCAAACCCTCCTGACTCCTCTCTCTCAAGCTCCCTGCTGACTGCATGAGGCATGAGGGATGTTATGAAATTCCAGCTTCCCATGCATGAGTGGGAGTCTTCGAGTTCATGGCAGAATGCAGCAGGCACGAGAGAAATTTAAGTAGGGACTCCAGTTGGCACTGAGATCACCTTTAGAAAATGTGCTCTTGACAATGATCACCACTGACATACCCGAAACTAACAAGCTTCAAAAGTGCGTAAGCAACCACTTCTAATAGAAGGTCCGTTCCTTTCAGCAGGCTCTACGAACCGCATTTAACATGCAAGCTACTACCCCTGAGTTAAACTGAGTGCTAGGCCATGCACCTGTCTTCCTGGAGTGGTCGCTGTCATGTCTGATGAAAACAAGTGTTATCTGTGTATGCAGTGGAAGAGGTGGAGCCTCGTCTACTTCAGGCACAGATATCTCCAAGAGGCTCTACCACATGGGACCTGAATGCTCTTCTCAAATGGCAAACAACTGTCTAACATTAGAGTGGGAACCGCTGAAGTTACCAGTATAGCTGGGTCTCTGGTTTTGTTTCCAAGTTTCTCCTTCAGCAGCTATTCATAGTTGGCTTGTTTTATTTCTGATTTTAAAGCAGTCACAACTGTTCTACACATAAGTCACTACTCAGGAAAAACTTGTAAAACCTCATTGTCATATCAAGCTGGCAAGGCAGCAGCTTGTAGAGGCTGACAGAGGTAACCTCCATGCAACACTGATCTAGCTTCCTCTCAAGTGTTACATAAGAAAAAGTTACCAGAGTTTACTCAGGTTCCAGTCCAATGCTGTGAGCTTTATGAAGGTTTCCTGTGCCTTACAATGCATTTCAGCTGCACTTGCCGATGCTCCTGTGCCTATCTGCAAACTGGGATCGTATTCTCAGACCTCGGGAACACTGGCAATGTCTACTGCCTACCTAGTCAAGACACTGTCTTTAAAACACAAATGCTTCTGGAGCAGCCACTCCCAGAGTGACACGAATCTCTCAGCTCAGATTGCGCACATGTTTTCTTTCTTTTCTTTTCTTTTTTTCTTTTTTTTTTTTTTTGTTTGTTTTTCGAGACAGGGTTTCTCTGTGACTTTGGAGCCTGTCCTGGAACTAGCTCTGTAGACCAGGCTGGTCTCGAACTCACAGAGATCCGCCTGCCTCTGCCTCCCGAGTGCTGGGATTAAAGGCGTGCGCCACCATCGCCCGGCTAAAGCGCACAAGTTTTCATCGGTAACTGCAGTTCAGTGCTGACATCCAGCAAGCCTTTTGTGTACGCTCAGTGTCCTAGGCAGGCTGTGAAGGGCAGCGCTGTAGCTTCACTTTCCTCACAGCACAAGGGAAGAGTGATTTAAAAACTCAACTCTAGGGGCAGGGTGACAGGGAAGTAGTATCTATAAATAATTTTTTTAAAAAAAGCCTAGTACTTCCTAATGGGCTTTTTTAACTAAGAAATTTTGAGAAAATGAAAGTTGAGGAAAAGATGTAGCCAGGTATTGTAATTACAAAACCACTTGCTGAGTTTTCCTTGTAATACAGTCTCATGTAAGCAGGAAGGCCTGTGTGGAAGGCACTCCGCCTGGTCTGAGCATGCTGGGCAGTGGTCTCAAAAGGTCCCTCCCTCACACTTCCTCATGCATATGACCCTCTACCTTAAGTGACTGCTCTCCTGTTGCATAAAACAGCAGTGTTAGTAGTCAGGGTTAGTTTGTATTTTATTTTTCATTCAGAATGGATGTGAAACTTACTGGCAAACCTACGCTGCAGCCCCATGCAAGCAAGCAAAAAGCAAAATATTGAAAATGGAAGATAAGGAGAAACTGGCTAGCAGGCAGCTAAACTCACCCTTTTGTACAGCCTATGGTCCACCAGGGGGCTTTAGACAGTAAAACAACACCAGAGAGCTATTAGCATATGAGGGTCACAGCAGAAATCTTAGCAATAGCTTTATGTCAACCAGAGACTACCAAGTGTTTTCTTCAGTGGGGAAGGAAGAGAAGGGTGATGGCAGGGGATGTGAAATGAGCAGGAAGAAAACCCATCAACTTGCTTTTAAAAACCATCGGGGGGGTCAAATGACTTAGAAATGGGACACCTGCCGATTTCTGAGGCCACTGTCTACCTACCTTGTTGAGAGGGTACCACGAAGTTTTCTATTTATACAGACTGTAATGCTTCTAACAGACAACAACCATGACAGTGCTGCTCCTGAAAGCAGTGCTAAGCAAACCAGAATGGTCTGCACACACCCAGGGAAAACACAAGTTAAAATAACCCTCAGGAGAGAGGTCCAGGGCTTCGCCATGCTCCTTAATGAGATGCTAAATGAACACACAAAAATGGAGAGTAATACACACTTCCCAGCCAGTATGCAAAGGCTCCTGCTGTTGGCTTGTACAATTTTCTATCATCTGAACCACAGAAGGCCAACAAAAGAGCAACAGTCTTTATTTTGCTGCAAACTGTGAGCAGACACAGCTCCAAACCTGATGCTCTCTTCACAGCAGACCTTGCCAGCCCCACTGGTTAGGGCAGAAACTCAAGACAGGTGAGACATTCGGCAAATTCTTCCCAGCAGCTCAGAGGTAAGAGCAGGGTTCCTCTGTCCAGCCTACGTTAGGAAGCAGTCTTTTATGCAATCATATTTTCAATATCTTACTCATTCAACTCGCCCACTGTAAACACAGACCACACCTTCAGAAGGAACACACACTGGAAACTCAGTGAAGGGTTTCAGGTAGCTTTGCCTACACTCCTTTCCTCATGTGCATTTGAACTCAACACAGCGCAGTTTAACCTTCAAATGTTCTTGGAAATGGCCTCTGGAGCGGATGAACCAGCCTCATGAAGTAGAGCAGTGACTGCATAGGGGTTAAGTCTACCTGTCTCTGTGCTGGACAGTCTTTTGGGGACTCTCATTCTACAGGCAAAAGAGGGGGGGCAGTGACCACGTGAGGGTATAAGAAAAAGAACCTAGGGAGTTCAAGGTATTTTACCAACTGAAGAAACTCAGCTGTCCTACCAGGTTGTGAGCGCACAACTGCTAACTGAAACACAAGGCGTAAAAGCAGAGACAGGAGATGGACTCTGGGAAAACATGCAGAATCACTTTCGTTATGTGAAGAACACTTTTAGTTTACTATCCCTTTCCTGCAAGGACTTCCTCAGTCAGCTTATTCACACTGTATTTCATGTGCTAGCTCCTGGGGCAGGAGTAGGAGAGGATGGTGGTGGTGGTGGAGGTGAAACCTTGATCCAAGGCAGGGAAGACAGCATCCAGGGAATGTACCTGATGTCCCGTGTTCCATCTAGAGACTGCCTGGCATCTTAACACTTACTTTTTAAAGTTTTATGCATATTTCTTTCTATAGTCACACAGATGTGTGTCTGTGTTGACTTACGTAAGAGTTTAAGTTCCCAGTTAAACTTCAAGCAAGTCTCAAGGGCAAAGTATTTTCAAATATTAGCAACTTAAATGGCTTTAAGAGTAAGAAAAACTGAAGTGAAAGCTCTGACATGAAACTGAACGCAAGGCTTTCGGGATGGTTCAACAGCAGAGAGCAGGCAGCACAGAGCCAGCTCGAGTCTGCTGCTCTCACACGCACAGCTCCTGGTGCCTGGGAAATCACACACCACATGGAGGGGAGCCTCAGTGCAGCACCAGCAGCCACTGTTACAGACTCCTGACTTCATCTGCGGAGAGAAAGCGAGGCTCCTCTCCAGCCCCAGAAGCCTCAGTCTTCACCAAGGAAGCTCCCATCTGAGGAAAGACTCCTCCAGCATAGCTCCATGAGAAGATGCTCTGTCCTCCGTTCCCTGCTCTCACCTTGGACCAAATCAGACTGGCTCTCTGTGGTCAACTGAATGGAAATACTATCTTCTACATGTCCAGCAGAGGGCACCAACTGCTTAGTGGAACTTCCACAGGCAAAAAACTAGATGGCATTTAAGCATCTTTTTTCTTTTCCCCTTGATTTTCTATGTGGATGTCTATTAGCAGGGTAAACACACAGTGAAGCCCATAATGCGAACTGGCATATGAGTTAAAGAGGTTAAAGAGAAATTTGAACTAAAAGCTAAGTCCAAGTAAATTACATGCACGCCCAAATCAAAATAGGAAGACATGGTTTTGGGTCTCCATGGTCAGACACACACACCTTCTGAAATCGTCCCAGCCCAAGTGGCAGTGCCTAGAGTTTCACCACCCTGGTAGGACTGGAGTGCTTACCCCATGCTTGCTGGAGGTCACTAGCACTACACAGAGCCAGCCAATGGCTAGGAAGGTCAGGGCTGTTTGGTTACTATTGATGAGCACAGTGAGAGATAAGGACTTGGTGTACCTGTGACGACAGCGACGTAGAAACCTCATTATTTTTCGAGCAGCTTGGTCCTGCTTTTTGGTCAGCAAACTGCTCCTGAAAAAGCCAAAACATTATTGTCACAAGAAAGGTTCCATAAAGCTTATAGCGCAGACACTGAGAAGTGTTCTGATTTACAGGCTAGGAGACTTCCAGTTAAATGGTTTGTGTCACACGTGCAACTGCGAAGCACACGCTGCTCCCGCAGTGACTCTCCCATGCCTTTGTCTTCTGTGTCTGAGCCAGCGTCTCCTGTATCTCAGGCTGGCAAACCTCCAGTGATTCTCCTGCCTTCATCTCCCAACTGCTGGGACTACAAGCATGTGCTACCTTGACCAGTTTACGTGATGTCGGATATGAGCCCAGGGCTTTGTGCACGCTAGGCAAGCACTCTGCCAACAGAGCTATGGCCCTCTCCCAAGCTTTAAAGAGGCAATATGAAGATTAAAATCCAGAAGATGCCTCCATATGCTCTTACAACAACGTATGTCTGTCTGTCTGGGGTAAGACAGGGGTTTGCTGTGTAGGATAGGCTGGCCTCTAACTCATGATCCCTGATGCAGCCTCTAGAGTTTTGGGATTACAGGTGTGTACCACCATACCCAGGTCTTTTCCAGTTGTTTTCTTTTGGTGGAAATAGGCCTTCTGGCAGTAGCCAGACCTCCTCAGTGTAGGAATGAAGTCGTCTGAGCTTGATACTCTTTAGGCTATTTTCTGTTTTTAATCTTCAGGCTGCTACTCTCTCAGATGTAGTCACCAAGCTTTAAGTACTCTTTCTAAATAATTAGTGAGTTCGGAACACTGCAGAATGATGCCTCGTTAAGTATAAATGTTAGTTTTGACACATTTTAACTTATACTGAAGTTAGTCAGTGACATTCAAGGAACATGTGGCAGTTACAGAAAGGATCTCAGAGAGAGAACAACACAGGCATTGCTAGACAAAGCCACAACACCTGGAGTAGCTGGAGACAGAGCTGCTGCCACGTCTCAGGCTCTGCACCATGCCAGGCAGGTCTTCCCCCGCGCCCTGCAGGCATGTGACCCACCTAAGCTTTTGCTGCACGATGACTGCTGTCCTGCGGGCTGGCCGTCTCCTGCCACACTTCTTGTAACTCCGGTAGAAGTTCTGGATCAGCACTGCAGCTCGCCGGCTCTGCTGGAACCGTTTCTGCTCATAGTAACTTCGGAATTTGCTCTGGATGAGGATGGCTGCCTGGGTCATCTTTTTGTAAAGTGCATACTGCAGGGGACACAGAAGGAACAGGACAATAACAACGGGAGCCAAAAGTCCTCTGAGCTCAGGAGGTAAGAACCCCTCCTTCCTACTCTCATCTTTGATGGGGCTGACTCCCAAACTCCAACAGCTATCTTCCATCTAGTCTTCCAAAATGGAATGAACCACTTTCAGGACAGCCTGCAGGCAGCACGGCACTTCCATCCTCAGACAGCATCTTATTCTGCCTCTCCTGATGATTTCTAGTATATTTAAGATACTTGAGTCCAAAACAGAATGTAACATTTAAGCAGTGTTTTAAGATGAGCATTTGCTATCCAATTTGGTATTGCTTTAACCCTTACTATGTCTCCTGACTCTACTCATTCTGCACCACCTAGCAGTCAGCACCTCTTTCTAACCAATTTGCTCCATGCCAAGTTTCTAATGGAGCTACAAAGTCCCAAAAACAAGGCTTATCATGAAACGCTGACACCTTTAAGCCTTTCACCCTGCAAAAGATTAATACTCATTAGACCCACACAGTGGCCATGCAATGACCTTGGAAGGCTGCCAGAGTTGTGAGCTGCTTAGAAGCCAGTGGCAGAGGCCTTCAACCCAACATGCTCCACAGCCACAGCCCAGTGGCCAGGCCTGCTTCTCAACCAGTCTCAAGTTTCTAACACAGTGAAGTCACATGAAGAAGGCAACTTACTATTATAAGGGGACAAACTACTCAGAACCCCACCCTCCATGCCTAACTGCATCCTTAGCTGTGCCATAACACAGGGAAGGAGACTGACTTCTCAGAATGTCCAAAAAGCAAATCACTCTGCTCTCTTCTGATCTGCTTTACATTCACTTCCACCCAACCAAAAGTCCTTTAAGGTAAGAACACTGCATCCTACGGAGCTTCTCTGAGTCTCGTCATTTTGGCCTGACGATAGAGCATGTTCTGATCCTTGGGATCACCGTGAAGCCCACCACAGAAATACGGTATTTGCTTAATATTCACTAGGTTCAAAGTCACTGATCTGGTGGACTGACCTGGTCATAGAAATGTCCACCTACTATCAAAGCCCAAGCCAAGTCTACTAGAAAATTCACAGGTCCCCAAGGATAGATGTGGTATGGCTAGGTGGCCTGGCAAAGAATGTCTGTTTGGTGACGGGTGTGAGTCTGTGACTCTGGTGGGATGGTCTGTGAGAGGACTGGGTGTGAGTCTGTGACTCTGGTGGGATGGTCTGTGAGAGGACTGGGTGTGAGTCTGTGACTCTGGGGGATGGTCTGTGAGAGGACTGGGTGTGAGTCTGTGACTCTGGTGGGATGGTCTGTGAGAGGACTGGGGCAGCATTACCTTCAAGGCTATCCATGTGAGCTTGGGGAGAAACAGAAAATACAACACCGTTAGATTACCGAATACAGGAAACAAACCAAAAACCCAAAATCAGTGCAGCTCCCAACCCAACCAAAACCAAAACCAAAGAAAAGGCAGCCTGGCTATATTACTGCCTTCTGCCTTCTAAAATATCGTCACCATTTCCAAAGATAACCCCTTCCATCTCCCTAGCCGCAGGTGATAGTCAGCAGGGATTTTTCTTTCTTTCTTCTTCTTTTTGGAAGTACCTGTTGTCATCACAGACTTTAACCTTCTCATCTGTGTGTGCCATCTAGTGCTAACCTGAAGCCTGTTCACTGATCTGAGACATAGGGCTGCGGTGTCAGCGTTTGCACAATAAACCTTCAGTGTCTGGGATCTCTGACTCAACAGCTAGTCCTTGCTTTTCTGCCCACTGACAAAGTCTAAAGGAGAAGCTTGAAAAACAAAAGAAAAAAACCCCAGCAATTCACATTAGAAACTAAAATTCTAGGTCTGAAGAACAACATGGGGCCCCAAATTTCTCTGCAATTATTATACATCTTAGTATAATACCCTTTATGTAGAATGTAAAGCTTAGCCAAAATCCAATAAAATAAGGCATTCTAAATTATTCTACAGAACTGACAGCGTGTGTGTACATGCCTGTCCATGCATTTGTGTGTGTGTGTGTGTGTGTGTGTGTGTGTGTAATAGTGAGTCCAGGATGGCCTTGAACGTGCCATCTCGGTCTTTGAATGCTGGGACTGGAGACTTGTGCCACTGTTCCAAGTAATATGACCAAATTTCAACGTAGAAACTGGTCTAAACTTAAGAAGGAAAGTTTCAGTATTTTGTTTTACTATTTTTTTTAAAGATTTATTTATTTATTTATTATGTATAGAGTGTTCTGCCTGCGTGCATACCTGCAAGCCAGAAGAGGGCACCAGATCTCATTACCTTGCAGAATGCTGTGAGCCACCATGTAGTTGCTGGGAATTGAACTCAAGACCTTTGGAAGAACAGTCACTGCTCTTAACCACTGAGCCATCTCTTCAGCCCAATTTTTAGTATTTTATAACCACCTTGGTATCTATAAACTAACATTTCTCTGAGCCTGCTTCTTCATCTGTGAATGGAAATAAAACTCTGCTTAGAGTAGCTATGAGAGGGCTGTGGTGCTACTGGAAGATGGGCATGCATACCCTGCTCCTCGATGCAGTGCGGCTACCCCACAAGCTGAACTGTGCAGCTACGAGGGGGCTGTGGTGCTCCTAGAAGACCAGGATACCCTGCCCCTCGATGCAGTGCGGCTACCCCACAAGCTGTGCTGTGCAGCATGATCTCTGTGAGCAAGGCCTGCTGTCATTGTGTCTCTGCTAACTAAAGCTTGGTGGCAGAATGCTGTTTTCTTTTCCTCTGGTTCTTTTCTTCCTTTTTTGTGATTTATTTATTATAAATACAGTGTTCTGTACTACATGTATGTCTGCAGGCCAGAAAAGGGCATCAGATCTCATTACAGATGGTTGTGAGCCACCATGTGGTTGCTGGGAATTGAACTCAGAACCTCTGGAAGGACAGACAGTGCTCTCAACTGCTGAGCCATCTCTCCAGTCCTTCCTTTTCTTCTTAATCAAAATAATTCAAATCAGGCCTTTGCTATCAAGAGTTGGATGTGGTGCTTTTAGCCAAACTGCACAGCAGCATCCTCTGAGGCCAGGGCCGGGTGGACAGGTGCTGTTTCCTCCTGTGATGCACAGCTAAGTTTACCTGTTTGTACTTTCTGTAACAGCGCTGAATGACGGCAGCGGCCACTTCTTGCTGTTCCCGCAAGGGTCTGCCCTGAGAGGTAAAGTGAGGAGGAGATCAACAACGGCTAACGCAAGAACTATCTACATATACAAGATTAAACCTTTACTCATGGGGTGAGCCTTTCCAAGAAATAAAATCCCAGGTTGACTAAACTGCATTGACAACGATCACTACGAATTAAGAAAAATGAAAACAAAACAAAACAAAAAGCTGGGTGGTGGTGGCACACGCGTTTAATCCCAAAACTCGGGAGGTAGAGGCAGGCGGATCTCTATGAGTTCGAGGTCAGCTTGGTCTACAAAGTGAGTTCCTGAACAAGATACAAAGCTACACAGAGAAACCCTGTCTTGGGGGGGGGGGAGGGAGAAAAGAAAAATGAATTTACAGAATAAATGAACTATTTTTGCTTTTAAAACTCAAACCATATTGGGTGTTAGGAGGTCTAAAAATATGTATCTAAGAGGTTTTTTTTTTTTTTAAACAAAATAGGCATTGCGACACTCATTGTCCAGGCTCTCGGCAGTCTTTCCTACACAATCCCCTTCTGTCCTTCTTTAACACCTCTGGGCAGAGTGGTCAGACTCCTTTAGGAATATGCAGAAAGTGACTGAGTCCCACCTAGCTCCCAACCCCAATAAAAAGCACACACAGAAGTTTCAAGACCGAGTTCTCAGGGTTCAGGGGCAGCCCACAGTCCTCAGGGGCTGATTTATGATTTAGGTCATAAATCCCTTGTGGCTGGGGTGTCACTTATCAACAATAAGATAATGACAGCCGTCCTGCTGGCTTTATTTGACCAAAACTCCTGAATGTTATTATGGTAATAATACAATATAACATAAAGTCTTCCAATAAACATTTTATCAAACCACAAGCCACAGGGAAGAGAGACTGGGACGCAGACAGCCCTATTTTACCTTGTATTTCCGGAAGGCTGTCTGGACAAGCCTGGCAGCTTCGTAGAGTTCTCTCTGCTCATGGTCGGACAGCGTGAGCTGAGCAAGCTCATTCTCTACCTTCTCACTGGTGGATGCGCTCAGGAATTCTGACCAGTCTGCTGCCGAGGGAAGGCTGGGCTTCTCAAAAGCCACTTCACTGACAGGGGAGCTTGCGGGGCTCAAGCTGGCATTAGAAGAAGGAGTTAGGGGCTCAGTGTATGCACTCCTGAAACAAAGGAAAGGACAAGACAGTTAACAGCTACTCGCACCGTCCATTACCTGCGAACTGATGAGACAAGAACAGGATCTACCTGAAGCCACCCCGGGCCAGTCAGATGCCTTCACTCTGTTTAACACACACAACACTTTGGCTGCACCTCAGTTACGTTCATACTGAGCACCTATTATCAGTTTAGCACTGTGCTCAATACTAAGGCCAATAAGGACACTAGCCTGCCTCCAAGAGACTTCCCCTGAAGCAGGATGTATCCCTCCATGTGGGGAGCATGTAATAGAGGAAAGAAGGCAGAGCCGGGGTTAGGAAGTGGTGTGAGGCCACGTGCCCTCCTGGGAAAGTCTCTTTACACCTGGCCTCCAGTTAAATCTAGGACTTTAATCTCAGCAGAGAATCCCAGACCCCAAATCTTCCTAACCTGATGTGGGCAGCACTGGGCAGACGGTCAGCATCAGCTAGGTAACTGGCCAGCCAGCTCATTGTACTGCTAATGGTGGCGGGATCTGTTCTTTCCAGGGCTGAGGACTCCATGGGCACAAAGTTCTCCTGCTTGATTCGGTCTGGTGTAGCCTCAATAATGTGCTCCGCCAAGGTCATCATGTTCACCTGCAATCAGAGGTCACAGAACACTGAGCTCATAAACCTTCAAACCCGTTTCACTGCCACCCTTACCTTATAAAGGAGAATGGAGGCGGGGCAGGGAAGTAGGGGAGGACAGCCAGTTTACGCCTCAATCCAATGCATTCAAATAGCATTTAAAGTTAGTACGTGACTCACCCGGAGACCTGATTATCTCTTAATCATAGTTTGGCCTCACACCTTGGTCACATCTTAGAGAACTTCTGTCTTGGGCCCACTGTCTACTCTCGGCAGCATGAACCACTTAAGGACTGACCTCATATTTTGAGGGGTGGGGGTGTTTCAGGTAAACCGTCATGTTATGTGCCTGCACGTGTCTTCTACCATGTGGTCCTGGAGACCAAACTCAGGTCATCGGGCTTGAAGGCAAGCACCTTCACCTGCTGTGCTATTTTGTCAGCCCTAAATATGCATTATTTTTAACTCTGTGTTTGTGTGCGTGTGCGCAGGTGTGTCTGTGAGCATATGTGAGATCAGGTGCTCATAGTCCAGAAGAGGGTGTTGTAGCCCCTGGAGCTGGAGCTGTGAGGCACCCAGCACGGGTACAGGGAACCAAATTTAGGTTCTCTGCAAGATCTGTCCTTATGATTGGAGATAAGGTCTCATCTTTTCAAAATTCTTTACATACTTCTTAAAAGTTAGAGTTAAAATGCAAGTTTAGATTTTCACCAGATACTCTGGCCTCCAGCAAGTGCATGTTCTGGAGGGAAGTTCACAAGACCGGAAAGGCTGATCTCCTATCGTGAAGGCAAAATTCTGGGACTGCAATCAGATATGGGTGGGTGATTCAAGGGGACGTGGGAGCTGAGGAAGAAGCAAGGCTGACCTAAGACCTTTCTGATCAGCCGACAGCTATCTAAAGTTGGCTGAACTGATTTTACAATCTAAAAATCAGAAGTCCAAAAACCCCCACAAAACCCATTTTAAATGTTTGCTTAACGTAATTTTTCAAATTTACATCAATGAGCAACTGTCTATGACCGTCTCCAGAAAGGCTTAAGAGGAGAGAAGGATCCACCCTGAATGGATGCCGTTATCCCACAGGCCAGGGTCACAGGCTGAGTAAACAGAGTGAGGAGCACCAGCACCCAGTCTGCTTCCTGACTACCCCTGCTGCCACGCCTCCCTACCATGATGGATATATCTTGACACTGAACCAGAAATACCACCCCCTTCCTTCATTCAGCAGGCTTCATTATGCCAAACAGGAAAGTAATTAATACAGGTTCCAACAGGAATCGTCCACACTAAGGACTGGGCAGACTGTACCAGGCAGGGCAGAGCCAGCTGCCTGTTTGTGTAACTAAAGCTTAGGCTACTGCAGCTCCGTGTATCCCTTCGTTTTGTCCACGGCTACTTCTGTCCTCCTCCAGCAGATCAACGGCTACAATAGTGTCTGTTGAACCACAAAGCCGAAAAAAGGTCACCAACTTTTTTTTTGTCAACAACATTATTTGACTAAGGCTGGGCATGGTGGGACACACATCTAGCCCCAGCTCCTTGGGAGGCAGAAACGAGAGGATTTTAAGTTTGATGCCAGCCTGGGGTGCTTAATGAGACTAGGTCTTGAGATGAAATTTAAAAGGGGCTGAGGATTGTACTCAGGAGAGTGTTTGCCTAAACAACACTACGTGATTTAACTTGGCCGGCATCTTCCTGGCTACACGGCTGTTGGTAAATCAGTGGTGGGGTCTCCTATCCACTAGGAGCAGGGTGCTAATAAGCAAGCATGTGTCCTTCACAGAAACTCAACCCAGGGTGCAATGCTCGGCAGTGACTTCAGCAGTTACTTCCCTGCACCTTCCCACTCCAACATCACTCCCTAGGCATGGGAGCCCTCGGGTCTTCCTTTCCCTTTGGGTTGCATCAACAAGAATCTGGAAACAGAGATGGCTATCCTGTATTCTCTGGTTGCCCCTTTTGACTGCCTCTGTGATTCCAAATTGACAGACTCTGTCTTAATCACCTGATGCCTCATTTCGTCTACAGGTTCAGTGCCCTCAGGACCTGTGCTTCCTACATTCATTACAAGGGCATCCAGCTATGAGCCCTAGAGGTATTTCACTACACGCCATGTGAGCGTCAAGACACAGATGTCCTTCACAATGGCTGGATGACGGCCGTGCTAGTCAGGCAGTCACTCAGATAATCCAAATCCTGTCTGCAGGCTTCCTTGCTGGCTATTTTTAGGGCCTTGCCTCTATTACAACCAGTACTGAAAATGGGGAAGCTGTCCTCTTGGATGCAGGAAGCAGGAGACTCATTAGAGGGTTGTAGTTGAGTTCTGAAAGGGTTGGTACCAGGAGGCTTTGATGAGGACCTGTGGTCAGGCCCTAATCACAGTGCCCATGTCACAGAAGGAAAGCAGCCCAGGGTAAGCAGACACTCAAGATTCCCCCAAATGAGACCAGATTGCAAACCCTTCCTGAGTGGAGGCGGGGGGGGGGGGGGGGGACCAGGGATCTGGAGGTGTACAATTACATGACTTTCAAAAGTGAACCGTAACGTTCACAGCCACAGTGAGGTTCTAGCTTCTGCAGGCTTACCTGATGAGTCTTACCTGAATATCGTCCATAGGCTGGGGGCACTCCTCGCTCTCTGCACTATCCCGGTAGGCCCCCATCTCTGTATTCACCACCTCTCGGTTAGCCATCATCAGGACACTCATTGGTTCCCTCGGACGCACCTGTGAAGGCGCCGCGTCCTTTACTACACTGGTCCCCTTCGGATTTCCAGTCACCTGCACTGTAGACACACCAATGTAAAGATCTTTGGAACTCCACTTTACTACAGGCTGAGGTGCAGAGGCTTGGAATGCTGCCGACTCTGGAGCGGGAGGGGAGGCTTCCCGGCTGTAGTCCCTCACTCCTTCACTGGGGCTGATTGTTTCAGGGGAGGACTGCTTAGAACTAGGGCTTTGCTTCCTGATATTTGGCTGCTCCAGACTCAGTGCAGTGCAAAGCAGTTTCTCCTGCCTTGCCTGGAAGGACTCGGGGTTCAATTTATGCTTTTTGGGAGCTGGATAATCTTTGTGGCTCTCACTGCTGTAGTAATTAGAGGGTTCAGACCGAGGTCTTCTCAGATCTGAAAAGTACAGTAGAAAGGACAGTCAGGACAGGTGACGAAAGCAGGAACCCTAAAGAACCAACACGTTACGCTTGAGAGATAAGAAGTGCGAAGCTGGAGCGCAAGACACGTTCCTGAGCTGTCGCCATTCCCCAGCAGCACTGCCTGTACTTAGGGGTGTGCGTCCTGGACAGACAGACTTTCCATACTGGGAGGGGCACTAGCTATGTTAAAAGGAAAATCAGAAACGCTATGTAGCCCTCCCCTTGCCACCAACCCTTAAAAGTATGTGGGTATTCTATGGACTCTTCTAAGGGAAGCCGCGGAAAGCCAATGGGGAAGCTGGCCAAGTTCCGAGATGAAACCCTTGTGAATTTGTACCTGGATTGGTGCTTGCAATGACGGTGACTCCTTTGGGTATTTCTGGAGAGCTCATGGCCTCCCTGTGCCACTGGGCCATCCAGCTGTCTGTGCTTGGCTCTTCGCTCGGGGCACAGTGGATCCTGGGGGTCTGCCCCAGCTGGGCCTGCTCGTCTCTTTGCAGATGCTCCAGACACTCTGCTAATTTCACATGGCCCCTCGACCTGGCAATTCCCAAAGGCAGCCTTCCCAGAGAGTCTGGGATGGAGATGGCACGGCGGTCCCATTTGTACAGCACCACTGCCGCTTCCAAGTGCCCTAGGGCACAAGCCCACATCTGAGAGTCGGGAAGACAGAACAAGGAACTCAGCAAGAGGCCAAAACCATACTTCACCTTTGCTGTTGCTAGCAGCGGATCTACAAGTCTTTTCGGCAGTCTCAGTGGGGCCATTACAGTCGCCTCTAACAAATGCCCGATTCCAGTGGGAAGGAACGCTGTGCATGTCTGACAGTCTACAGAGTTTAAAATTTTACTTTGCCAAATCAGTTTAGAATTTATCTTTGTATTTCTTTTTTTCCCCAGAAAGGGTCTCATACAGCCCAGGCTGGCCTTAATTCACTGTGCAGCCAAGAGTGGCCCTGAACTTCTGAACCTCATTGCTTCCTCCCCGAAAGCTGACGTTAGAGGCCTCCACATCGTACCCTGTTTTGTATCTCATCACTGGGGTCAGAATCCCTTTGCCAGTCCAGAGATGGTCAAAGACTATAAACAAGCCTCTTCCTCCCCCACCTCCCCTGAGACAGGGTTTCTCTGTGAAGCCCTGGATGTCCTAAAATCACTCTGTGAACCAGGCTGGCTACAAACCCAGAGATCTGCCTGCCTCTGCCTCCCAAACGCTGGGATTAAAGGTGTGCACCACCAACGCCTGGCTAACAAGCCTATTCCTCACCAGAGGAGTACAGGAGAAGTGGTCCACATTCAGGGGGTCAACTTCCAGTTCCAAATCAATGCTGTCTGCATGCTTTGTGCTGTTGGGGATGGAGAGCACGGAGGTTACCACAGGTTAACCCATGAGGAAAGGAAATACCAGAATAACACAAAACCCATGAAAATGAAACCAAACTGGGCACCTAGCCTTCCTGATATGAAGAAATGGGAGTCTGGACTTCAAAGGTAGTTTGGATTCCACTTGACAGAAGCCCAAGGGGAACAAAAAGTCTGACATCTCGTATCTCACTCAGTTGTCTAGGGTATGAGACTACATGAACCTCTCAGGAACTGAACTGTTCTGGGAAAAAAGCCCTGGCTCACAGGCTATCACATGCACCAAATGACTGAACTCCTTCGGGAAAGCCCAGGAAACTGAGAAGTGAGGACAGCTGAGTCCTTCGCACCCGCCCTTACCGCCATTTGATGAGGGTCTGGATCAGGGTGGCGTAGCCCTGGGCAGCAGCCAGGTGTAAGAGGGTCATTCCACGGAAAGTCTTCGAATGGATCAAATGCTTGGATTTGGCCCAGCAGGCTCGGCTCATCATCTTCTCACAGACAACAACCACACGACTCTCAAAACAGCTCCCTAGGGTCCCGGTGCCCGAAGCACACTGTGTCATGAGAAAGTACACATTACCCCCGAGGCCACACCAGAGAGACGATGACAGTTAGCAGCCAGCAGAAAACATAGTTAACCGTGAAAATAAATGTTAAGAAATAGAAGGGGCTGGCAAGATGGCTCTCAGGGTAAAGGCTCCTGCTGCCAAGCCTGACGATCAGGGCTGGATCCCTGGAAACCACATGGTAAGTTGCCTTCTGGCCTAGGTATGTGCGCAAGGTTTCTCTGTAGCTTTGGTGCCTGTCCCGGAACTAGCTCTTGTAGACCATGCTGGCCTCGAACTCACAGAGATCCGCCTGCCTCTGCCTCCAGAGTGCTGGGTTTAAAGGCGTACGCCACCACCACCCAGGCACACACACATTATTTTTAAGCTTCTGTGTGTGCGCGTGTGCGTGTATACATATATATGCATTATGAATGTGTGCCTGAGCACAGGTGTGTGCCTGAGGATGCTGGAAGAGGGTGTCGGGTTCCCTGGAACAGGAGTTACAGCCAGTGATGAGCCATCAGACGAGGGTGCTGGGAACTGAGACTGGGGCCTGCTGTAAGAGCAGTATGAGGTCTGATCTGCTGAGCCATCTTGCCAGCCCCTAATATTTTTTTTATATAATAGACATGCCAAAGGCTTCAACCATACACAAAGAACTTCAGGCTGAGGAACGCCGAGAGTGGGAGAAGTACTCTTCCCCAGGGAAGAGTGCACCAGCTGGTGAAACGGTCAGCCCTGAACACAAGTCAACATGCGATAAACCGAGCAGGTTGTATTTAGGGATACATATTTATGTATGTCTATACACATGCGCATATGTATGTAAACAACAATTAATGAAAAAAGAGGCCATGAATTTGAAAGAGAATAAGCAGGGGCATATGAAAGTGTAACAATGAATTTTACACACACACACACACACACACATAAATTCTATTTTACTGAAATGTTACATTTTTAAAAGAATTTTGTTTAAACTGAGATATAAAAGCAAAAATTATTATTATTGTTGTTGTTATTATTGTTAAAGACTAAGCACGAGGAAACAGCACTCTGAGCTGAGGTGCAGGGCTCTCATCACTAAGAGTCAGTGACTGTGGCACACGATGTGTCTCAGGAGACAACCCTAGCCGCCCAGCAGGGGCAAACACCACAGGCAGTAACTTGTTTTCATCTGGGTCACACTGACAGCTGATTCGTGTTTCTCTGGAAACCTTTAGAAAAAAATGCTTAAAACTATCCAAAAACATTTTTTTTATATGTTGGAGTGTTTGCCTGCACGCTCTGTGTATGTGCCAGGTGTCCAGAGTTTCAGCTGGCTAGCCTCTATGTGGGTGCTTGGAGCTAAATCCAGGTCCTCTGAGAGAGCAGCCCATGTTTTAACCAATAAACCATCTCTCTAGTCCTCAATTTTTTTCGTCTTTAAGGGATACTTGGTAAAGCATGAGCTATATGAGCCATAAGAGTTACTAATCATGCGGGCCCACAGGAGATGAGTTCACCAACGCTGGCCACACGAAAGAGGGATGAAATCAAGGCTGGTAACCACCGCAGCCCGAGTCTCGGACAGCAGTCTTATGTTCGACACACCACACTCCCAGCCAAGTGGCACGTCCAGCCTAATTCTCATCTCTGGTGTCACTGGGAAAGCATTTACTTTTCTGGCAATAAATTCCATATAATCCAATTAGTACAAAAATAACATTGTTCCTCACCGCTCTTTATTTTTAAATATGGAAACCATGTTTCCAAAAATTAAAAAGGCAGCTGATGGGTGCAATGCCATTCCTCAGCCAGAGTTGTCAAAACATCCCAAAGATGGCGGGGCCATCCCAATACACAGCAGGCTGGCCTTGACTCAGGCAGACACCAGAAAGACAACTTTATGGAGACATGGAGATCATCAACCAATGAATGAATGGGGAGCATTTCCCATCAAGCCATCATGTAGCAGATACCATCGTCTACTGGAGAGCAAATCAACAGCATGACCCACAGTAGCTGTACTTGACACTGTATCAGGTCAACCAGGGCCACTGCCATGTGGCTGAGCCTGAAATATGGTACACTTTACACAGTGTTTGTGTCTGAAAAGGATTTCATGGGAACTTCTTATTTGGTCCTCAGATCAATTAAACAAGGATTACTTGGTTTACAAAACTTAGCAGTGTTGGGTGGAGACAAAAGCCATATTTGCAGGAGGTGCATGCCTTTAGTCCCAGTACTCGGGAGGCAGAGGCAGGAAGATCCCGTGATTCTATCCCAGCCTTAACAACACATGTGGTCTCTGTCACCAACTTCTGAAAATGGGAAAGTCAGAGAAAATCTGAGATTAGTGTGGGCATAGACACTAGGTTTTTGCTTTCATCTATTATTAATATTAAAAACACTGGTACTAGAGAGATGGCTCAGCAGGTAAGAGCACTGGCTGCTCTTGCAGAGGACCCAGTTCAATGACCAGAACCCACATGATGGCTCACAACCATCTGTAGGTCCAGTTCCACAGAGATTTGATGCCCCCATCTGGTCTATTTAGGTACTGCATGCATATGGTGCACATACATACAGGCACACCTACATATACAGGCACACCGATACAGGCACAACATTCATGAACATAAATATAAAATATTGCTAGTGTTTCATATTTTCAAGGTTTCTAAACAAACAAACACAATGTACTTTAAAAGAGGAAATTCTGCTGGGCATGGTGGTGATGTATGCCTTTGACCCCAGCACTGCAGAGGCAGAGGAAGCAAATCTCTATGAATTTGAGGCCACTGTAGTCTACATAGTGAGTTCCAGGCCAGTCAGGCTACATGGTGAGACTCTGTCTGAAAACAAAAGGAGACATATGGGAGAAGAGAGAGCGTTCTGAAAGGAAGCCATCCTTTACACTGAAGAGCAAGAAGGGGCTCCCTGCAGCTTTCACTTGGTAGTGAAGGCAAGAAATATCACCTGGTCCTCATTCTTAATCTCAGGGAGTCTGAAGAAATAAGTTTATTCTCCAACTTTCTTAAAATAAAGCTCCTAGATGGAATGTTTTAAAGCGAAACTTGGTCACCGCCCTGCACGTGGTCATGTGACACACTTGTGGAGCGAATGAAAACAGTACATGTGGCTGCTGGATGGGACGGCTCAGAGACAGAGGGGCTTGCATCAGGCCTGTCAGCCTGAGTTCAGTGCCTGGAACCAAGGTATGAGGAGAAAACTGACTCCCCAAAGTTATCCTCAACATCACATGACTGTCATGTATACTGAAGAAAATAAAATTTAAAAACAAAAGGGAAACAGGTGAATCACTGGTGAGTTCAAGGCCAGCCTGGTCTACAAGAGCTAGTTCCAGGACAGCTACGACTGTTACACGGGGAAACCCTATCTCAAAAAACCAAAACCACGCCAAAACAAGAGGGGATGCACATGTGAAGGATGAGAAGACTGTGTAACGGGATGCTGTTCCTCACTGAACAACATTCCACGAACCATTTTCTGAGTTCACCTTCCAGGGGCTCAAAAAGGCCTAAGACCAGCTGAATTAAGTTATGCTCTGTATTTCCTAAGACAGGGTTAAGACACAGAGTATGAAAAAAAAAGACTGGTTGGATCCAGAGTTTCAACAGACATGCATCGAACCCTGGCTGCTCCTTCCAGCTACTGGGGAACACAGTGAGATCTGAGACCAAGGACAGCTGACAACCCGGGTGGTAAGTCCCTGCACCGAGGTGTCCTCGACACCGCACAACCCGAGCACAGGCAGCAAGAACCAAGGCCCTGGCAATCCTCTCCCAGCCTCCAAATGACAGCAGGGGCAGCAGGGAGGTCACTGGGACCAGGCGTCTCGCGCACGCGCGCACGGGTGAGGCACTAAAGCAAACAGAAACTGCCAACGGCAGGGCCTACCTGGGCCTGGCCCCCTCCGGTACCACTTCCGCTGCCACCTCCGCTGCCGCCTCCGCTGCTCGTCTGCTTGTGCTGCTGGGAGCCCGTCATCTCGGCCATCCTCCTCTCCATCTGCTCCAGCCGCTCCAGGATGGACATCCTGAACTGGTTATCTAGGGCAGAGCAGGAGGACTGAGGCTGCACTCTAGACGAAAGACATTTGACCTGTGGCCTATGCCAGCTTGCGAGTCTGGCGTCCAAAAGGCTGTCAGTAACTCTGCCAAATGAGGGACTACAGCAGCTCAGCTTCCCCAGCACACACGCAGCCTGTGCTGCACACCAGGACGCAGTGTTTACAGCAGCCCCAGTCCCCAGAGGAAGGGCCAGAAAAATCCCTCTGTGTCAAAGATCTTGCTTTGGGGTTCTTGCTTCTCTATTTCTTTGTGGAATTCCCATAGAAACCTCGAGGAGATCTGAAAGACGCCCCCTCCCCACCCAGGGCAGACACAGGAAGTGGGTATGGTGAGCTAGTGAGGAAGGAGGCAGGATGGGTATATACAAGGTAAGCACTCAGACAAGTTTAACAGTCTCACTCCTACCTAGGAAAAGGAACAGGCCAACACTGTGGGAGCTGGGACTGGAATTGAGAAAGCGTGATTCTTTACTGCTGAGTGAAGACCGGACAGCACGTCTGCACCCCAGCTGTGTGCGAGTCAGGATACGTCACAGGAATAAGAGGAGTCCAAACCATGTTAAAGTCATCAGTGCCTATATTAATGCCACGGATTGTCCTAAGTATGGTGCCAGGGCTCATCAGTGGGGAGGGCAGAAAGTTCTTTCTGCAGGAGCCCAATTATAATGTGCAGAACAGGCAGCTAATGGATGTGACCAGGAACAGCGGGTGGGCACGGAACCGAGGTAGGAAAGGCAGCCCTTAAGTCTGGTTGGCGTGAGAAGGAAAACCAGATACACCAGCCAGTAATGAAGGGGTGAAAGTGTGTAAGGGAGTAAATACAAAGGCCCGAGACAAGACACAGAGGGTCAGCTGGAGAGGTGGGCTGCTCGGGACCCTGTTGTGCTGTAGGCTAACCGCACAGCTAGGACACACCTACCCACTTGCCATACCTCCAAGTCTCAGCTCCTCGGTGGGAAGAGAGTTACTGTGGGAATCACACTGGTTCACACATGTCCATGCTCAGAACATATTATGCCCCAAATGAGTGTGCTCACCATCAGCTTCTAAAGATGAACTATGGTCCTCAGGACCTGGCTGAAGACAGTTACAGCATGTTTCTCCCCAGAGTGTGAAAGACACAGCTCTGGTCAGAACACGGTATCTGAGTGACAAGCCTGGAAAGGGTAGATCTGCCAGTGCTCCCCACTACCCCGCCAGTGGCTCCAGACTGGTGAGTGGGGTAGTGCTCCCCGCTATCCCACCAGCGTGCCTAGACTACTGAGCAGGGCAGCTCACATACAAGAAGGGAAGAAAGGCAGAGGCAAGAGACCCAGGACAGCACCACTCAAGCCTGCCCTGGCTCTGCACCAACAGTCAGGCAGACACCGTTGCTTCACTTTACAGACAGGGACACACAGGGGCGACTCCTCTCTGGCCTCACAAAGGCCCCAGGAAGGAACCGTTACCGAAAGACAGAAGCACAGGTTTGAACTGCCCTGGAAAACCGACTTCTTCCCTGGAAATTTTAAATGCCAACTTGTCATCAAATTCCTTTTACTTTACTAAACCAAAACCCTTCTACAAGTCCCAGTGTTGCCTCCACGAATACCATTAACAGAAACAAGTACTGCTCACTGGGGTGAGTGGGAGACCATCCACCTCTGCTCTAGCTTCACACGCACAGGTGGATATGACCATCTTGGAGGATTTCACCCAAGTGTCCTGCAGGGAAGCCTCAGGATGAAGGCGGGGGATGGGATGACCAGAGGGGCCTTGAATGACCACACACCTCTTTCTGGGAACCTAAATGCTGCAGGAAACAGGTCCCTCCATCAGAAGCCAGCTAGAGACAGAACTCTGCCCTGCAGGGGTTCCTGCAGCCTGACCTCCATTCCTCTCTGGGCCTGTACTAGGCTAACTCAGCCCCCGAAATGACGTAGCTTGACTCTAAACCTCCACAGCTCCGGCAGCTTCTTTGTAATCCTGCACTTTTCCCAGGCACCGTGAATCCGGCAGCCAAGATGAACACCCCCTCATGAGACAAAGTCACACTGGTGCTGAATGTCCCGAGACCCGGTCACACCCACCCATTCCCTGTGGGACAGAGCTGGAGTGTGCTGTGCTAAGGGTGGTCACCTGCTCATCCCTCCTACCAGGCCCAGACATGACACACACGGACTCTCCTGGCAAACACTACAACTCCCACACTGGCTTCTGATCTCTAGGAACAGGGCTGCCCTGTTGCTATGCACTGAGTGCTTCCATGTATTTGGCTTCTCCAAGGAGCACTGCAGGATGATGCCCAGCCTCTGAATCACGAGGCGAGTAAAGGCCTCTTTATAAATCAGCCAGTCTCGAACAGAGCCGCCTCTGTATCCTTGAAAGATGGGAAATATTCTTTAATGATGGCGGAGGAGACGGGAGACGGCTCAGTCCATTAAGCGCTTGCCATGCAAGCACGTGTGAACTTGAGATTTCCAGTAAAGTAAGCATGTCAGGCTGGAGCAGATATGATGACTTGTCTATAATCCCAGTGCTCGGGAGGTAGGGATGGGATCCCTGGGGCAACCTGGACTAGCTGGATCCACCACGCTCCTAGTCTGAGTGAGAGGATAACGAACGTACACACATACAGCAAAACAGAAAGCCCAGGCCTGGTGGCTGCCCTAGAATAAGAGGGTAAGGCAAGAGAGTCAGGAGTTCAAAGCACGTCTGGGTAACTTACTGACACAGTTTCAAATTTTAAAATGCCTGAGGGCTGGGCATAGTGGCTCACGCCTTTAATCCTAGAACTCAGGAGGCTGAGTCAAGCACATCTCTGAGTTTGAGGCTAGCCTGGTCTACATAGCAAGCTCTAGGCCAGCCAGGACTACACAGTAAGACCCCGTTGAGAGAAAAAGGCAAACACCAAAATGCTTGGGCTGTACACAGTGATACGGTGCTTGCCTCATCAGCCGCTACACCCAACCATTCACACTGCACATGCTCGGGCTCCTTGCTGTCATTTCCTAACACAGCACAACCACTGAGATAGTGTTTACCTTGTATTACACATGGTAAACAACCATGACATGATCAAATGCACGGAAGATGAGCAGAGGCTCTATGCAAACACGTCATGCAAGAGACCTGAGCATTCTTGGAGCCTGGTATCTTCACGATGTCCTGAAACCAGTACACCATGGGGACCAAGGAGGCACTAAACTTCACTATCTCCATAGAAAATGGGCTCTGACACCGGTGCTTCTCATTTTAGGAGCGCTTGAGAGACTGCTCGGCTCTATTCCTAGAGTTTCTGACCCCACAGGTCTGGGTGAGGCCCAGCGGCTGCATTTCTAACAAGCTCTCAGGGGATGCCGCGGATGCTAGTCAGGACCACGTTTCAAGGAGCCTGGCTCAGGCCCTGGCTTGTTTCCACTATGAAAGAACACCCCTCTCTCTTCCACCCAGTGCTTGGATGACCGTCTGACAGAGCAGATTCCTCCCCAGCACCGCCTTGGGTAAACTCTGCTTGGCCCCATCCACTGCAGCTCTATTGACGAGAATTGGGACACACACTTTCCCCCAAGCGCAGAGCCAACTCAGATCTGCCAGTGCTTGAAAACGTTAAGACCCCGTCCCCCATCCCACCCCCGACACTGCTCGCCGCACCTAGCCAAGCACTAACCATGTTCCGTTTTTTTCCAGTTTCTATTCACGGTGGGACGTACTCCCTGGTGTTTGTCTCTGCCCTTGCAAGGCTCTCAACTGGTCTATTTACCTGCACGGCTTCAGGAAGGAAAAGGTACTTTAGCCATCGTCAGGCTCCTCCCCACAGAACAAGCGCACATATGGACCTGCATCCCAGCTCTGAGGTAAATAATCCTGGCTCCTCATTCACCCAAGCTCTCATGAGGACTATCTTTTACCTTAACCCACTTTTTGTAGAGATGGCATTCCTCAACCGTGCAGCGGAAACACAGCAGAAGGAACACGGGAGAGATCAGAGCTCTTGGTTGGACCCAGTTACAATGTGACCCACCTGATACCTCGTTTCTCTCATCTGTAAAAGTAGGTGCACCAAGGTCTATCTTGTTTGGATTAAATAAACTAACATGTGAGGTCTAAGTGAAGAAACTTCTAAGTGTGAGCTACCGTCACGCTGGCGTCTGCTATGGGGCCTTTAAATATATATACATATATGTGTATATACATAAATTTTAAATGCATTTTATTTACATACACGTGGCTAATACTAACATATCGTTTAACCCCTTGTTAAATGAAGAAACTAACATCATATGGCCCTACTATTAACCACAGACCTGAGTCTGATTGCAGCTCACCGCCCGCTAATGGGTCTTCTCTGTTTCAGGACTTAGTCCAGGACTTAGCACTCAGGTCTAAGGCTCTTTGGACTTGTGGCTGTCACTAGCTCTTACTCTCGACTTCCGTAAGTTTGAAGAACACTAACTGGATATCCTGCAGATGGTTCTCCCTTTTAGGGTTATCTGCTGAGTGGACAGGGACTGTGGGGTTTTAGGGGACACCAGAGGTAGACTGTCCTCCCTCCATGACATCGGCGGGTCTGAGGTGCATGGATGGTGTGACCCTGGGCTGTATGGTTTGGGGAGGGGACTGCTGGACTTGTTGGTAAAGTTGGGATTTTTCTCACATAACTTCTATGATCAGAGGGAAGGGCACCGAGTCCCACGTCTTAGGAAAGGGTGGCACATGCCATCTGGAGTTCTCCAGTGAGGAAGGAAGTCTTGTCTGTCAGTCACTGTGTGTACTTATTTTCCACCCTGGTCACACTCAACACTGTATTACTGACTTCTTGTTTAGTGTCCCTGCTTTAGCCACAAGCTCTTCCAGGCAGGACCCTACGTTTCTCTGTCATGTCACCACCGTTTTCCTCTTCTGAGCACGCCCTCAACCTCCAGGGACGTGCCATGGGAGCTCTGGGTTTGCCTGTATTTCTCCTGCCCAGCCTTAGAAGAAACAATCCCTGTGAGGTGTGGAGTTTGCTTCCTTTCATTGGAGAATAGCATTTAGGAACCAAGACTTGGGTGCGCTGTGAGCTCACTGCTCTGCTTCAAGGCTGTCAGTGAACAGAGCTAGTGGACATGGGTATATATACAGACATATGCATATACAGTAACCCATCCGCTCAGATGTTAAACTGGAGTCTACACTGACAGCTGAGAATAGTGTTACAATGTTCATTCTTATCCCCTGGGGCCACTGAAACACAGGCAAAGAAAAGATAAAAAGAAAAGGTGTTACCTAGACATAGTAAGGCAAGAGAGACATGCTGCAGATTCTGCCCAGTGATGGGTCAGACTGCAAAAAAGGAGGGAGGGAGGGAGAAGGGAGGTTGGTCGATCCCCACAGGTATGGAGGGCAGGGACAGTAGCATGCCCGACCATTCTTACTCCGATTCTTACAGCTTCCAACAATATTAGAAAATATAATACAAAGAAAACTACACTCGTAGTCACGGACAGCTCTGATGGGTACAAAGATCAGAAAGAAAGAAAATATGGCATAACTAATCCATGCCCAAGAATGTAGGATGGCTCATTGGTGTGGTGGTGCACACCTTTGAACTCGGGTAGAGGCAGGCAGACCTGTGAGTTCAAATCCAGCCAGGTCTACATAGTAAGAAACTGTCTCAAAAAGCACAAAACAACAAACAAGAATGGCTACTTGGGGCTTGATTTACCTGACTAGCCTTTCCCACTACACAACGAACCATGGAGTCAAACAGGACATGGCTATCACTCTGATAGGGACCCGTTTTACAACAGTCCAAGTTGACAGCTGCCTAGATCTTTAAAAGTTCCCAAGCCCTCCCTGAGCCCGCTGCATCTCCTGCTTGCTCCTGATTTGTACATTGCATTTTAAGTTTTAGGGCCCAGTGATTTCCATGGCTGTGCTGGATGGTTTCTGACACGAGAGCAAACAATTTAAAACACTGGGGCAGGGGACTGAAGAGAGGGCACAGCAGTTAAGAGCACTAGCTATTCTTCCAGAGGACCCGGGTTTCCATTTTCAGCACCCACAAGGTGGCTCACAACACCTCTGGCTTCAGTGGGACCAGGCACAGAAACAATGCACACACACACACACACACACACACACACACACACACACGCAGACAGAACACCCATACCCCGAAAATAACATTTTTTTTTAATTAGGAGGATGAGAAATGGCTGAGCAGTTAAGAGCACTTACTGCTCTTGCAGAGGATCCACGTTAGGTTCCCAGCACCAATATGACCGCTCATAACCATCAGTAACGCCAGTTCCAGAGGATATGGCACTCTCTTCTGGTAGTCACAAGTACTGCATGCAAGGGATGCACTTCCATGCAGACAAAACACACATATGAAATAAATCCAAAAACATTTTAAAATTAACTCCCTTTCTTTGGACATATACCATAAAGCTAAGCTCTTTTTTGTATCGTGGCATGCTCTTTAGCAACCAGCTCAGGTCACATTTCTATGTTGTTTCTTGTTTTCTAACACACCAGGAACTTTCCATGCCTCTGGGCTGATCCCGCCCTTTTCCCNACCCCCCCCCCCCCCCCCCCCCCCCCCCGTGTGGCCGGTGCACTAATGACAGCTACTGAGCTGCAGAAACCAGGCACCCCACTTGTAAGCTCCATTTTCCCTCTTGACTACAGGGTTCCTCTCTTGACAGGAGAAAGCTGAGGCTTAGGAAGGAGATTCCTTACCCAAGGTCAGGCTGTTTTTAAGCATCAGGGCAGAGATCTGAACACAGGTTGGAATCCCAAGTGTTCTTTCCACTGCGCTCAGTTCCCGTTCCCTCTATTGCCCTCTGTCCTAAGAGAACTCAGCAGACAAATGTGCACTTGTTTTCCTGTTTGTCATTCCACTACTGGCAAGACTTGTGCGTGGCTTTTGGGAAGAAGGGATCTGGCACCACCGTGGATGAGTGCTCAGGGGAAGAAGTATTGTTTTCTAATTTAAGCACCTGGGAGCCAGGCTATTGATGAGGTCATTTACGAACTGGCCAAGGACTCAGTGTTGGCGCCAATCAGCAGTTCTTTTGTCTGCTTCGGTGGAGAGGGATTGGCTGAGATGGTCAAAGCGCAATGGAGCTGAATTGGTGGGTGGATGGTTTAAAAAACAGTGTTTACCTGGTGGCTCCCCACCCCCTTTGTTCTCAGCTCAGGTAAAGGAATGATGTCACTACATGGTGTTGGCGGAGAAGCCTGGCAGCAAAACGCAACCTCTGACGTCCTCAGACACAAGCTGGAACTTCCCAGCAGAGCAATGTCACTTTTCTGCAGCCGCTGGCGCTGCACACTAAAAATATCACTGACCCCTAACTGTTAGATGCTCCCTTTTCTCTTGGGAAGTGGGCTATGTGAATGACCAGCCACAGAGCATACCTTCATGATTAGGCAGAGCTGTAATCAGTTACCAAAGCATTAAACAGGTCCGGCGGGTTAAGCTGCTATGTAAACATGAAATTTTAATTATGTGAAACCAAAGAAATCTTCTCTAGAAGAACCTCGGACGTGTGCTTGGGCACGGGCGCCTGCAACTCGGCTAATGCGCAATGCACGAAGAGACGCAGCGTGGGCACTGAGTCACTTCAGTCTTGTTGCCAGAGCAGAAGAAAGTTTGCCTTGGCAGGTAAATGAATGAAGGAGCATCATCAAATACCACCTACTATTTTAAAACACGTTATTTGTGTCTCAAGTGCACATGTGCCTCCTGTTGCTATTTGGACAGGGAATGAGAAGCCGTCTCTCGTTCCATTTACAGCCCTTGGCTTCGGTGACAGCAAGAGCTGACAAAGCAGGAGGCATGGCTCGAACTATTTCTGTAAAGAACTGTAATTGCTGCTTAGGAAGTCTCCTGAATGTTTCAGGAAGCTTGGAAAGATGGGAGAATTGAAGTCACTTCATTCCTTCCCAGAATAAACGGGACCACTGGCGTCCATTAAGCTGCTTCTCCCTGGCAAGCCGTGTAAGATGTCTGAGTGCAGAGGGAAGGGTAAGGGCCAGTCCGAGATAAGGCACACGCTGTACCACTCCGATTTTCCAAAGCAACTGCTAAATTTAGCCTTAGGAAAAAAATTGCCATACTCCACTTTTTAAAAACCCTCCAACTCTGCAGACTAAAACGCTAGAATGGGAGCTTAGGGGGCTTCCTCCAGCTTGTCCATTTGCAGCGGTTTGGGACTCCAGTTTCTCTGCGTCTTTGTTCCACACAATTCTGAGTGAGAGTCTTAGGAATGCCCAGAACTCTTCTGGGAGACTGCCGAACAAAAACGACTGCCGGTAGCACGAAGGAGCAAAGCAAACTTAACGACTCTCTCGTGCTTGCAGTTGTCCAATGTGAGAGCCAGAGGCACAAGGAAAAACCCCGGGGTTCTGTGGGATGTCCGAGGAGTTCAGCCATCGCTGCAAGAGCATTACGCAGGAGAGAGCCCCAAGTTACTGCAGGAACTGACCTTGCTATCAATGAAGGACAATCCACCTGGATTTCAAGGTAGCAAAACAGCAGCTAGTTAGAATCAAAGAGAACAGGATTCCGACCAAAGACCAGAGGGTCAGTGCCCACTTTCATAGAGTCCCCCTTTACATATGCTAACTTTTTAGAAGGCAACCAAATCGGAGAACAGCCTCCTCAACAATCCAAGCGCACTGAGAAAATACAATACACAATGAAACCCATCGTTCTGGACAATGAATGTAGGCCAATAAAAAAATATGATAAACAGGAAAGGAGTCATCAGACAGACACGGGGGAAGCAGGTTACACGGAAGCCTGAGAAGGTTCTTCAAAGACAAGTGCTAGCCTTGGGCTCGGGGGACAGAGAGGAAGACACCGGGTGGCAGGAAAGCTAACTGGCTTGTAGGAAGAAAATTCAGAGCAAAGCCCCTAATGACTAAGGACTGAAAAGGACAAGGAACGAAGAAGGAGTGAACACCGTAATCAAGTGAAGGCAAGTTGGCTGTTCCGTGGTTATAGGTGTCACCAAAAGCCACTTGAAATTCTTTGGGAGTCCCCAAGAAGCTGCCAGTATGTCCAGCTCGACTACAGGCTTGCAGCATACAGGGCACATAACAGAAATATGCACAAAGCTGAGTGTGGTGGCGCACACCTTAATCCCAGCACTTGGGAAGCAGAGCAGGTGGATCTCCGTGAGTTCAAGGCCAGCCTGGTCTACAGAGTTCCAAGACAGCCAAGGCTATGTAGAAACACCGTCTCAAAAAGTCCAAAATTAAAAATTGAAAAAGAAAAGAAACATGCACTGAGAAATAAGAGCAAATTTCACCCATCTGAGAGGTAAGATGTGAACCTCAGTAACGAGCTACTGACATTTCTAAGACGGTTTATTTTTTTCTAACCAAGTCACTAAAAGTCATTTCTTGCTTTGTTTACCAATTGTTTTGGTTTGATTTTGTTCTCTGAGACAGGGTAACTTGCAGCTCAAACTCACTATGTAGCCACGACCGACTGTCAACTCCTGACCCTTTTTCCTCCACCTCCAATTGCTGAGGTTACAGGCATGTACCACCACACACACCTGCCACTTCCTGCCCTTCATTTGGCATGACCATCTTTTATCTATCCTATCAAAGATATATCAAGGACCAGGCCTCTGAAACAAACAAAACACCTCATTATATGACACCATGTAGTGACTTCTACTGGGGCCACTTTCCCCATAAAAGCAGTGCTCTGCAAGGTTGAGAAGGAGGCCAGAGGAAGCAGAGGGGGAAAACTCAGTGCAGAAGAAAGGATATTTTAGGGCCCTTGGGGAAGACCAGGCAGATAAACCTGGTCTACCAGCTTCCAGCTAGGACGTCCATCCACAGGGATTCTCAGCATCCAGTTAGAACATCCATCCACGGGGATGCTCTTAGTCCCAAGTTCCTACTGGTTTCCAGTATCTGACAAACCATGCAGTCTACACACTGGATGGAAGAATTCCCTTGCTGATTCCTGACTCACTCTCCATGTGTTGTCAGACGCCTGTGGTTGGCAAGGCTTGGCTATCGGGCTGATTCTGGGGACGTCACCTGCACAGACACACCCTGTAGACTTGCTAAGTTGTGAGGATGTTAAAGTCCCAGATGATTCAAAAGATTTTTATTCTATTTTGGTTTTTCGAGACAGGGTTTCTCTATAGCTTTGGAACCCGTCCTGCAACTAGCTCTTGTAGACCAGGCTGGCCTCCAGCTCACAGAGATCCACCTGCCTCTGGCCCCCAAGTTCTGGGATTAAAGGAGTGTGCCACTATAGTTTGGCTTATTTATTTTTGAGATAGTGTCTCACTATGTAGCTGTGCTGGCCTGAAGCTCCCTACATAGACTAGACAGGCCTTGAACTCACAGAGATTCCTACCTCTGCCTCACAAGTGCTGGGATTAAAGGTGTGCACCACCACACCCAGCCTAACATTTTATTTTTTAAAACAGGGAGTTCTACAATGGCATACTTCTACCTTACAACTTGAACATTTAATAACCATATTTTTCACAATGCTATAAACTCTGAAATACAGGCAAAGTTCCTTTTAGATGAATCGATTGAAATACATATATTTAGAAAGAAACAGCCCTCATTCTTAAAATAGGGGACATACTGCAGGTAAATCTCAATTCATAAAATTAAAGACATCTTATAATTCAACACAGGTCTTTCTGATAAAAGAATAAACATTTTGTTAAATTCAGCATACTTCTTGAAACACTGTATCTGAAGGGAACAACTGGTTTTAGGAAGGCTTGGTCCTCAGAATCTTCCCTTAAGAGGACTGTTTGGTCCTAGGCTCCATCTGCTGCATCAGAACATGTCCTCATCTGCGCAGGGCTCCTTCCATGTGGTGACCGTGGGAGGACACTTAGCACAGCGCTCTCCCCCCAAGCCAGGTCTGACTAGAAGAGAGAAAACCAGCCAGGGGTTGTCACTAGAGGTGACTTCAACCAAGTGCGGGGGTCCTGTCCTGCCATCCTCATACACACCCACAAAGTGGACTTCCTGAACCCATTCCGAGCGTGGTTCAAAAGATATGGGGGACAGTTAAAAAACAGAACAAAAGGTTAATAATGATTTCTGGCAACCGTGGATGCCAGCCCGACACACGGCGCTTCCTCCTTCCTCACTTTCCATGGCTCTCCCTCTCTGCTCCAGTCTGTTCCTCACCCTTACTTAGTTGGTGGCAATCCTGGATGCCGCATCTGTTTGATGCTGATGAAAATGTATACAACCATGGTAAATTAGATGAGGCAAAGTCAAGAATCAGGAAGGGAAAATGCTCAGCTCAAGCAGTTATGCAGAAATCAACACAAAGTGCTCCAAAGGGTTTTAAAGGGAGTCCTTGATTTCACTCACTTAGCAAAGCTGATTTCACTCACTTAGCAAAGCTGATAAAACAGAGGCCACTGATTTCAGGACCACAACCTGCCACCTGCCTGGATGCATGACTTTCCCTAGTACCAAAATCTAGAAGACTGGAAGGGTGGCTCAGCAGGTAAAAAGCTATTGCTCTTTCAGAAGTCACAGTTTTGGTTCCCAGCACCACCACCACCCCCCACCCACCCCGCGCTGAGCATCTCAGGACTGCTTGAGTCTAGTTCAGGGGATCTAGTGCCCTCTTCTGGCCTCTGTAGGGAGTGCACTCACAGGCACAAACCTACACAAAGATACAACACACAGAAGCACATAGGCATGAATCTGAAAGAAACTTCTTCCATGGGTCCTAATAAGAATGCTATGATTTGAGATTCCAGCTTCCTTGTAGTAAAACAGTGCTGGGTTTCAACAAGTCCACAAAAAAGCCCAATGTTGTTGGGACCAACTGAGTCCAGGCCTTCAGCTGCTCTTCCCTGCTAGAGCCTTCTAATTGAAGTTACTAAAAGCTGTGCTTTGTCTAGAGGATTAGAGGATGGGATTTTCACCTGTTGGCTTTTGACTGCAGGGTATTTAAGCCTCCACGGTGCTATTAAAGAGGGGCTTTTGTACCAGCGATTAGAGGTCTGCCTGTCAGTCTGTCTCTGCGTGTGTTTCCTCAACCTCCAGCCCCTTGCCCGAGGCTCGCGAACTGGATTCTAGTGCATAGAGCACAGACAGGGGCGCGGTGCGCGGCACAATGTAATCTGACTTCTCAACGGTCTGATGAAATGGCTTAGGCCAATGACAAATTAACCAGGACTGCACAATCAACTAACCAAAAAGAGCCTACAAAAAATAAACTGTTTTAAATAAGTTGATGCTGTCTTTATACCTATCCCAGGCTGCGTGTGGCACACAAGTCACAGGCTGAATACCTCTGGTATATCTGCCATGCCAGGTAGCCATCACCAACATACTGCCCTTGATGTAGACTAAAACCACATGTCAATGTGCACCGCCTTTATAAAAATACTTTATCCAGCCCACGTGTTGTTATCAGCAGCAGGAACTCTCTCTCAAATACTTAGTGGGGATAGCTGAACCCCGTATCTCTTCCCCACTACCCCATATTCTACCTTAGGAGACTCCTTCAGTCATGACAGCTCCCCTCAGACACCAGCTGCCACACGAGGACCTCCGTAACCTCCGTTCTCTTTTCTCTCGCATGGTTTTGGCTCTAAGATACCCCAGAAATATCTGTTTCAAGCTCTTTGCTCCATTTGGTAAAAAAACAAGACTGCAACCATAACACACGAGTAATGTTAGGGGTGTGCCATCCAGAAATTTAAATTACTCTCGGGCCTTACTTTAAGCAGTTCTGAGAAATATATATATATTTCTGTGAGTAAAGGGCTTGTCGCCAAGGCTGGCAGCGTGAGTTCCACCCCCATGACCCACACGATGGAAGGAGAGAACCGACTCCCACAGGCTGTCCTCTGGCTCCACACGCACACCATGGCAAGCACATCCGCACACAAACACAGATAAACATAGAAAAATTATTAAGAGTACGAGGCATATCACTTTTCCTAGTATCTTTCTGAGTTCTGTATGACTTAAGAATCCTCACCGAAAATGTTCCCATTTACTAAAATTATTTTCTATGTAAACTTTTGCCCAAGTGTTGTTGTATGCAGTGAAGTTCATTACTCCCTGGCTTGGGACACATAAAGTGTATATTACATGTTGACATGTAAATTATGTAGTTCAGTGCTTTATACTACGTAAGTGACACATGACTGCCCATGTGATGGTAGTCATTTCACCCCTGCAAATGTGTACAATTTACTGCAGACTGAAAGGGTTTTGATCTCAGGCTAGCCCAGGGGTCTAGCACTGTTTAAAATAGGAAGTATTAATGAAAGGCTTACAGGCTTTTTTTTTTTTTTAAATGTCTGCCCTAGTCACAGGCATTTAATAGCTGTTTCCCAGCTGGGGCCCTGTGGGGGTTATAGATGGCACAGCCTTGCTGGAGGAAGTACAAGAACTGGGGGCGGGTGCTGAGAGTAAAAGCTCTCAGCTCCATGCTTGCATCTGGAGATGTGACCAATCACCTTTCCTCTTCTGCCGCTCACTGCCCTTGCCGGCTGTGATGAACTTTAACACCCCCCCCACTCCCTCCCCCCTCCGGACCGCTAAGCCCAATGAACACTTCCCTCTCTAGGATGCCTCAGACGCGGTGTTATCACAGCTTGTACACTTTTAGAGTTATTAGTGCTCCCTATTGTTTTACATCAGTAACCAAAACACCTTTCACGCCTTGAAAAGCCAAAGGCATTGATTGATTCTGGCTAGAGTAGAATCAATGGTTTCTTTCACAAGAAAAGACAACGAGATCCCTAAATACAATCTTCGCTGGGCAGTCCAAACCACAAGTGTGTAATGCTAAGAAATGGAATCCTATTTTTCTGAAAATGGTCCTAAGGACCATTCGTCTGCAATTCCTGAGTCACTGAGCAGTATGGGTTCTGGTGTCTCCTCACTAAAGATGGGGCAATAGTGAGAACAAAGAATGCTGTGTAAGGACCAAAAAGTGGCAGTTCCCACAATGTGCCCACCTGATCTCCCCTCCTCTGACTGCAGTTCTGGTGGGGAACACAACGCTTGTGACCCTTCCTCAGCCATATATCCAAATCCTCTGGCACTGGCAGACGGGGCCTCTGGTGAGCAGGAGGCTCCCGGTGGAGTCCTCATGACCAGAGACTCCAGAGAATCACCTTGTTCTTCCCTACGGCAATGATACGAAAGGCTGGCAGCACCTCACCTAGGAGGACACGACCACAGATGTAGGCACCCGATCTGGGGCTTCCAGGCTCCAGAACTCTGGAAATGACTGTGGCTTATGACTGCCTGCTGGGGATATGGTGATGTCACAGCAGCCCGGATTAAAAACTGTTCTTGCCCTAGACTCAAGGTGGTGCTGGCACCGAATCATAACTCTGGGAGTAAGAGGAAAGCCAGGTCTTACCCAACGTGAATGCCACCCCTTCTCATGTAAGAGGCCGGACACTTGACTCCAACTGGGCCAGAATCTACAAAATGGTTCATTTGGGCCAATAAGGCCATTTTCAGGAAGTTCTGGGAAGGAAGAGCAGCCTTCCCAGATAGGTCCCCTAAACTGGTGGGGTTAAGACTGCAGCTTAGAGCGGGCCATTCAGGAACGCGGATCCTTATGACATCACTTGGGTGCCCAGACCCAGAGGTCCTAAGGAAAGGGCCAAATCTGGACTTAATATGAGTCGGTGGACTCCCTTTATACATAATCTCATTCAAGGGGGGTTTTGTCCTTTGCAGCTCTAACAAGGCTGGGATGGGGCGGTGAGAGGGCTCCAGTGGGTAAAGGTGTTCTCCCTGCAAACCTGGCCATCTGATTTCAATCCCCAGAAACCACACAAAGATGGGAGGAGGCAAGGGACTCCACAATGCTGTCCTTCGGCCTCTACCCCATGTCATAACACACATACATATTCATACACAGCAACAGATTCACCCTATACTGTTTCTTTGTTTAATTTTTAAAGGAAGGGCTGAAGTGATGGCTCATCCAGAGGACCCAGTTCGATTTCCAGCACCTACATGGTAGCTCACAACTGGTTATAATTCCAGTTCTAGGGGATCGAAAGCCCTTTTCTTCTAGCTTCTATGGACACTAGGCAAGCACAGGGTCCACATAAATACATGCAGGAAAAATGTGTACACATAAGATAAAGTTCATTTTTTTTAATTTAATGAAGGTGTGGGGGGACTCTATGAAAATGTTGATCTTTTTGCTAAATACCAAAGATTTCTATTTTTCATGTATAAGTAAAATATTCTTTATCACTAACTATATATTAGTATTACCCTAACATTGCTAGATTTTTCTCAGAAAATTGGGTAAATTATGGCAGAAACAAGCTGTCATGCTTGTGTGGAGCCCAACTTAATGCTCATTACCCACAGAAATCAGAAAGATGGCAAAGGCAGACTGCTCTGGACTCGCTTGAGACCATCTGTTGTCGAATTTATATCTCGAAGAATCTTAACTCTTCAAGCCTTGGGTTGCTGCCGAACGCGGTGGCACAGACACATCCCACAGAGCAGAATCACAAACACCAGAACTGAAAGACAGTCTAGGAATTTCTGATTCAATGGCTTTTGACTTCTTCTGGCTGTGGCCTACTGCAACAGAACCCACTAAGCAGATAGACAGACGCGTGCCCACACACACACCTGAAACAAGACTCCCCAATCCACACTTACATGCAACACCCTTTGACTTAAAAACCCATTGGTGCTGACCCACTAAATCCACTTCCTGAACCACTTACAGCTTTCGGAGACAGATAACAGACTGTGATTCAGGGATATAAGACAATGTCCCTATTGGTTTGGTTAGTGGTAAAGTGGAGACACAGCCCTAGGACCTATCTTATTATTGTTATGACATGAAACAGCTGTCACTTATACAGAATCCTCAACAGCAAGCACCCCCACCAACCCTAAGAAACCCAGGAAGGAGAACCACACGTGACCTAAGCTATCGTATATGGGTACAGTGTCCACAGTTTCCAGGGCCACCTCAAGACCATGTAAGAAGGAACACACACCTAGCAGAGACCTTGAATCGATCTCAGTGGGAGAGCGTGTGAAGGTTGCGTCTAGACGGCCAGGAGACAACACTAAACCCGATGTGTGAGTAGGAGCAGGCTGAGTTCAGGCTTAAGAGTCTTCTCACTTGGATTCTGGTTCTGTTTAGCGAGGAGCATGAGGCTGAATGGTATCTTTATTATGTACCAAGTTCTAACTCCTAGACTGTATCACACCAGGCACAGTCGGGAAGAAAGGGATAGCTCATATGCTACCCTCCACACACCCTTAATGGCCACTCATTCAATCCAGATGATGGTAAGGGCTGTGTCAATGAGGTGAGACCAGAGTCAAGCTTGGAGAACAGACAGAGTTTAACACTGAGTGTTGATGTGTGGAAGTTCATGGGCCTGACTGCAAACCTGGAAAGACCTAGATGGTGGTAACAGTTAACAGGAGACACACTGCTTGGATAGCAGGGAGTGACTTCCCAGGTGACAAAAGCAACTGCTTGTCTGCCTATTGTGCGGTAACCCAAATGCAAGCACACCAGCGAACAGCGGAGTCACTGGGCTTCCTGGCTTTGCCTAGGAGGAGGGTCTGGGCACCACGATCCTTGTGGCACGAGGTGACAACACTCGTGTGTTACCAGTAGACTAATAAGCACTTCCTAAATGTTAACTGTGGCTAATATTAACACATGGTTGTCAGTGTAGTGACACGTATCATCTGGATTTCTCCCATTTTAGCATTTAAAAATCCCCCGATGGCTGTCTGACTTCACATGAAATAGATATTCAAAACAGGGTAGGAAAGATAAGATTACCCACACGCTGTTTTAGTCTACAACTGCCAGCCTAAAGAGGAATTTATGGCCAACCCCTAGGAAGTTTCCCCGCTGGCCTCTCCTGTACCTTCCCTTTGTCTAATCCTCTTTTATTTCATCTATTTTTATCTATATCTCAGTAGCCTCCCTCAGGCACCCCCACCTCCACCCGTTTGGAAGGTGAGCTACGCACAAATAAAACCACATCACACATGGCTGCCAGAAGCTTTCTGGCAAAGAAATACGTAGCTGAAACGCACTCCCAAATATCAGGCTCGGGCATGACGGGACGCTCCGCTCGTGTTTAATAATGAAGACCTGGCACCAGCCTGAGAGCCTCCCTCTTTTACAGTATCGATGGGTCACAAAACATCAAATTACTTCGGAGAGTAATTTAAAGATGCGAAGATCCAAGAGCACACAGTGAAGCGTGGGGAGCAGAGGAAGGGAGGAAGGACTTCCAGAAAACCAGGCAGGGCTGCGCTAAGCTTAACAAAATGGTCTCCGCTGATTTTTACTGGGCAACATGCAAACTTGTGCTTTGTATGCATATATTCAATTCTCTCTAAATACTTTCTTAAAAGGCGGTCTACACACACAGTACTGTCACTTCCGAAGTTCACGAGAAAGCATGACACACCCGAAGTCATTGTGACAGACTTCCAAAGGAAACTCTAGATCCCCCAATTTACGCGTCCCACACTGCCAGGGGACAGCCAGCCGTTCTAGCGCAGAGCCTGGAATCCTAGCTGTCAGTACGAGCTTCACGCCTCCTCCTACGGATACTTTCACTGTCAACTGACTCTTCGTCTTGATTTGCTCGTGTGAAATAAAGAATTCTCAGTCCCACCTGTTATCCACGAATTCTGTAACAGTCCAAGCACATTATACAGCAGTGACAGCTATTCTAGGTAGGAGGACCCAGCTCAGCCCTGAACAGAAGGCTGAAAGAAAGCCGGAAACACCATGCCTGTGATTTAAAACCCTGAAAACGTGCAAGGCTGTTTTCCTTAAACGATCTGTGTCCACTTGGGTTGTCCAGGATAGAATTAACCAGACCCGCTGAGGTTCCTAAACAATTTGCGACGCTCCTCTGCTTTGCTTCACTACCAAGACAAATGAACCCTGTAAGTAAACACGACTTTCTGGACCAGTAAAGGTTATCGCTCCCTAAATCCAATACAAAGAAAAAAGTCCCACAAGGTAATCTGCTGTCTAGCGATTCTGGTTTTCAAATAACAAATGATTTACCTACACACACACACACACACACACACACACACACACACACACACACATGCACGCACGCATGGGAAAGCACTGGGTACTGCTTTAATGATTCTGTTTATTGGATTTCTGAGCAATAGTTTCTGTGCACACCGGTTCTGGAGGGAGACTGTGCAGTCTGTTTGTTCATTCTGCCACAGAACTGCTTGGGAGCACAGTTAGAAACTGCGAGTGTGGCTTCCCTGAGAGGAGAAACAACCAATTCAGCCAAGGTGAGATCCCAGAACCTTCCTGGTTGTTTACTATCAGCTACCTCAGGTTCTCCAAAAGAAAACAGACCAAACACCAGAGAACCAAGCAGGAAGGTGAGACCCGAAGACAATACGCACGCCTTGGATATGTGTTTTGATGTTCGATTTTAGCCTACGGGTTCTAACAAAGCTAGGTGCTACCTCTTAACGCTGTGCAAATCACGGAGAAATCAAGAGAGCAATAGGGGCCCCCTAGGGCAACGCCCTGCTTCTGGGCTGCAGGTAAGCCAAGCTCTCAGGAAGTTCTTCCACACCTTCCCTCTCAACTTTCCTGGGGCGCATGAAAAACAAAGCAGCCTTCGCTGCACTCGGGTGCACGTCGCTTGCACCGCGGGTGCTGAGCCGGGCTGCGGCCACAGCGCGGGGGAACGGGGCGAGGGGCGCGGGCCGGCGGGCAGAAGGAGGGGAAGCTCGGCGCAGCGGCGGAGCAGGAGCGCGCCCCCCGCCCGCGCGCCCCCGTCGCGCCGCACATAAACACGCGCGCTCCAGAAACGCGCGCCGGCGCCCGGCCCCGCGCGCGCCCCAGCTCACGTAAACACACTCCGTTTCCCACGAGCCCGCGTGCGTGCCTCACACCTGCTCTGCGCACGCTCACCCAAACACACGCCCTCCTGTAAACACGGGCCTTGCGCCCGTGATAGCTTCAGACACAAGGCTCGGTTCCCACGCTCACTCCGCCATCCACGCACGCTGCCCCACTCGCTCCCAAAGCACGCGCGTCTCACACACAGTCCTCAAAGGTACTTGCTCGGGCGACTGGACTTCCCCCAGTCGCTCCAGAAACACGCCCCCACAACACCAGGTCCCCGTGCACGCTTCAGGCTTCACTCGCGCTATAAACACGCGCGCACCCACTGCCGCGCCTGTCAAAACACAGCCCGGACGTCCTCGCTCCCCCCACGCGCTCTAGAATCATGCGTGCCCGCACCTTGCTCCCCCGACGCTCCTCTTCCTCATCTCTCTCGCGCCCCCGCGAACACGCGTGCTGCCCCCACGCCCGTCCTCCCGCCCGCGCACCAGCCTCCGCCCTCGCCCCTCCGCCACGCACATACTCACTGGGACGTGGGAGCACAGTAGTCACCCTTGGTCCGCCCGGCGCCCAGCCGCCCGTGCCCGGCTCTCCGCCCCGCCCGGCCCCGCCCGAGTCGCTCCACTCCACACACCGCCGCTGGAACGACGCGCTGGGCTCTGGGTACCGCGGTCTCCCCGCCACAGCCCGAGTGCGCTGCCACGGCCAATGGAGGGGCGCGGCGGTGAGCTCACCGGGCCCGGCTCCGCCCCCAGCGCCGCGAGCGCCAATCGAAGAGCGCTACGTCACCCGGAGCCGGGCAGAAGCAGGTGTGGGGCGCGGAGCGGCTCGGCGCGCGGACTGCGCCGGAACTGCGCCCAGCCTGGCGGCGTCGCGCTGGACGGCGTCGGGCCGGGCCTGGAGGGCGTCGCGCGCGCGTGGGGCTGCGTGGGGCCCGAGCCGCCGCCCTGTGATCGCAGCTGCTCCCTCCGCCTCCAACCTGGATGCACCTCGTAGGCAGGGCGTCTCCCGGCGCGACCGGCCCCCGCGCCAGCACCTTCCCCTCAGCTCCTAGCTGCGCAGCGCCGTCGGGTGGGCCGGGAGCCCGTTCCCAGGGGCCCAGCGGCCCCGGCCTCTGCAATGCAGAAAGCGGGGGAGGGGGCTCTGCGTTGGCCTAGGTGGGGCCCGCAGGGTTGTGACAGTGACTTTGCATCCCCTGGGAGTTCAAGGCCCTTCCCATTTTTGTGGTCAGAGCTCGAAGTCCTTAGCTTAGAGTCACGGGGCGCCGCCTACTCAGATGCAGCCCGGTTGTCCCCAACTTGTAGCGCTGTAATCACCCACTTGGATACTTCGCCAAAATATATTCTCTTGCCTCCTGCCACAAAGCTAAACAGAACTCTCAAGGCTCTTTGTCCCCCACACAGTCTCCGTAGGCATCCCAGGAGGACGCCACGGGCCCTTAATTCTCTCAGACATTTATATCTTACCGTTATTGACTTAACCACTCACCCACGCAAGACCCTGCACATAGAAAGTGTGATCCACACATGCTTCTGAAGGGCCATCTTTTGTTTTTCCTTTATATTGTCTGTTAACTTTAAAGATGATACATCTTTTCTGCTAATCTGGGTTAAAAGTCTCTACATAACAAAGGTAGAGCGTCTTGGCCCTACCTAATCACACTATGAAAATGACACTTTTGTATAGTCCTTAAGTTCCAACAACCAAAGGTGAATCAGTGGCTAGAATCCAGGTGCAGAATGCCCTGCGCTCACACACAAAAAGCGAGTAGGTGGTGGGCAGTCTCTCTTGGGGTCTGGCCACAGACCCAACATGAGCAAGTCCAGTTTGGCAGCCTGCTTTGGCAGTCAGGACTCCACAGCATCGACACACTCCCACTAGGTCCCTCAGAGTCCACCAGCCTCTACTGTGGTCCCACACAGGAGCCGCACAACTTCCCAACTCCCCTTCATGTGCTAGGGGAACTTCTGTCGATGAGGCCTCACCACACTTAGCACTTTTTCTGCCTCTGTGGGCAGAACCATGCCGACGACACTGTCCATTCTGAAACTGCATCACCTGTGAATGGGGTCTGCCTCTCTCTAAGGGACACAGTGCACAGGCAGTAGTTAAGGACCCTTTAACTTTGGACACAAACTACCCAAATTCAGAGCCAGCCACTGTCACTTTTCACTGGTGCACCTGGCTCTGTGTTGTTTCTTTGTATCTGCTGGGCAAGTGTTACCAGGTGATGGAAGACACATTGTGAGCTCACCATGAAGTTAGCTATTGTTGCCTTCTGAACTAAATCAGGGTACCTTGGGCCTTCTGAGCAGTAACTAGAAGTTAAGAAGCTGGATAGTTCTGAATTTCAAGTGATGTTCTGGTGTTGGCCTGAGCAGTTTTGGTTTGTGTGTATAACCTGTGCATTATTCCACGTGTATAGTGCAATTCATCAAGATCTTAAAGGTTAGCAAGGTGGCCCTAATATGTCTGTGAACAACCACTGTGTAGCTGGACATGCTTTGTGTCTGCAGCTAACTGCTGGGTTGCTTTGGATCGACTATGAACAATACCCATACTGGGTGAATGAGACAAACATAAGGACCCACATCTGCCCTGTGCTCCAACATGCCAGGAAATGCATGATGACAAGCATCCAGACACCAAGACTGAGCTAGGAAACAGAAACAGGGATCCCCAGGTTGCGCCCCCCCATGTTAGAAACCTCTTTGTCTTACTTTGGTTTGTTTTTATTTTACAGGAAGGGGCAGAGTTCACCGCCGGTATCCCAGCTGTCTAGGGAGAGCCCCCAGAGAGTGTATGACTGATCTTTCCTTCACTTTCCAGCAACCCCATGGCCACAAGGCATGAGAAGCAAGGGGAGCTGATGGCTGCCGCAGTACAGAAGGCAAGCTGCGGTCTACAGGTAGGAGCATTCTGTCTAGGCAGTCTGCATTAGTGGCTCTGCAGTAGGAATGTCCTTTTCTTATTCGTCTGATGGCATAGTCTCCTAGCAGGCACTTCCTGCGACTGAGTCACCACTAAACCACAGGAACAAGAATCCTCCTTGGCCAGGGCACAGGGAGCCAGGTGGAGCTGGGGTGAGCTGGATGCTTGTGTGACTGACTCAGAACTCTGACAGTGTGCTCCAACTGAGGCCCACAGGTGGTTGGTTGCTCCAACTTGGTTCTCCTCTAAGTTAAAAGAACAAAAGGGAAAGGCATGCGTTGTGACTCGAGCTTTCATTGTGCCTGGGTCCTTCTCTGAAACGGGGGAAAAGAAGGCTTTCATGAGTTAGTTGTGAGTCCAGTTGGCGGGACCCAGACCAAGTGCACTTTTTGTCCCTCGGGCACATACAGTCTGCTGTTATCTTAGCCCAGCCTCTGCTCACTGGGGACTCTTAAGTGCCGATGGGGAAGAAGGGAACTACAGTTACTGGGTCCCTGTTATCTATTGCTGCTGTGCTGGGCACTCGGATCCATTACTGCTCATTCTCAGCAAGTAGGACGGAGAATAAGACAAAGGCTTCAAGAAGGCAGGTAACTTGCTCCAGACTAGGCAGCTGGCCAGCAGTAGACCTGGACTGCAGCCTCTGAAACTGCTCCCATTTTTTCCTGTTCCAGGCACTTAAAAAGTGCTGCCTGCAAATTACCATAAAATGAGTTTCAGGCGCACAGCAGAAAGGCCAGGCCATTCGCATTTCTCATTGCCGTCTTCAGGGATGCTTTGCACTGGCTAGAATTCTTTGATGTTCCATGTGACCATGTGATTTTCTTTGGCCAGTGAAAGGGAGAATGACTTGTATCCTTACAGACAGGAATTAGAAGGGCCAGTGATGCACCCACCACACTCCTTTCCCCAGCCCGGATGATTGGGAAGGCTTGTTTATATGAAGTGGTGGCCCCTGTCTGCCTAGTTCCTTGGAGGTGGGTCACAGGCTGAGCCCTCCCTCCCAGCAACAGGCACCACGCTGGAGTATGACCGACAAACCGCTGACATCAGACACTGAACTGTTTGTTACCGTAGCATAGCCGAACCTCTCCTATGTAATAACAACTGAGTATGCTTCTGGATAGAGCAACTTCCAATAAATGAAAATACAAACAGGATCACAGTGAATATTTTAACATGAGTAAGGAGCTGGAGAGCTGGCTCAGCAGTTAGAGCACTGGCTGCTCTTCTAGAGGACCTGGGTTTGGCTCCCAGCACCCACATGGTGGCTCACAATGGCCTGTAATTCAGTTCCAGGGGATCTATCACCATCTACGGCCTTCTCAGACTCCAGGCATGCACATGGAGCATATACATACAAGTAGACACATATACACAAAAGTAAAATCTTTTAAAAATTCTAAATGTAGGGCTGGAGAGATGGCTCAGCGGTTAAGAGCATCGCCTGCTCTTCCAAAGGTCCTGAGTTCAATTCCCAGCAACCATGTGGTGGCTCATAACCATCTGTAATTAGGTCTGGTGCCCTCTTCTGGCCTGCAGAAATACACGCAGACAGAATATTGTATACATAAAATAAATAAATAAATATTTAAAAAAAATTCTAAATGTAAGTGCAATGTGCATATCTGTGTCTTAAAAAAACAGCAGGAGTGATAGGTAATATAATAGATAAAGAGTCTTTCCAACAAAAGGGCTAGAAAACTGGATATTCCCATGCAAAAGAATGAAAGGGACCCTTCCTTACCTCCTGTGGTACATACAAACTATCTCACAGTCCACAGCAAAAATCTACAATCTATAGTCCAAACTATAGGACTCCTCAAAACATCTTAGCGGTAAGTCTTCATGACTTGGGGATTGCTATTGACTTCTTAAATATGATCTCAAAAATACAAGCTATTAAAGGGACAATAAATGGAACTTTTGCAAAATTAAATATGGCTGTGCTTCAAAGAACACTACAGAGAGGAAAGACAGTTCATTAAAAAGAGAAAATATCTGTAAACTACATGTCTAAAAAGAGACTTGCATCTAAAACCAAGAATTCTTGCAGCTTAAATTTAAAAGAAAACAACTCAGTGTTCAACTGAGTGCGGGATCTAAATGAGCTTGTGATAAACAAATGAGAAGGTGTCTGGTGAAACTGTCGTCACTAGAGAGTGCAAATCAAAACCACAGCTCACTAGACGTGGTGGCACACACCTTTAACTTCAACACTGCACTTGCGAGGCAGAGGCAGGGGGATCTCTGTGAGTTTGAGGCCAGCCTGATCCACATACCGAGTTCCAGGCCAGCCAGGGCTGGAAAGTGAGACTGTCCTGACAAAACCAAACCAACAGCATCATCAACAACAAAAGAACACAACAAGACAGCCACGAGGCAACAACAGTAACAGACGGACAATGACAAGAGCTGGCAGGAGATGAGCAGGACTCCTGAGCACTGCTGGTGGGAACGTCAGATGGTGCCATGGCTGTAGGAAGCAGACTGGCACTTCCTCTGGGTGGGTCTTCAGTTATTATACAGCCCAGCAATTCCCCTCCTAGCTATGGACCTGAGAGAAGTGAAAACAGATGTTTGTATGTGTGGATGTTTGGGTAATAAGATGGAAAGGAAGGACAGATACATACACACAACAACACAATGCACCCAGAAGGCGGCATGCTGGATGGAGAGATGAATAAATAAATAAATGCCAGCCTTGAGGCCACACATACCCTGATTCCATCCACAGGCAATGCCAAGCACAGGCAGGTTTATAGAGACGAAGTTGATTACTAGTTGTTGGGGCTCAGCTGTGGGCTGGGAAGGGCTGGGGAATGACCATTCCAAGAGTATGGAGACTTCTAGAACTAGTTTCTACTGGTGACTGCATAACACTGTGGATAGACTAGAGACCTCTGAATTGGAAACTTGAAAAGGCGTGAGACTGGAAGCTGGCTCAGGGGGTGAGGGCACTGGCTGCTCTTCCAGAGGACCTGCACTCAGTTTCCAGTACCCACATGGTAGCTCAAAACCATCTATAATTCCAGTTCCTGGGATCCAATGCCTTCTTCTGGGATCTGGGGGCATGTCACCCACATATGGTGCACAGACATACATGACAGCAAAATGCCTATTCTTATAATAATGTATAAATTTTTTAAATTAAAAAAAGTGATGTAGTATGTTGACGATATTACAAAAAAAACTGTGAAACACACACACACACGAGACAAACAAGAAAACGGTATTAAGTCTAAGTTTTAGAAAGAAGACGGGACCTCAGAAAGAGAAGCCATATCAGGAGGGCTCAAGGCTAACTCCGTGTCAGGAGGGCTCAAGGCTTGCTCACTAAGCCCTTCATGTCCAGCCCTTTGTGTGAGGCACCTAGGGGAAGACTCTAGGTAGATAAGGCTTGGCTTCAGGACTTCAGCTCTTCTCAGGGACTAGCCTCCACAGGGGAGACTCCCTGTCACACGATGGTGACTTCCGGGGCAGCAGGCCAGTAGATGGCTATTTCTAACATACTTCTGGAGGGTGTGAGAAAAGCCAACGGTGGTCAAATCTACCAAATTTCTGGCTACTGTGACAGCCTTCATGATCTTGGAGAAGCACTTCCTGAACTTAGTCCTTTCAACAGTGGGTGGATGATTTGGGGACACTCGGGAGCCTTACAGATCCCCACTGCCCTGCCAAGCCCTTGGTTAGGGCCTCTGGACTGTTCAGTAGGAGTTACCTTCCTCCCATGTAAAATGAGGCTAGACCAGAGCTCACTGGAATTTGTAAAACAACCTGACCTGACAGTAGCGCCTGAGCCTCCCTTCAGGGAACCTGGAGTGAGCAGTCCTATGCGGGCAGCTGCACAAGTGAGCCCGACCAACCCCACAATGTCCGGAAAAGAAATGCATTTGGGCTATTTTGAACCCCCCAGCTGTGGGCTGGCTTGTCTGCAGCAATATGTGCAGCTAGCCAGTGGAGGAGACAGGCATTTACTACCTCGATGGACATCAGCCTGGGCAGGCTTTGTTCAGGAGATAAGAAGAGGGGCAGATGACATAAGAGAGGCAACGACATGCAGGTTTCTCTTCGTGGACAAAATGTACAAAGAAAAACCACCTTTCACTTGTTGTCCTTGGTAGCAGCTGCTGCGGCCTCACCTCTTCCCAGCACTCCCGAACCCCAGTATTGCAAGGAATGATAAAGCTCGGGGCTATTACCATGTTCTAGGGAAGGGAAGTGCAGAGGCATCGCTCTCCAGAGACAGTGAGTGTAAGACTGCAGTGGAAGTGACTAGGGATGGGTACCCTGGGGGTCGAGGGCCGGATACCTTGGGTCGCCATCCCTAGCCTGTAACAGGACAAGATACTAGAGTCGTTTTGTGATGCAGGTTCCTTGTTAGGATGAAGATGGAAACAGCTCCTGGAGAGAGGCTCAAGATGGAAAGAAATGAGTAGAAAGGAAAATTTGGGGGCCTGGTGGGTGTGCACTCAATAAGGCTCGGGGACCAGAACTGGGGATGACACCATCACTTTGGACAATAGACCACTTCCTGTATATTAAAAGGGCATGGTGGCGCACACCTTTAATCCCAGCCCTCAGGGAGACAGAGGCAGGTGGATCTCTGTGAGCTTGAGGCCAGCCTGGTCTACAGGGTGAGTTCTAGGACAGCCAGAGATACACAGAGAAACCCTGTCTCGAAAAACCAAACAACCAAAAAAGAACCAAATTTGTCTTCTGTGATGTTGGGGAGAGCTGGCAGCTACTCTGGCCATGGCTGATAATCTCACACAGATGGGGAAAGGTCACCCTGAGTCCTATTCTGTGGCCCTACAGGAAATATTGAGGTGAGAGGGCCTAGGTCCTGACTCTAGCACACTCTAAGTTCAGAAGTCTCACCCAGCCGGGCCTGCACCAGCATAGCCAAGCTCAGCCCAACCCCGCAGCTTTGTGCATGTCTTCACCAGGGAGCTCACAGGCCCCCTGTGCAGAGTATGCAGCTTCACCGGCATTCCTCTCTGATTCCTTGTTCAAAGCAGGGTCTGCCCCTTCAGTCCTTCTAGAGCCCAGGGTTTGTGCTGTGAGAGCACCTCAGGCCCCCTGAGGCTGAAACTGACCTTTGCACAGGGCAGGTACCCCAGCAGAGCCTCCTAGGAGGACTCTAGAGGGACCTACAACCATGCAGGCACCACTTCTCCATGAGAAATGCACACACAAATATGCGCAGATTAGCCAGCCAGGTGTGGAACATGCGGGGAGTCACAGTATTTGGGAGGCAAGAGGCAGGCTGATCTCTGTGAGTTCAAAGCCAGTCTGGCCTACCTACATAGGGAGTTCCAGGACAGTCAGAGTGACATAGTAAGACCTCCCTGTCTTAAGCAACAACTACAACAGCAACACACACATACACACACACACACACACACAAGAAATGAATGGATTAAAGCTATCATTGTATAGTTGCTTTATAAGGTAGATGCCTTTAAAAAAAAAAAAACTGGGGCTCTGACCAAAGAGAAGTAGGCAATGACAGAGTCAAAAGACTAGACAGGTAGAATGAGAGCCACCTTGGAATCACAATCTCAGAGTGGCCATTAGACACCCACGGAAACGACGGCTAGATGAGTACTCCGGGAAGAGACAGAGTGACAGATTTAGTTCAGGGACTCCATAGACACTCTAGGTGCTAAATTCTACTATTAAGAAAAGCAAGGCCCAGGTGGCAGTGGTGCACGCCTTCAATCCCAGCACTTGGGAGACAGAGACAGGAGGATCACTGTGAGCTTGAGGCCAGTCTGGTCTATAGAGTGAGTTCCAAGATAGCCAGGGCTACATAGAGAAACCCTGCCTCAGAAAACAAAGAAAGAAAGAAGAAAAACAAACTGTGGCCAGGGAAAACATGGATGCATCGCACACATGTGTGCCCCCATCACTTCTGCGGGCCTCTCTCTGACACCTGGATCACTTCTCCACAGTGGCCCCTCTCCATGGAACCACGCCCACACAGTGACTGCTCCAGGCTCTGCTACCCACTCTTCCTTGTCACCACACACCTGGGCGGCCTAAACTGTCACCTAGGACTTCCCTCCAGCAGCCAGAGGTGGAGGGTCAGATAACCATGGGAACAAGACACAGACACACCCCACCCACCTGTCCTCTTGGTTTTAATTCCCTTTCAGGAGGCCAGTACACCCACTCATTTCTTCCTGGGACTGAACATGTTAGGTCCAGGGCTGCAGTGCACAGGAGATCCTGGGCTCAGTCCCTAACACAGCAACAACAGAACAAAACCGGGTGTGAGGGTAGGAAGAAAGAGAGGAAGACGAGACAGGATGCCTCTGGAGCAGGGGGATGCCTTGGAGTTCCAAACTCCTGTCTTCTCCACTCAGAGCTTGTTCTTTCCTGATATTTTCCAAAGTGTGTGTGTATGTGTGTGTGGTGGGGGGACAGAAGGGTTCTCAAATTGTGTGTGGGGGGGGGATAGAAGGGTTCTCAAATTGTGTGTGTGGGTGGGATAGAAGGGTTCTCAAATTGTGTGTGTGTGTGTGTGTGTGGGGGTATGATGGTAGGGGTGTGAGTTTGTGTGTGTGTGTGGGTGATGAGGCAGGTCAAATTGTGCAAGTTAAAGTGTGGTGGGGGATAGAAGGTTCTCAAACTGCATCGGTCTGCTCAGGTATGATGGTGCATAAGCTTGCAATTCCAGTGCTTGGGAGGCTGAGGCAGGGGCATTGCAACAAGTTAAAGGCCAGCATGGGCTACAGAGTAAGACTGTATCTCAAAACAAGTAAGGGATCAGCAGTGATTGCCAAGTCCTAGGGTACTGGGGCTTCAAAGGCACCAAGCCCAGCCTTCCAGGACTGTGCTCCCAGCATTTCTGTGAGGGCTCCTTAGCCCCCCATGCAGGCCCCATTTGCACCCTGGTTCCTTGGCTTTAACTGTTGCTGGATAGCCAAGGCCCAGCCTTCCGATGTTATAATAAACACCACCAGACGCCTTAAGCATTGTATTGAACAGTATCCATGGTAAAAGATGGCTGACTGTCGCACCTCTGTTTGCTTCCCTTGAAAGGCGAATTACCGAGCAGGGAGGCTCTTTCCCATCTGCACCAGCTGGTCACCGTTTGCAAAGCCAGATCCCTTCCCATCAGTGTTTGGGGGAGTCAGAGATACTGCCTGAGGTCAGCCACACAGGGGAGGTCACTAATTCTAGCTCTTCCCAGGCTCATGGGTCCCAGCTTGGGGAGAGGAGGAAGAAGGGAGGGAGCAGGGCCCTTTGGGAGAACACTTTACATTGCTCTAGCCAGGGGGGCTGTCTGTGGGATGGAAGTGAGACACGGGTTCCTTTCAGGGCCGCTGTACAGATGAGTAATTTAAAGACGTGATTGAAGCAATATATTAAAGTAATAACCCCGGCTAACAATACACCTGAAGTTTCTCATTTAATTTCACATCTAGGTGGACTGATCTATAATCCATTTGATTTCACATTGCAGCCCAGGGAAAACTGAGCTGTGCATGCTATTCTCCATAGAAGACAAAATATTCATTCAAATTATGTTTCCTGGATAAAATGTGTCCCCAAAGAGCTGCCTCTGCTAGGCAAGATCTTTCTAGGGCCAATGCTTTTAAAATAAGTGACAGCACAAGGGATATGTGACATCCTTTCTCCCCTCCACGAAGACAGACCCAAAGAATCTAATCTGTGGGGTGAGGAGTAGGCGAGGACACATGGGTGGGACGAGGTGGGGATCCACTTTGTGCAGTTGAAGGTATGTCTGTAGCCTTTATCTTCACCTACTAGGAAATGGTCTCTAAGCCCTTGCAATTCTATGCAGTGTGTTTGTTTGTATGGGGCATCTTTGATCACAGGCCAGTTCAGTAATACCATGCCAAGAGACTAACGGTGTGACTTAGTGACATCACAGCGTCAGCTGGTCATGGAGCTTGTATGGTAGAGCCTCAATACAAACTCTGAAGGCTGAAGCTCTGGTGGTCCTATATCCCTGGCAACTCTCTGACTGCCACACGTCAGTGCCAGGAAAGCAACGTTGCTCATGACGGCATGTTCAGAAGAAAATGGAAGCTCTGTGTTTAGCACCCGGCTAGACTTAGGTGCTCTGGCTATGGCTGATTGTAATCCATATCCTTCCGTGGTAATGGACTACCACACAAGGCTAACAGCCTTCCATGAGTGCTCAAGTCCTTTTAGTAATTTGCCAAGAGCTCTAAGGATCCTCTGAGCTTGTAGTTAGTGTCACAGAGGGTAATGAAGGCCTCCTGGATGGCAATGTGCCATGCGGTGACTTGACAAGGACTTGCCTAGGATCCTTCCTTCCACTCTGATGGCCAGAGGGAGGCTGGCTCTGAATCTGAAGAAAGGGAACTGCTTGTCTGTTACTTTCCCACCTCCAGGGAGCTGAGGGGAGAATGCTCTGTCCTCTCGAAAGTTCTGATGGCATATTCAACCAAGTGCCATCAAATGGCTACATTCTTGTCTTGGGCCACTTGTCTGAAGCTTGTCCAGTGAGACAGAGACTGGAAAGGTTACTAATGGACACCCTTCTCCAGCCTGGCTCTGACATGGGACTGCTATAGCTGGAAGCCAAAGTAAGCAGTGAGGATGAAGGCAGTGAAGACAGCACTAGGTCATCCTTCTATCCATTGGTGCATTCCTCTATCCACCCATTAATCTTGCCACTAATCTATCTACCCACTCATCTATCCATCCACCCGCCTACCTCCCCACCCATCCATCTGTCTCATCAACCCACCCATCCATCATAATCGCCTGCTCACCATCATCCATCAATTCACCCACATCCATCCCTCAAAGAACCAATGATCAAGATTCTCTAAGGCAGATGTTGCTACAATGCTAATTAGGATAAAAATCCCCATGCTTGGGTCTCAGCCATATGCTGAGCATCAATTTTATCCACATCCACTGACTCCTTCCATCTAGTAGCACCTCCATGCAGACACTTGACCTGTCTCTGCTTGTCAACTTCCCTGGGTTCTGATGTCTACATCCACTTAGTCCGTTGACTTTTCTCACAAATATCTCAAAGACCCCTCAATAAAGCGCCACCAAACTCATGACCAGTCCTCCAAAGTGAATGACATAGAGCCCACAGGCAATCCACTCACAGGTCCTACTGATGTCACCTCCCTCACTGTTTCCTGACTCGGTGCCTTCTCAGAACCACCATCTTGCATCAGAACAAGCAACTGGTCTACCTTGTGGGCTTCAGGGCTTCTCCAATCTGTTCAATGCTTCTTCAAGCTGAGTGTCCCAGTCAGCTCCAGCCTGACCCACCGCCTCTCTCCCATCTCATGGCTTTCACCAATACCTCCCTCCCATCACAGAGCTCCTATGTATGCTGTTGCCTTGGTCTGGAATGTTTTTGTCTTCTGTCTTCATGGAGTCAATGTCTTGTCTTCCTCTTGATCTCTTCAAAGGTCATTTCTTCAACAAATCCCCCCTGGACCTCACTGAGGAATCTTGCCCCTGTCCTAAGCATTCTGAGTTTTTGGTTAAGTCTGGATTTCCCTCCACTTGACAGTAAGTACAGGAACCTCATCAAGCCATCTTCACCTGTTCTGATTCCCAGCATTGGAACAGCACCAGGCACCCATGGAGATACACCCTATTCCAGTGTATGACTTCATGGGGAAACTGCTAATGAAGGGATTTACAGAGCATTGTGGGAAGGCAGAAGAAGAAGGCTTTCTTCACGGAGCAGTGAAAGGGAACTTGGGACAGAGCCAACAGTTGGGCAGCACCACAGGGATTGGGAGAGACGGGGAAGATAGATGCTCATGGTGCGGAGGTCAGGAGTGGGCCATGGTGTCATTGCTCCCCGTACCATCTGCTCACTCTGCTCTCTGAGTACCCTCCTATGGACAAGGACCTGGGAGGTTGCTGGAAAGTCAGGACAAGTAAATCCACAGGAACGCTCTGTGGATGCAGCCTGGGGCATGGTGAACATTTGAATGTGGCCGTTACCCCTGGCTGGGCAGGCAGCAACCAGGACAGTGACACAGAAGACTGGCAGCTCTTCCATGTGTCTCCAGACCAAACACTGCAGATTGGTGCCAGTGAACTGGCTCAAGACTGACTCCCCAAAGTACCACCAAGTCGGGGGAGAGGGCGGGGCAGAGTCCTCTGCGCACATCTCAGGTTTCAGCAGGAGAAAAGTCCCTCAGAGGCCTCCACTGGGGATTTCCCCATCTGCTGATGACAGAGCTGGTCCCTTGGCACATGGCACCTGATGGAGAGATGGAGTCAGGTTCCATCTCTCTCGCTGGTGTGAATGCTGGCAGAGAGCATCAGCTTATGCAGCTGGGTCACCTCTGGTGACCCTTGACCTTGGTAAAGGACTATAACCTATGTTGCTAGAAGCTCCAGGCTTTTAGTTAGCTTCCTTCTCTTCTGCCTGCATGTCTCCAGGGGTGTAGGAATGTTTGGTCATGGGAAGGAAAGGTGGAACAAGCGGAAGGGAGGGCATCGTACAGAGGGAACTCTTAGGAGGCTTCCGTTTTGGTCAGCCATGGTTTGGGTTGGAGTCACTACTCTTCTGGGCCCATGCTTCCTTCAAGTGGGCCAGAGATTGGTTTTTGTATATTGATGCTTTTCACTCTGTGATGGAAAACAGCTAAAACATTTTATTAAAACAGCTCATGTTATTGGTTACTTTGCAGTGGGCCATGACTGCAGTGTAGGAAGCCGGCTTGAAGTCTGTCAAAGACTGTTTGGAATGTCCTGGTGTCACAGAGGAGAGAGACAAGGTCACTAGACTATGCAGACAGGACCAGACATGTGTGCGTGTGTGTGGTGGAGCGTTGAAAAGGAGAGGTGTTGGCCTTGATTCCCGTCAGAGGCTGAGCGCTGTCTCCTCTGTCCTGCCTGGAGATGCACTGTCTGGGAGAGGTCCCCTTCCTCTTCACTCTCAAAGTCTCTAGAGGTGCCAACCTGCTTCCTGCCTTCTGGCTTCCTTGCTGCTGCTGTTCTCCAGATTCCTTGTCATAGGGCCAGGTCCCTCTGCTGCTAGATCTACACACCAGCATCTCCATGCTGTCCCAGAGTCTGACTTAGGAAAGCCCCCAGAAGCCAGCCAGTGGTAGAGCGAACTGGCCACGCTGCAGACTTGCTTGGCAGTGTTCCTTCCTGCAGGACCCTACATTCCGGCAGCACCCAGTGGCCAGGAGACTAGAGCTGTCTCTCCTGCTCTGACATCAGCATGCTATTTGGGTGGGGATGAATCATTAGTTGTTCCTTATTTGAGTTCAACTCCGGATTCCCTATGGGAAGAATGAGGAGGGGTCCCTCTGAGACTCTGGGCAGACACAGGACTACGAGGCCGCCCTCCTTGTGCCCACAGACCGCTGGAGAGGTCGAGGACAGTGGGAGGCACTGGGCCTTCCCACTGGGTAAGTCTGAGTGGCTCACGCCCTCTGTTGTCCTGCCCCAAGCTGCTTGGACTTGCCCTGACTCTTCTAGCTTCTTCCAAGACATGGGTCTCGATGGCTGGATGATCTTCCCCTCTTCCTCGAGACACTGGGTGTGGATGACCAAGGCCTTCTTCTCTCAGCCTCTTTGGGATCCCACCCTCTAAGTCGTCTTCCTTCCATCTTGATGACTGCACAGTGTCTTTGCTGGCTCCTCTTCTGCTTAAGGGTAAGTGTTAGACTGGCCTGTGCTTTGTTTTGCTTATTGCAGTTTGTTTTGTTTTCTTTTTGGTTGTTTTCATAGGGTTTCTCTGTAGCCCTGGCTGTGCTGGAACTTGGTCTGTAGACCAGGCTGGTCTGGAGCTCAGATCCACCAGCCTCTGCCTCCATAGTATTGGGATTAAAGGTGTGCTCCTCCACCACCACCACGAGGTCCAGCCCGCGGTTACCACCGCAAAAGCCTCTATTTCTATACCTTTAATGGGGAAGTCACACATAGTCACCATACCAACCACAAACTCATGATTCCAAACTCTCGCTTCTGTTCTGTATTTCATTCTCCGTCGTCTCCAGACCTTCAAAGCCAACTATGACCTTGGTGTCCCTGCCTAACCAGTTAAACCAAAACCAAATTCTACATTTCCTCCAGCTCCCAAATGATCCCAGGAAACAAGCCACTGCCCTCCTAGGTGTTAAAGGCCCAAATCTAGGCATCTACCCATTTAGTCCTTTTCCTCCAAATCCTTTCAGTCCAAATCACCAACAGGACCACTGATTTTACCTTCAAATGTCCCTCGAAGCCAGTGTCTCTGAGACTGTCACAAGATCTGTCAGAGCTGCTGTCATCCATTGCCTAAACTGAAGCTCGAGCCCCTGCGAAGGGAGCCTGCAAATGGAGACCCAGCGCATTTTCCGGACAGTGGCTGGGATGGCCTGGAAACATACCTGAACATGTCATGTCACCCACTTAAACACCTGGGCATGCCACCTCATCTACGCAACACACCTGAGCTCTGGGGCAGCTCCTTACCAACCTTGGATGAAGTTTTCACTCCCTACATTGGATGATGGACCTCATGTGGCCCGGCACTGCTGGCCTCTAGGGCTGATTCTCCCTGAATTCCCCCTCCTCTCCCTTCCCCTCCCTTCCTCTCCTCTCCTCTCCCCGTCCCTTCCTTTATTCTTCCCCAGGTATGCCAGAACGCCTAGCTAGTTCCCATCCTCCTAGGGACTGTGTTCTGGAGAATCTTTCTGCCTAGTATGTTCTTCCTGTGAACAGAATTCTATCCCCCCCCCCCACATCTCACCTCCCCTAGGGGCCTCTCTTACCTCATCCACCCCCCCCCAACCTTAAACACCTGCCTGGAACCTTCTCCCAGGCCAGCTAGCTCAATGTTTCTGCTCGGCACTCATGCCAGCTGGTGTTTTCATTTGCAACTTGTTTTTTTATCTTTCTCCCCACCGGACTATAAACCCCAGGGATAATTAAGACTCCCCAGGGCCTAGACCAGTGCCTGGCACCCGGCAGAGGCTTAGCACATATTTACTGGATGATGGAAGAATGAATGGCCCCAGGGGAAGGAGGCCAGGAGACGGGCTAGGACGCGCACAGCTATTTCAGGCTACATGACAGCAGAGCTGGGGATGGGGAGAAGCAGGAAACGTGAAAGAAACGAAGGAGAGAAAGGTACAAGGCTGGGTTGACCTATGGGGGAGGGAGTGATCCTCCCCAGGCTAACAGAAAAGCTAGGAAGAAGGGAGAAGTGGGAAGTGACATGAAAACAGTTCTGAGTCCCTTTGGGCACACACTGCTGCCCAAGAGAAGTCTGAATGGGGCTGTGTCCTTTGAGCAGTCGGACAGTTCTAGACCCAGGGAGACACACTGAGCTGTGGCCATAATGCACTGTGGTCTTGTGTTTGAATACTGGGTGTCTAGTCGGTGGTGCTGTCTGGAGGGGGGTTCTGAACCCTTAGAGACATATGCCTGGCTAGAAGTGGGTTGCTGAGGGAAGTCCTTGAATGCTATGTCTGACCCCAGTCCTGGCCTTGGCACTTTGCTTCTTTATTAGACACCATGTTAATCTCTCACCACCATGCATGCCTTTCCCACAATGATGGAATTATATCTTCTGAAGTCTCCACCACCATCGCCACCACCACCACCAATACCACCAGCACCACCAGTACCACCAGCACCACCATCAATACCACCAGTACCTCCAGTACCACCAGCACCAGCACAGCACCACTGCCATCAATACCACCACCAGTACCACCAGCACCAGCACCACCACCAAAATCCTTCTTTGGTCACAGCAATGAGAAGAAGCCACTGGTAGATGACACAGTGAGCCGGAGCCGAGGTTGAGCCCTCAGGGAAAGGGGGTAAAGAAAGAAGGAAGCCAACTACATAGGCACTTATAGACTTTTCCAGAAAGAGGAGCTAGTGACATGCAGGGAAGTTGAAAGGAACTGAAAGAGAGTGTGAAGGTCCAGAAATTAGGACAAAGGGGTTTCAAAAGAGGAAGGACCAATTAGCAGGGGTCATAGGACCTAAGGGGCACGAGGTCAACAAGGACCTGTTTCTTTGGCAAGGGCTACCCTGGTCCACGTGTGCATGCTATGTGGATGGGGGAGGGGTCAGAAACTGGATGCCAGTGCCTTCTCTGTTTGCCACAAGTGGGAAAGCGTCCTTTTGCCAGCAGTAGCTTCCTTTCTTCCAGACTACACCATGATCCGTGAAATAAATGTTCTCCATTGTGTGGAGCCATGTTTCCTTTACCGACTGCTGGAAGGGCTGGCTTCTAGGTGTGGGCCTGCACCCTCCTGCATACCTCAACACATCCAGTCTGCCTCAGGGAGAACAAACCCTCCTGAGGCTTCTGTGTTCTCTGCAGGTCAGTTCGCCTTCAGCACAGCTGAAGAGAGCAAGGACCACACTGGGTGTTTCTATTCATTGCTTTTTTTGTTGCTGTTCTCAAGCACCATAACCAAGGCCACTCGTGGGAGGGTTTATTTGGGTTCGTGGTCCAGAGTAATAAGAGCCCATCACCATCATGGCAGGGAAGTGTGGCAGCAAGCAGACATGGTGGCAGAACTGCTGAGAGCTCACATCTCAACGGGGAAGAAGCAGAGAGCATGCTGGGAATGGCACAGGCTTTTAAAACCTCCAAGTCCACCCCTGGTAAAACTTTTTCCAACAAGGCTTCCTTGTTGCCTCCTAGGACCCCCCAGACAGCTCTACCAACTGAATACTCTACTAAGCCAGAGACTAGCAAGGATATCTCACCCAAGCCACCACAGTGTTCTTCTAGATGCCCCTGGACACAAGTCCTTAGGAGATGGTGCACCAGGCTGTCTATCTGAAGCTCAGCATGTTTCCCCAAATCTATCTGATTTGGGAATAGGGCCAACTTACAGAGATGATTAGTCAAGATGAGTTCACAGTGACCAGATGGCTCCTTACAAGAGAACAGAGACGCATGAAGGAAGATGACCAGGTGACAGTGGAGGCAGGGATTGGGTTATATTGCCACATTATATCAGGTGACAAAGGATGTTAGCAGTCATCTGCCACTGGGGGAGATGACAGAGAACTCCTCCTTACATTCTCTGAGGGGAGCCTGGCCCTGCTGCCCTGGACCTCGGATGCCCATTTCTGCCATTTCTGGTAACTATATAGTAGCCATAGGAGAAGAATTCAGTATTCAAAGAGGAGTTACTGATGGTCCCCTTGGAGGGTCAGTGCCTCTCTCCCATAGGCTTGGGAAGCAGCCAGCTCATCCCCCAGTGACTGGGAGCCAGGTCTACAATGTAGCCAGCACCTACCAGGTTGTTCTCCCGCTTCCTCCAAGATAACATTCTTTGCTTTCTCCCTCAAGTAGCTGGGCTGAGGTAGCAATGGTTGTTTCTTTGGCCTCTGCAGGGATGGCCTTTTTCCTAAATGACCCTTTTGGGCAGGATCCAATTTGTTACTATTGCATGAAGGCAAGGTGTAGTAGCTTCAAGGAAATGTGTTCTATTACAGAAAGGAGCTCTGTACAAATCCACTTAGTGTGGTCCCAGATGTAAACAGCAGGATGCTACTTTCCCTTGGTCCCAGGTACAGGGGCAACAGATGGCCTGACTAGGATCTTCAATAGCTCAGATGCTCTCCCATCTGGATGCTGACTTGATTCTCACCCTCAGAAGGAAGAAAGCATGCAACAGAGCACAGGGCCCAAGCAGGAGGACCTACATCCCAGTCTGAGTTAACTTTAACTTCAATTTGATACAGCTAGAGTCACCCGAAAGGGGACATTCAATTAAGGGATTACTCAGATCAGACTGGCCTGTGGGCTTGTCTGTATAGGACTGTCTTGACTGATGATTGATGTAGGAGTGCCCAGCCCACTGTGGGCATCATCATTATCTCTTGGGCAAGTGGTCCTGGGCAGGAAAGAAAGCTAACTAAACATAAGCCAGCAAGAAGTCTTCCTCCATGGTTTCTGTTTTTAGCTCCTACTTGAGTTCCTGCTCAGACTACCCAGGATGATGGATATTGACTTGAAAGTATAAACCAAATAAATGTACCCCCCACCCATCCAAGTTGCTTTTGGTCAGAGGAAACTAGTTCCCCACTATTGTATGATATTTTGTTTGTGTTCTGACAAATAAAGCTTGCCTAGAGATCAGTGGGTGGAGCTAGCTACTAGTTAGCCATAGAGGCCAGGCAGAGGTGTCACACACCTTTAATCCCAGCCCTTGGGAGGAAGAAGCAGGAAGATCAGGAGTTCAAGGCCACCCTGGGCTACCAGTCTAAAACCCATCACTAGGGAGGTGGGGACAGGAATATAAAGCAGGTGGAGAGAGGATCTCCCCCATTCCATCTGAGGATTCTTAGAGGCAGGAGCCCCCATTCAGTCTGAGATTTAGTAAAGGTGAAAGTCTCTGGTGGCTGACTGTTCTGCTTCTCTGATCTTTCCGCTTTCACCGTAATATTGGACTCCAGGATTTTTAGTGATAAGATCAATCAGGATCACAGTCTGTGATGGGAACCCCACAAAGAACAGGAAGGACTGGCAGTGAGGAGACATGGAACAAGACACTGGCTGGGCTCAGAGGAAGACGTCTCTTGCCACTCAGCTCCAAGACCCTCGTGTAAGACGGACTCAAACCAATTGTGCTGCCACCTGTGTCCCCAAGGTCACTGCTCTACACAAAGCATTCAGAGACCCGAATATCTAACAAGCGAAGCCCACTCCAGATAGACTTGAAAGCTCCCAGTGTTGCTGGCTAGTTCTGATGTCAGTAAAACTGCAGTGACCCTAGAGGAGAAACAAGATGATCCTGGCCTTCCAGGCTTTAACCAGACTAGCATTCACAGCTGTTATCTAAGTCAAGACAATTAACCATTGCTGTCTTTTCTTTAAAAATATTGGAGACTAGGCATGATGTTGTATGCCTTTAATCCTAGGGCTGGAAGGCAGAGGCAGGTGGGTCTCTAAAGATTTAGGTCAGCCTCGTCTACATAGTTTCAAGCTAGTCAGGGCTCCAAGTTTTTTTTAAAAAAACCAAATTCTTGTAAATATTGTATTCTATGCTATGGTTTACAAAATTAACTTTTGTCTCTTCTTCCACCATGTGGGGAAATGATACCTTTGGACTGTCCTGGGTCTCTACCTACCCATGTCTGTTCTCTTCCATGTCACCCTGAAGGCCACATGGGGATGAATGATGGCAAGGTGGGCTGTACAGTGGGGAACCACAGACTGGTCTAGGAGGGCCTGGGTACCGTCTTGTGACAAAGTGTCCCAGAGGCTCCTCGGGAGCACATGCCACAGCACACGGGGCTTCTAGATCCCTAGAGTTCTGTAGTCTCAGGGTTGAATGCAGTGTATCTATGTCTGTGTGACTGAATGCAGTGTATCTATGTCTGTGTGACTGAATGCGCAGTGTATCTGTGTCCGTGTGATCGAATGCAGTGTATCTGTGTCCATGTGATCGAATGCAGTGTATCTGTGTCTGTGTGACTGAATGCAGTGTATCTGTGTCTGTGTGACTGAATGCGCAGTGTATCTGTGTCCGTGTGATTGAATGCAGTGTATCTATGTCTGTGTGATTGAATGCAGTGTATCTATGTCTGTGTGATTGAATGTGCAGTGTATCTATGTCTGTGTGACTGAATGCAGTGTATCTGTGTCCGTGTGATCGAATGCAGTGTATCTGTGTCCGTGTGATCGAATGCAGTGTATCTGTGTCCGTGTGATCGAATGCAGTGTATCTGTGTCTGTGTGATCGAATGCAGTGTATCTGTGTCCGTGTGATCGAATGCAGTGTATCTGTGTCCGTGTGATCGAATGCAGTGTATCTACATCTGTGTGATCCCCCAGCCCTGGTGGGCACAGGCTAGAGTTAGAAGCCAGCCAGCAGGGGACCACATGCCAGGGCCAGACCTGTTCACAGCAATATCACAGCTCAGAGGCAGCTGCCCCTCTCCCATCTGCTTGCACAGCGGGCAGGTCAGATCAGACTGAACTAGGAGGCCAGGCCTTGCCTTTTTATTCTGTCTCTAGAAAGGGTCTGGGTCTTCCAGAGGCCAGGCCAAACCCAGGGTTCTGGGAGAGGGGTACGTGTATCTATGTGTCAGAAAATAATCTCCTCTGCGCTATGAGCTGAAGGAGATCTCTGGCCTGCCTGAGCTTAGCATGGGGAGCAGGGACCTGGATATTGAAGCCTGAGGTCCCAGCTCCTGCTTCCTCCTTGTCTGAGATGACAAGGCCCCCCCCCCCAGGGTGAAGTCATCAGGCTTGTCCAGGTGACCAGCCCAGGAGAGCAGCATCCATGTCTCATTCTAGTTCTCTCTGCTGTCAGAGAAGCAGCTTAGGAAGGTTCAAGGAGACAGCAGGGTTAGGAGTGGGGGCAGGGAGCCTGTGAATCTCCTCAGCCCACCCTTCAGGATAATCAAGTGGCTGACGGGGGGGGGGGGGTACACACACAAGACACTCACAAGTTCCACTCATTGTTTCTTCCAGGGACAGAGGCCACCTTGAGGTACCCTAATGTCTGTGACCAGAAGAGTGTCTGTCTACTGTGTCCTTAGCCCCAGTGTTGAGTGCTGAGTAGCCTGGGCTTCCTCTCTTTGTGAACACAAATACAGATGAGATAGCCTTAGATCTTGGCACAGCCCTGGCAGGCAGGCACAGGAGATGCTTCCCAGAAGCCCTACCCAGACAGTTTCCTGAGAGACAAACCTCAAGGTTTGCCTACCTCCAGCCTGGAGCAGGGCCCTCCTGCAGGCCCTATTGCTCTTACCATCTTGGGGTCCTAGGGTGCAAATGACCTGGGACACTTATTCTGCATCTGGACCTCGGGGAGAAAGGGCAAGAGTGGCAGCATTCAGAGCGTGGACAGGCAAAGATGGAGGCTTTCCGATACCCCTTTCATCCCTCTAAGCCTGGCTGCTGCCAGCCTGCTTAGCTTCCAAGGGGTCTTTCCTGAAGCTTTGGAGCACTAAAGCGGATTAACACTCGTTTTTCCTTAGTCCTCTCTGCACTTACTGGGGTCCGTGAATGCAGTCACGACACAACCAGGTATTGCACGCTACCACAGGCTGCCCTGTGCAATGGGGTCTCAGCAGACATGGCTTTGTACCCAGAGCCCAGGGGGGAAACTGGTCTGGAGAAACTCCCTAGGTCTTGAGAGGGCGTGGTAAGTCCAGAAGACGCTCAGCTGCGGTGTCTGCGCCTCCCCCCTTCTGCAACCCTGCCTGCTGGTCTTGTCTTAGTGGTGGTTTGGGGACATAAATGACTGTGCCACCGAACACCACCTAGAAGAAAATCGCTTTCTGTAGGGCGGGGCTGCGCACACAAAATCTGCAGAGCAGACAAAGACCGAGCACTGGGGACAAAGACTGCAGCGGGGACAAAGATTGCTGCGAGGACAAAGGCGGAGCCGCAGCTGCTGCGTGAACGCGCATCTGCTCGCTAGTGCTCTGTGCTCTTTGCTGCAGACCAGGCGCCCCCACCTGGCCTTGAGTCTGGTAAACAAGTTCATTGTTCAAAATCAGTAAAGGCAGAAATTCTCGTTCCCAAATAGTCCTCGGCTCTGAGGCAGGGGAGGGGCAAAGAACGCCCGCCAGAGTCGAAGAAGGGCGATGCCAGTCAGTAGGAACAGCAAGGCTAACAGCTCTCAATCCCGGCGATTTTGCGCATCTCCGTCATCCCCTTTCTTTGCTAGGAAGGGCTTCGCACTCTTCCTATGAACACCCGCCGTTATCCAGCACTGTAACCCCACGGGACCCGCGTCACTAGCCGCTATGAGAAAAGACCCCGCATTGCGGCTATGCGCGCGTGCTCGCGCGCTCGGAGGGGGTGGGAGGGAGTGTGTGCACCGCGCGCGGTTCCCGCCCGCTTTGCCCCAAATCTCCGAGTGCCGCAGTCTACTCGCCCCCGCCCCCGCCTTTGCACACACGTCCCCGCTGTCTGGTAGTGAGCTGTGGTGGAGAAGGCGCCCAGTGACCGTAGCGAGGCAGGGACTGAGATGCAGAGACGCGAGAGAGGGAAGGAAGGGAGAAGCTTACCAACGCCTGGCCGCTGCAACATCTGCCTCCACACAAAGCTCACTGCCAAGCCAACCGGTTGGCGGGAGGCCAGGAGACCCCCGCCCTCCTGCTGGCTGTCTCCAGCACTGGGGCAGATTGTGCTGCTGGCGGTCTTGGCGCTGATACCCTCCCCCCACGGACCATCAGACCGGTGAAATGGTGGGCAAGCTACACACATTCATTTAGGAGTTCTAGAAGAAGCCGGGAAGGTCCCCGATTCCCAGTCAGGCGGGGTCACATAGTCCCGTTGACCCCACCTCCACTCCCCTCCCATTACTTGAAAGAACTGCTGGCCAAGAACAGTGGGATAGAAATGCCACCAGGTCCTTCTGTAGTGCTTCTGGGCCTTCGTGGGTAGCAGCCCGACCTTTCCCAACCAGTCTGGAGCTAGGGTTCTAACTGGGTCCTGCATGGTAACACAAAGTCAACGTTGCTCAGATGCCCTGGTCTTGATGCTATTTTTCCTGCCTCCTGCCAAGGGGTGAGGGTATTTCAGCCTGGAGGCCTGAAGAAAAGAGAACTCAGTCTTGGAACAGAAGGCAGCTGGGAAGCAGGTACCCAGATTAGCAGCAGGTTTTGATGTGGCCTAGGACCCAGGGGTGTGTTTGTTATAAGGTAGGTAATCGGGCCCCCCCCCCCCCCCCCCCGCCCATGCAGCATCCTCCCCTGCCTTCCATTAGTCATAAGCACCAGTAGGTTACCTGGCTTTCTGGGCTTCCAGGGACCAGCTGATGTTTTGTGTGCTCGAAGCTATTGCTTAGCCTGAGACTCTGCTTTCAAGACAGGGCTCTACACTGGTCCTAGCATCCTTGGGATCCACCCTCATAAAGCTGACTGGGTCACTCCAGGAGAGCCAGGGCTCTGTAAGAGCTTCCTGCTCCATTCCCCATTTGTTCTGCAAAACTGAAACCGGATTTCCTGAACAGGAGCCCCTGGTCACCCTGCCCTTCTCTGTTACATACTGCAGGTCATCGGCTCACACTGGCTCCAGCCTCAGCCAGGGATGCTGCCAACACCAGCTCCCAGGCAGTGCTGCCAGGGTACAGATGCCTGATGACCCCAAACCACCTCTGGGAGTAGCTCCGGAGAGTTCATGGGCCAGGGAGGCTGCCAGACATCCTGTGGCTATGGGGGCAGGGGCAGGGATAAGGTTAGACTGAAAACACTGAGCTCTAGAAAGTCCTGTGTGTACAGGGTATGAAGCAGCATCCAATGGGAGAAAGGCCGAAGTCAGAAGGCCACATGGTTACCGTGTGTGAGTGGTACATAGCCCTTCAACATCCAGGCACTGTTGCAGCTTCCAACAAAGGTACCCCATAGTCTGTCACCTCCATGACCTCTCCAGATACTAGGGTCTTGGATGTGTACCCTTTGCAAAACCCTGCCCCAGGCTTGCCAGCTCCAGCGCATCTTGCATCATGTCCAAGGGGAAGCCAGGAAGCCTCTAACCCTGGAACCCTTTAGTCTGTCTTTGCCATTTTTTTTTCCTGCAGAGATTTTGTTGCCCCCTAGATAAAAGAAACCTATTCATCAACTAAAGGCCAACCCCACTGACCCTAGAAGCCCCTGCCCCTCCATGGCTAGCAACTTCTACTACCTCCTTTGCAATATACTTTCAGCCACGGTCATGAGCCTGGGCCTGCCTTAGAAGCTGCACAGGGCACAGGCTTAAATAGAAAGAGCCAAGAAGCTGGGATAATGGGAGTGATGAGCTTTTAGGAGGCAGCTTGGCTAGTTAGTGATCTCAGTTCCACAGCCTGGCGACCCAAACCTCTGAATCTGAATAAAGCCTGGGCCTGAGATGCCCCCACAGCACTTACACTGCTACCCTGCCAGGGGTGGAGGACTGGGATGCCTCCAGGATGCCCCCTTCTTTCTGTAGAAAATTCAGAAGCAGCACTAGAGGCCCATAGTAGCTGTTTGAACTTGCTGCTGGGGCCCACGTAACTCCCAGGAGCTTAACTACTCAGACACCTTGACAGGAGTGACAGCTACAAGCCAGCTTCACATACTTCATCTGTCCCCAAGAGGGGCTGAATTAAGATAGGGCATGGCAGTGACCAGACACAGGCTGACCTACAGGATATACTCATAGTCCAAGGGGAGGACTCAGCAGGTCCTCCTTTGTCCAACTCTGACACCCCCTCCTGCCCCTCTCTTCCAGATCCTTCTTTTTCACATCTACACACCAGCTCTTCTCCCTCTATGCCCAACAAGGTAACCAGGATGCTGTTCTTACCGTCCAGTGACAGCCAGTCGTGCTGAGAGGAAGGGAGTGTTGGCAGCGCCCGGGCTTTGTACTCAAACACCACCGAGTTGGAGATGATCTGATTGTTGAAGGCAACTTGTAGGGTCACAAGACCCGTGTCGTGGGCTGAAAGTCAGAAAGAGAGAAGTCAGGGTGAGGGCCCTTCCTCATTACCCCTGTTTCAGTTAACAACCAACTATTAACCCTACCCATGCCTACCTATTTCACAAGGCCCAAGGGTGGCATTTCTGGGAAAACTCTTGGCTCTGGATTCATCAGGTTTCTGGCTGGGATCCCCAGAGGACCCCCTGCTTGTTAGTTTTTTGTTTTTTGTTTTTGTTTTGTTTTGTTTGAGACAGGTTCTCACTGTATATAGCCCTAGTTCACCTGGAACTCCGTAGTTCAGGCTGTTGTCAAATTCCTAGAGATTTGCTTGCCTCAACCCCTGAGTTCTAGAATTAAAGGTATATGCCACACACCTAGAAAGCCTCTTTGGTTTTAACTGTGCCCCCTGGGATGGGCAGGGACCTGAGCTCAGCACAGGTGGCTTGTCCCATCCATCCTTCCCAGGGTCAGGAACATCTGAGGATTTGTATTTATTTTGCCTCCTCCTGCAGCCATGTCTTGACTCACTTTAGGTAACACCCTCAGTGTTTTAGGAGCTCCTCAGCCTCCTGCTGACAGCCAGAGCTTCATCTGTGGCTCTTATCGTGGCCCTGTTGGCCTGAGATGCTGAGGGCCAGGTAGCTACTGAGCCAGAGATGCGAGCTCAAATCTTACACTGCTTTCCAATGACTTTGGGAAAGCAGGAGCTTGTATTCTAGTGCAAACACAGGGCTCAACGACTTCTGAATGAGCTAAATAAATGGATAAAAATGTTCTCGTTAGGGCAGGAGAAAAGCCAGCTGGAGGAGGAGAAATATTTCTGCCGGGGTGGAGGCAGCTGTTCTTTGGTCTCCAGTGATATCTTGGAGGCTGTACTGTGGTCCCCCCAAAATGTCCGGAGGCAGCGGTGGCTATGCTAGGGCTTCTTCCCCTAATAGGGGTCAGGTTATGTTTTCTGGGTACTGCTTTTCTGGAGCTGGGACACCAATACTCAGGGCCACCCCCGGCCGGTCGGCTGGATTTCCAGGGAGGACGCATGGGATCGTGTTACTGTTTGGGCTCTTGGCTTTCAGAAGCCTACGGGCATGAGGAAGCCATCCAAGTCAGCTGCTCCTGAGGACAGGGCAAAGCTCTGGCTTCCCTCAGAGGACATCTGCAGATTCCACTTCCGATGGGAAACCCAACTCATCGGCAGTGGCCTCTCTCCAACTGAGGTGTATGTAGAAAAAAGGTCTCGGGGATATCATCATTATCCAAGTGTGACCAGTAGGTTTTCCTGCTCTGCTCCCTGGCTGGATGGGACCCATGGTAGTGTGTGTGTGTGGGGGGTCATTTAGGACCTCCCATGGTGCTTCTCTGGACAGGGATCCCCAGTGATACCCAGAGTCGTCTGCCATTCAACTACATCCCTGGGCAAAACTCCAAGACTGTGGTTACTATTCTCCCCTACAGACGTGTCTGGTTTACCAACGGGAAGGAAGGGCTGTGGGAATTCCTCGTGTGATCCCAAGGAGCTCTGCTCTCAGGGTGGGGAAGCTGTAGTCTCTGGTGTCCAGTGTCCAGCCAAGGACCCTCTACCATTGCTCTTGCCACTGTCCTGACATCTACACAACTCCCAGCGCTGCTGAACGGAGCAGAGTCTCGGGCATTCCCACCATCCCCAGAGATGCAGTGTGAGGGTGGGGGGGGGGAGGGCGGGAGGGGAGGGCTGCCACTGTGTTGCTGGTATCAGGCCCAGCTTCCTTGACTCCCTCTCAGATAGCCAATCAGCAATTCTCAGCTCCATTCATTCCTGTCTCCATGGCTTCCGCGCAGAAGAACCAAACCTTGCTTGGCCGACACAAGGGCCCCCTGCTGAAGGCAACCATGTTCCTGCTGCGGGGGGGTGGGGGGGTGGGTGGGTGGTGGTGGTGGTGTCTTGTAGCACCCTTAGAGGAGGTTACCAGGGAGTCTTTTTCTCTAAAAGTCACCCTACCCTTAGCCCTGTTCTCCTGTTTTCTCATTTAGGCTACTGTTTCTCCTAACCCATTCCCTCAAAACTAATCCTTAATCCTTTTTTAGATAGGGTAACACTATATAGCCTTGGCCAGCCAGGAACTCACTCTGTAGACCAGGCTGGCTCCACCTGCCTCTGGTCCCCTCACCCCACCCCATGCTGGAATTAAAGGTAGGTGCCAGCACAGCACACCCTGTTCAGAATCATCTTTTAAATACATAATTTAGACCAAATCATTCTGCTGCCTAAAACCATTGACTTCCCACGCGAGTACAATTAAATCAGACTCCAGGGTGCCAGGCCTCTCCCTGCCTCAGGGCCACCATGCCCCTCTCATCCTCGGCCTGTTGTAATAGTCTTCCATCCTTCCCAAATCTGGCTCAGTGCCATCCTTCTGCCAGCCTCCAGGGGATGTGCCTCCGAGGCCTTCGAAGGAACTGCTACTGTGTATACCCTCTCCACTTGTCCTCACTGCCTCTCCTAGCTCCTTTGTTATTTTCTGTCTCCCTGGAGCAGAGTGTCAGCCCCCAGTAGCCGAGAGCCTGTTGGTCCAGCTCTTCATGTTCAGCACTCTAGCCCATGGCAAGAGCCTGTTCTCATCACCTGTACCTCCGCTGAGTGGGCTGTCTGAACCCGTGTTCTGCTCACTTGGAGTTCCATCTTTTGCCCTCTGATGACTTCCTAGGAGACCAGGTGGGGCTTGCAAGCCAGCAGATATCTTGGTAGAATCTTCCACCTCTGGCTCTATTCTACTGCAGCTGGCCTTGCTTGGTAGCCTGACTTGACTGACTGCCCCTGGGCTCAGGACAGTCCTAGTCCAAGTGTCTAGTGTTGCAGTGATAGGGGGAACTTGGAGGGGTTCTGCTCGCTGTCAGGTTTGGTTTTGCCCAGGCAGGTGCTCCAGGCTGCTAGGAGGTTGGCATTTGTGTCCTCCGTGCCTCCTCTCCCTTCCCAATCTCAGCCTCTCAGGTGGCCTGGCTTCTGTTCACCTGCCTCTGAGTCACTTCTTGCTGGCAAGGTCAGTTTGGTTCTAGCGTCTGGGGCTATCCATTAAGATCAGCTTCAGTTTCCTCTGGGAGACCCCAGGATGCCATCCCTAGCGGCTGGTATCACCTCTCAAGGGAGAGGTCGGTTGATTTGACCCAGGCTCTTTGGACTAGAAGCTCTTCGAGCCAGGTGCTCCTGGGAGCTTCAGTCTAGGCATCCGCTCAATCCATGGCAATCAGGAGACTCTTACAAATGATTTGGAAAATGATGAAACAAGGAACGAGTGAACCAATCAATCAATCAATCAATCACCCAATAGGACCTGTTTCAGACTGGATGTTAAAACTGATCTATCCTCACGGGACATGCTCTGTGAGGTTGGCTGCCAACAGGAAGTGCCAGCGGTCAGGCCACGGCACTCAGCCTCTAGTTTTGTGGCATCTGGTTGGAGACAGGCTATTTTAGAAGTGTCCCAGTGACTAGGCAAGACAGTAGCCTGGGTGGACTCTGTGGATTAGCACTGGGACCCCGGAGTGCAGCGAGATCATGAGAACTACCTGAAGAGACAAGAATAGCCCTGGCTCCCTCCCCTTGCTGTCTTTGTGAGAGGAGTGCCAGAGGCAAGAGCTTCATGACCCTTGGTTGTTCCATGTTCCCAGCCATCTGGAAGGAGGTCTCAAAAGACTGAGGTTCAGAGGCACAAATCTCCAAGGTGAAGTTACACACACGACACATGGTCGACCAGGACCTATCTGGGTGGGACTGATTCCAGCCCCTAGAATCCTCTGCGTCCTGACCTGGGATACCATATGGGGTCACACAAAGCCCTGTCCTTGGTCAGGAACCTGGGGCAAGGTCTAGGGATTTAGCCAGGTACAGGAAGCGGCGTCTATTTATGGGCCAGGCGAGTCTCCTTTCACAGCAGGTGCACAGTGGACGGTTTAATAGCATCCCGCCCTCTCTTCCGCGCTAGGATGGGCTGTCTTAGCACAGGGTGGCCATCTGGATGGCTGCCGTCCAATTTCAGCAGTACTGCTGGGAGGACCTGGGGCTGGGTAGGCCCTCTGGAGACAGCCTTGGCACTGAGGGGAGCTGGGTCGGCAGTGAGAGGCTGCTATAGGCACCAGCCCTGGCTGCCCAAGGCATGAGGAGTGAAGGAGGTACTAGGCTGGGCTGGACATTTGATGCCAATTCCCCTGAAGCAGGGCATTCTGATCTGGTGGGTTGCAGAGGAAGGGAAAAGAAGGAAGAAGGGGCAAGGAGGAAGATGAGAAGGGGGAGGAAGACAGGGCAGGAAGAGGAGGGCAAGGGAGAGGAGGCAGGAGTGGGGGAGGGGGAATGGTTGGTTTGTAAGCTCCACAGTGCCATGTAGGGGACAGGGTGAGCAAGTCAGGCAAGCAGTGAGGAGACCACAGCAGATTGTAGGGGATCCCTGTTGGCCCGCACAACTCTGGCCAGCCTGCTTCTGCCCGGAAGTCCCTACTTTTCTTCCCCATCCTGGCCCTCTGCTAGAAGTACTCTTCCTATACAAGCTCTCTGGCTTCAGACAACGGAGGATGTCCCTCTGCCTCTTTCCACCCCATCCTCCTTGTTCTGCCTCTCCTGTCCCTTGCCCAGGCTAGGTGGACCAGCTGCCCACCTAACTGGTGACGTGGGAGGTTGAGACAAAGTTTTCCCCAGTCTCACCCAAGCAAACAGAAAGCTCATGTTTTCCAAAGTGCTTTCAAACTCCAGGAGACCCCTTCACAGACCCCCAGCACCCCAAGGTACTTTACTAGCCTTGGGGACACAAGAGTGACGAAGAAAGACACAGCATCCTGCCTTTGTGGGGCCCATTGGCTAATGGGGGAGTCGATATGGTCAGAGGTCAAGGATGAGTTAGACAGAGATACCAGTCTAGGTAGATCAGAGCTCCCGAAACTGCCGGTCATGATGCCATAGGGTGTTGCCAAGTGGACCAACACAGTGAGAAGCAGCGTGGTAACCATAAGAGGTTTCTAAACATTCAAAAACCAAAAATTCAACACAAACGCATGGTGACTCCTCGCTGCTCCCGGCAGTGCCTGTCCATGTTGGGTCAAGTGACTTTGCTGCAGCCGTGGTTCTGAACGCACAACACGTATGGTTTGCTCTGCATGGCTGTCATGGCGTATCCACCCGCAAACACTGCCCGAGATACTTTAGCTCTGATCCGGGACTTGTCTTTGAGGAACTGCGATGTTTTTGCTGTACATACCAAGTTCTCTGCTCTTACGGACGTGGAAACATGACTTAATTACTGAAAACAGACTAACTATTCCCTGTCATTCCTCAGCCCGTATTAGTCAGTTTAGGTTGTATTGTATTAGCATGTTTGCTTTCAGAGATTGCTTTCTGAGTTGCTGATTAGTTTCATTAAAAAAAAAATCATTAAACGAATTTTGGCCTGGGCTTAGGATGACACTTCCAGCAATTTCTAAAGTGACCTTAAACAAATTTCTCACATTTTGAACTATATATTTATGCAAATTGGCATTCTCAGCATCGATGATTATAAAATCAAGGTATTGATCAACTGGAAAATATTGAAGATATTCTATGCTCTTTAGTATCAAACGGTCAAGATTTTTTTTTTCGAGACAGGGTTTCCCCTGTCCTGGCTATCCTGGAACTAGCTACGTAGCTCAGGCTGGCTTTGAACTCACAGAGATCTGTCTGAATACTGGGATTAAAGGTGTGTACCATCACCACCTGGCCAAACAGCCAAGATTTAATATTTTGTAAAAAAATAAACAAACCCATCTATTTTGTTAGGATGCAAATTTGATTTCATCTTTAATAGATGATAAAATTATATGAATACCAAATAATTGTCTTAGGATACATTTCTTTATGGTTTGTTATCAGTTTCTGACTTGTTTACCAAGTTTACATGCCTGGATATCTGAGGTCACTCAGAAACTTCTCAGATATAAACAGGGTGGCTAAAGACTTCATGAAGTAGATGACACAGAAGCCTGGGGATGGGGAGGGAGAGGACAGACACAGAGGGCACAGGGCTCTGGCTGACTTCCCACGAGTCTCTGAGGCCTTGGAACCAGAAACCTATTATGTGTGCTTACCGTTTTCCCTGGGCAAGTCTCTCAAAGGAGCGTGTGTTCTTTGCTCTTAGTGTGACACCCCTCCCCACAGCCCCGACACATGGGAGCCTTCCCTGAGCCCTTCTGCCCTGTGCCCCAGACGAAGCAGTATTGTGAACACAGGGTCCTGAGCTCCCTGTGCGGCAGGTGGGCCTGGGCTGGCGCAGGAGCGAGGTCAGCCCTACTGTGGACCAGATCTTGTCTGTCACTTTAGCTCAGCCCCAGCCAGGGCCATCTTGGCTATGTCAGCTGACTAATTGAATCTTTAAATAGTCCCTTTGCCATGTTTTCTCCACAATCCCCATGGAGCATGCCTGGTATTCCCAGTTGATACGGGCTCCGTGACCCCCAACTGATGATAGAATAGACCGTGTGGGCACACTTCTTTGACACGACTTGTTCAAGGTCATCCCAAGGCTGACTCAGAGTCTACTGTCTCATTCTGTCCCCTCCCCCTTGCTGGTACAGCCTCCTCACCTGGGCAGTAGCAACGCAGCACCCCAGGCTGAATCAGGGATGCGGGCACGGAGATCTGGTCAAACAGGCAACTGTAATTATTGCTGGCTTCCTGCCATGGGCCTGTGATGAGGACCTTCACTCCTCCCTGCAGAGAGAGAACAGACATGGAGCAGTGGCTCAGGGAACACAGTACATGGGAGGCCCCAGCAGCTGCAGGCTCGGATGGAGAGGGAGGGGTGAGGGCAGCTGGCTAGACATGCAGATTCCCAGCCCATAGCCCAGCCTTCCCATAAGCCCTGATGTGTGAGAGATTCCTTCTAGAAGAGAGGCCTACAGCGGTCCTGACGCCCAGCAGACTTCCCCAGTTGGCACCCAGCACCCTGACACTGTCCTGGGTACCTCAGGGTTCCATGACATGAGTTGGAACAAGGCCACGTTAGCCCATTGGTGCACCCGAGAACCAGCCAGCAGGTTCCCCAGGAAGGAAGCAGAGGGGACATAGGAGACTTTCAGTCATGCATGGAGGAAGAGGTGGGGGGACTCAGATTTGAAAACAGCCCCCCAAGGGACAGATATTCCTGTAAGAAACTGAAGAGAAACCCAGGCCCCTCAGGGTGTGGTAGGAGGTGGGTAGGGGTGAAGAACACGGGGTGGAGGGGGAGAAGAAAGGAAAGAAGCACTCAGAATTCTGATATAGCCCTCGGAGCTGAGCTGAGGCCTGGGATCCAGGCTGAACCTCCAGTTCCCTGCCTGCTGTGTCACCCGGGGTGCCTCGAGCTAAGCAGACATGAAGAACGGTCCCTTGCTGCCACTCCTGCACCACACAGGCAGGCAGCAGCCTGGAAGCCTGGCTAGGGCCTTAGCTGACCTTCCTCAGATCCAGTGGATGGAAAACCCTCTTCACAGACCCAAGGTGCCAAGGGTGAGACAGTATCAGAAAGGCTGGGCCCTCCCCAACCTGCTTTGGCCAGCAGAAATGCCCCAGAACAAGCAGCCTCATGAGGCTGTTCCCAGGAAATCCCTTTCAGGGCCATTGTTCCCGTTAGTGATTAATGGCTCTCTCTCTGTCTCTCTCTGTCTGTCTCTGTCTCTGTCTCTGTCTCTGTCTCTGTCTCTCTCTCTCTCTTTCTCTCTCTCCCTTTCTCTCTCTCTCTCCTGAGTCCTAGGTGGAGGAGGCTTAGAGGTCCCCTACTTACGGCTTAGCCAAGAAGAGAGGCTGGTCATTCGGGGTGGAGGGATGCTCTGCCCGGGGATGCAGAGGGCAGGGGCGCTGGCCTCTGGCTCTCCTGGCTAACCTTGGATAGACCCACCCCAGAGGCTCATCCACCCCACCCCCAAAACAAGTAAACACCTTTCCCTGCAGGGGGGCGGAGAGCTGTGCTGGCCAGGATGGAGAGCGCCACCTGGTGGCCTGGCTAGAGAAGGCTGAGAGGCGCTCCAGGAGCTGAAGCAAGGCTAAGGCCAGGTTAGGAGCCGGAGCCGCAGCCGCAGTGAGCCCTGTCTTCCCCACCGCTCCAAGCCAGGCTCTCTAGTCCTCCGCTGCTGCCCCGGGGCCAGCCAGATTCTATCTCCTGTTCATTCCCTCATTCCCTCCTGATCTTCTCAACTTTTGCCTGTCCCTACCCTGGAGGGAGCTCCTAATTCTATACCCGTCTTTGCTATCAAGATCCCCTACCTCCCACAATGTTCCCTGGAACTCAGGCTTAGGCATGGCAGGACTGGCCTTGGGCACAAAAAAATAGCAGCTAGTGTTTGCCATGATGGTACTCTGGGCAACGGGTGGCCCAGAGCCAGCAAAATTGCCCGTGGCGGGAAGGCACCCTCCTGTGCTGGCAAACAAACCCCCCTCTGGGTGGGGATGTCTAGCTTCACGGCCACTTTACCGTAGTGCCACCAGATTTGGAGGCAGTGGAGAGAGCGCCAGACAGAGTTCCACAACCAGAATATGCCCACCCCATCTCGGATTATTCACAAGTATATTTTTGCCCACATGTATGTATATGTGTATCCAGTGCCCTCAGAGGTCAGAAGGCAGCATCAGATCCCCTGGAACTAGAGCTACACTTGGTTGCGAACCACCACTCGGGAACTGAGACTCACACCCAGGCCCCCTGCAGAGGAGCCCGTGCTCTTAGAGGTTGAACCCTCTCCTCGGCTTGCAGTCTGCTCTTGCCTTGGGTAACTGTGTGACCTCAGGCGAGTGGCCCAGTCCCTCTAGTGGCTGTGGTTATAGATGCCTTTCTTTTCCCAACAGCTCTACTGAGTTGATTCAGGGCTCTGTCATTGTGTTGGTGTAGGAGTTGGAAGTGGCTGCCTGGGTGTGATGTCATGCTCTGAGCCTGGTCCTCCCATGAACCCTGGGAAGTGGGAGAACCCTGGCTTCAAAAGGCCACAGACAGTTACCATGTGAGGGGGGGGGATGGGATAACTGCAATCCACGGCTGCTGGCGTGATGCTGGGTTGCCGTGGGGGAACAAAGAACTGCCGAGAGGACTGGAGAACATCAAGACCTTCTCCATGGCAACTGCCACAGGACGCCTCAGCATCCATCAGTTCCAGGGACAGTTGCCATGGCAACCACTCGCCTGGCTGCACTGAATCACTTGTGATGCCTGCGTGCCTGACAGTTCTAATTGCAGCTTCTTCTGCCCGGTGCAGAAAGAGCTAGTGGCGGGAGATGATGCAGGGGGAGGCTTGGGGAGCAGTGAGGGTGCTCTCTGAGGTCTCTGTCCTGTGAGCCCTGAGACAAAGGGCCTTGAGTTCCAATGTACCCTGGGTAGATACTGAGGCACAGAGAGCATTGGTATGTGTGCATGTGTTCTATGTATGTGGTGTGGTGTTGTGTATGTGCTGTGTGTTATGTGTGTAGTGTGGTATAGCATGTGTCTTTTATTCTGGGTGTGGTGTACATCATATGTATAAATCATATGTTCACTTTGTTGTGGTGTGTGTGTGTATTGGGGACCAGCTGAGAGGTGACCCAGTGGGTAGCATGGAGGAGACATGGGAGCAGACATAGGAGGGAAGCACACCCAGAAAAGAGCCAGTAGCCCAGGCTAGCCACGGCATGCCTGGGAACCATTGCAGCGTAGAGCTGGTGTGGGTGGTAGGCCAAGTGACCACATAGCCTGACCCCATCTTTGTGACTTAAAGTGAGGTCCCAGCTACAGGGCTTGTTAGAGTTCTCCCTGAGCTTGCCAGAGCCCCTTTCAAACTGGGCTCCTGATGAAGTCACCTCACACACACCCCATTATCAGCTGGCAGGGAAAGAAGGCATGATATCCGGAATCATGCCTACAGCGGGTTTGAGAGGGGACTTGGTATCAGGAGAGAAGTGATGCTTTCTTACAGAACTAGGTGACCCTGCTATCGGCCTGGGGAGAGTATCCTGGGCAGGAGAGCCTGGCAAGGAGGAAGTCACCTTGGAGGCTTCACCATGAGGTCCTGCTGGGCTTTGATCAAATGGATTCTACTTTGCTTCCAGTTCAGGGTGCCGGGAATTATCAGGGTTTCTGGAAAATCGGGGTTGGACACTAATGCATTTGCCACCCTGGCCTGCCCTCTGGTGGACAGCTGCTGAATTACAGTCTCCGGGATATGGCGGAAGGCTGCATAGGTTGGTGAAGGAAGCCAGACTCGCTGAAGACCTCATTCAGAAGTTAGAGCGCTGGCCTGGGTGCGCGCTCGCGGGCCGGGGAACAAGGCAGTCCCACCTGATGGGTGATCTACAGCCTGGGCTGGAGCATGCTGCACGCCTATAGGCTTGTATGAGGGCTGCTCCTCCCAAGTCCTAAGGACGCAGTGGTCAAGTCCACTCCCTCTCTTAGGTGTTGCTTGGCAAGGGAACCGAAGCCCAGAGGGTCAGACTTCGGAGTCCGGCCAGAAGGCAGATTTGACCTCTTCCCAGAAAACACTTCTCCTTCCTGTTCCCTTTAAAGGGTTTCCCCGAGCCTCCTGGAGGGTCTCTGGGTAAGAACAGCAGGAGGAACATGATGCAGGCCCGAGAAAGCAGGGTGACAGCCAAGCCACACCAAGAGGTAGCCCAGTAGGGCCCTTCTAGGTGCCTACCGAGGGGTTGGCTGTGGCAGAGTGGAGGTGGACAGGGTGACTTTGCCTGGGCACGTAATGGTGCCCGTCTTCAGAGACTCCAGGACCCATTGCTGCTTTACATTTTTTTTTGATTTAATTTTTTTATGTGTATGGGTGCTTTGCTTGAATGGTATTTGTGTACCACATGTATGCCTGGACCAGAAGAAAGTGTTCAGATCTCCTGGGACTAGCATTACAGACAGCTGTCAGCTTCTATGTGGGTGTTGGGAATTGAACCTGGGTCCTCTGGAAGAGCAGACGGTGCTCTTAATCACTGAGCCATCTCTCCGGCCCCTCCATGGTTGCTATTTTAGAGATAGGGAAGGTGGCAACTTCTCCAAGGTCGCTGGAGTATAAGGTCAGAACCAAGCTCCCCACCAGATCCTCCAGTTCCGGCCCCATGCTCCTGGCCATTCACCTACCATGGTGGTCTCACCACTTCCTCCAGCATCCCGTGGATGCTCATGAGACCGTATGGGCAGCAGCCGCTCTGTCTCGACATCAGCCTGCCACCCAGGCTGCGGGTCCAGAGGCTGGGCTACTCTGGCCTGGGCATTAGTCTGGCTTTACTGGGGGAGAGGAAGTATGAACCTAGTCCCTGCCTGTCACCTAGATGATGTGGCGGGGGGTGGGGGGGGAGTTATGGGCAGCCACCCTGGGGTAAAGTGTCTGACCCAGAGGCTGTGCTGGCACAGCCGGCGAGATCTTCAAGCTCTGCTACATGCAAGCAAGGTATCTAGGTATCTAGGGGATCTGGAGCCACACTGCCCCCTTCCTAGCCCATCCTATTTTAGTGTCCCTGAGGCACGACCTTGGTCTTCCTACGGTCCTTGTTGGGGCGGTAGTCTCTAGAGTGAGAGCCCTGGAAATCAGCCATTGGTGAGGGGAGCACAGGCTGGATCTTGGGGCACATACCATGTTGATTTTGTAGATGGCTGAGCGTCCCAAAGTTGCGCCCTCCCTATCACTTTTGGTGGGAAGTTCCCCCACTTGCTTTAGTGAAGCCAAGCTTGAGCTACAGGGAACAATAACCCCAAAACTCTGATGTTGATTTCTGGATGCTTTTAAAAGTGGTTCCAAGACACCCTCCATCCCCCAAAGAAGGAAGGTTGGAGAGAGTGGAAGGGAGGGCAGGGGACAAAGCAGGAGGATAGAAGGGGAAGAAAGAAAAGGGAAAGGAAAGCCAAGATTGTAGCCAGAACACAGCAGGCTGCTCTGGCCAGAGCTGGGAAGGGCAGCTTGCCTCCTGGGATAGCCCTGACTGGAAAACTCCTTGCTACAGTAATGTCTGAGTGCCACCGCGGGAGGGAACAGCTTTGTGTTTCCGGGCAGAGCTCCATCCAAAGGGCCGCATGCAAACAAGCTTCCCAGGATGCACCGCGGCACAGGTGAGATGGGTGTAGGGCGGCGTGTGGTAGCACCTGAAGCTTACCTCTGGGTAAGACCACTCTGGGGAGTAGTCAGTCACCATGAACACCCGTCCACTCTGCTGCAGCATACCCAGGGTGCCCTGGGCAGAGGCAGCGGAGACCACCTCGGCGACATGCATGTAGGCCATGGCGCCGGCCCCGCCCTCGGCGCTGCTCAGCTGCAGGCTGCCCTGTTGGGGGCTGCAGCAGGGAATGCACATCTCCGCCTGGGTGAAGGGTGCACGCGCCCCATCTTCTGACTGTGAGAGTGCAGCACTGTCCCCCGACACCAGCTGGTGCCCGTAGATTGTACCACTGCCCCCCTCCACAGAGATGAAGTCATTGATCAGGTCTGAGAACTGATTGCTGAAGGAGATGTCAAAGTGGTCCAGGCTGAGCTCCATGTTAGAGGTGTTGCCCAGGCTGGGCTGGGCCACCGGGTAGAGTCCCTGCACCACATTGCTTGGGAGAATGGGGACACCACCTGCACTGCGGATCACCCCATTGGTCTCTGGTTGCAGGTAGTGCTCTGAGCCACAGGCCTGCAGCTCCCCAGACTTGAGGAGGACCTCACCCCCTTCAGCTGCCTGGGAGGTCTCCATGGTAACCTCCCCTTCTGCGGTCATGGCCTGGAAGTTGGCCTGGAATTGCATGAGGTGCAGGGAGGAAGTAGACTCTATCCGCGTTTCCACATGGCCACTGCAAGAGCTGGTTTGGGATGAGGCCTCCGTTTTCACCGTGGGCATCACAAAGGTGGTCCCGGAGTCGCTCAGGCTGCTGTGGGCATTCTGCTCAAGGGGTAAGGGTTTGCTGGCATCCTGCAGGAAGAAGCTGGGGGAGGGGGTCTGGTGGATGTGGGGGCTGTGGCCCGTCTGGCTGAAGCTGGACGTGTAGTCCTTGTTGGAGTCTATGGCACTGAAGTCCATCTGCTCAAGGGTGGTGCTGGGACTCAGGCCACCACCCGACGGCAGGAGGCTGGATCCCGCGGTCAGGGTGAGGGAACTGGATGCCGCCGCAGCTGCTGCCGAGGAGGAGTACGCCGCCTCTTTGGCCATCTGCTGCTCGAAGGAGGTGTCTTCCGTCTTGATCTCCTTGGTGAGGACGCTGGTGAAGCCAAAGCCCCTCTCCGAAGGCGGCGAGTGCCGGATATTGGTGCTAACCATCTCGGCTTTTAGGCCCCCACCCCCGTATGTCTGGCCCTGCTTTGGATTATTGAGGAAACAGTCGGGGTCAAAGTTCATGGTGGTTTCTGGAATCTTCCGGCCACCATCAAGGGTGGTGGAGAGGACCAGCTCTTCGGACACATTGGTGGGCAGCATGGACAGGCTATCTGAGCTGCCCGTGGTGGGGAAGGCAAACTTATGGCCGTCAGAACTTACAGCCAGTACAAGGCCCTGAGAGGCATCAGGCGAGAGGAGGTGGTGGTTGGGGCCGGCGGTGGGCGACATGGTGTACACGGCCTCATTAGTGACCTCGGACATGAACACTGTGGCACTTTGGGACAGTCCCCCCATCACAGAGGCCACTGCCATGCTGGACACACCTGTGACAACTGGGCTGTCTACCATGTCTGGGTCGCTGTTGAGCCCGCTGCTGATGGACACCGGGGAGCTCTGGGTGGTGTCAGGGACCTCCACCTGATTGGTGGAGGAAACCTCCGTGCTGTTTTGGTGTAGCAGCGCTGGCTTGGCCACCTTGCCGTTCCTCTTTTCCCGGCTCGTGCTCCTGCCGTGGCTGGGCTCGTGCTTGCCCTCCGACACATCGTTATGCTGCACCTCCGAGTGGTCCCCGTAGCCCCCAGCCCGCGGCTCCACCTTCGGTGAGATGATGCGGTGTTTGGCACTGTTACACTTATGATGCACGCTGCTGCCCGCTCCTGTGGAGATGGGAGCAGAACACACACACACACATGCGTACACACACACACACACACACACACACACACACGCATAAAGTCAGAGCTGGGACTTCGACTGATTCTTCTCCCAAGCAGTCAGAACCCTTTGCAAAGTCCCCATCCAGACCCCAGGCAGGACAGTCCACCATCTTTGGACACTTGGGATCTCCTCTCACACCTGGAGTTCTGCCCTGCCCTATGAGACCATCCTGCATGATCAAATGTTTTGAACCTGTTGCTCTTTTTCAAAATTAGCAGGATGTGGTACGTAGCACCCAGGGTGTTGCTTTCCAGAAAAGTCCTCTTCACCCCACCAGACAGACACTGCTCATCTGGAAGGACTCTTTATGAGCTGGAAAACTCATTCCAAGGACTGTGGCTCTGTCTTCATGCCCAACCCAACTTCTTACACCCAATTCTGACTGTGTAATGCTTTAAGAAACCTGTGACCTTCAGGACCCTTGTTCTGGGGACCAGAAACCGGAGATGGGCCCAAGGTGGTAAAGAATACGCCCTTCTCCAGGCCAGGTCTCAGAGCCTAGAATCAAAAAGCATTCTAGACTCTGCTCTGGGGCAAGAATGTATTTAAATATGTTTATTACATTAAGTTGTGGCAGACATGAATGGGGAGGGATGCACGAGCCGGTGCAGGTGTGGAAGTCAGGGGACAGCTAACAGGAGTTGGGTCCCTCCATCCACCAAGTAAGTTACAAACTCGGGCTATCGGGCTAGTTTATGGCCCTTTCACCTACTGAGCCAGCCCAACATCCACCGTTCAGTTTAGCCAGGACCTGTCCTCAACTCGTTGGGACTTTCGCATCTTCAGGGGTTCCTTCCTTCCTTTCCATTAGACGAGATCATCTGGCTTTTGAGAAAAGGGCGGATTCTTTCTGATTCTGATTTCAGGCTCACTATCTAGGCTCCTAAATGTACGAAGCCTTCACAGAGCAAGGACCCAGCTGAGCGATGGAAGCATCTAATGAAGATGACCAGGGGAGGGGAGAGGCAAACCCCACCAAGCAAACGGCGTGGTCAGAAAAGCAGAGGCATCAGGGAGGAAGGAGGGGAGTAGGAAACCTTCCCTTCCTGGAGAGACAGATAGGTTGGCTTGAGAGGTCCCATTGCCTGGGGCAGATGCTGATAAACCTCAGAACTGGTGACCTGAGCCTCTTGCTGGGGCTTTCTAAGAACATGACCCCCACAGGCACCTGCCGGGAGTGTATGGAGGCCCTGGACCCCAAACATCTCTACTCTCCCGATGCAGCTGTGTGTTGCTCCTTGTCCCCACACCTCACTGGAAATTGCTCTCTCTTTCCCAAAGCAGGTTATGATGCTGATTCGGGGGGCAGGGGGAAGGACCAGGGTAAAGGGCCTACTGGGTGCCCCTTTTAGCTGCTGTGATACCACTGGTTCCTTGTCTCTTCCCTTTCTGGCTACGATAGGAGAGCCCATTCTCTACATTCCCCAATTCAGTTGTCTGTTCACAGGGTGGCCCAGCACCATCTGTCCCCAGAGACCTCCACTCATTCCTTCCCTTGCTAGATTGGACAGCAGTGCCTCCCCCCCCCCATCCCCAACTGTGCCCAGTGCCACCCCCGGCTTACCCCTCTCCTCACTGGACAAGACAGCAGAACCCACCACTCGGTACCCAGTACCACGTGCCCCCCAGGGGCCCCAGCTCACCCAGGCTGCCGGTGCAGAGGCAGTTGTGGGTCCGAGGCTGGGGCTTGGTTTGGTGGCTGTCAAGGATCTGCTGCACCAGCTGCTCCACTGAGAAGCCCGAGCTGCTGTTCCCATTGCTGCAGGTCCACTTGATGCCATGGACTGGAGAGAGAGAGAGAGAGAGAGAGAGAGAGAGAGAGAGAGAGAGAGAGAGAGAGAGGTGTCAGGGGCTGCTGGCGAAGGGGCTGTCTGTCCTGGAGATGGCATCAGGCTCTCTGAAAGCTCAGCCTGCTGGAAGGCCGCTGCTAGGATGGGTTTGGGAGGCCAAGTTAGCCAGCAGAGTCTCTGCTCTTTTAGGAGCTCCGAGCTCCTCCTTACTTTTCTCCCTTTGCTGAACTGGGTGAACGGGAGTAGTAATTTGCCTACAGTCTCACTTCTGTCTGTCCGAAGTCAAAGGCACTGGCAAGGCTCATTGGGGGTTCCCAAGAGGAGGTAGAAAACAAGGACAGGAGGAAGACTGGAAGTTTGGGAGGCTCGTCATGTCTGCAGACTATAATACTGTGTGGACTCACAGGGCGGAAGCGGGAGGGTTCACTGAGCATGTGTGCGGGAACTCTCCCCTATAGGAAGACTTCAGCTTTCTACCCGCCCCACACTTCTCTATTCCAAAGGGAATCACAAGAGCAGGACTGATAGGCCCATGATCCCGCGTGTAGGGGACTCAGTCCCTGTTCTCACTGATGGTCCATTCTGTCTACAGATGCTCTGGGGGTTTGGCTCACTCCTGGGTGTCTGCTGTCCCTGGAGTTGGGGTGAAGAGCCCAGAAAGAGGTTTCCACCTGCCTGGCAGGATGAGGCTGGACAGACCCCCCTAAGACAAACCGACTTGCCCTATTGAGTATGTGGAGAAAGCAGACCCCACCAAGAGTGAGTTGAGCCCTGAGTGGGGGGGGGGGCATGGCTCTACCCAACACTCTGGTATCTCCGACAGTGAACCCCAAGCATTGGGGTTCCAGGAAGGAGGTAAGTGTGCAGGAGAAAAAGGCAGAGAGGTGGGTATCAAACATGGGGACACTACTAGGGCTCCAGAATGCAGCCATTGGGGGTGCCTAATCTACAGGACAGGGAGGAGCTGGGGCCAGGCTCACACCTGGGTTTGAGGCGAGGGTTGGCTCTTGTGTGAAATCAAGGTGCTTTAGTTGGCCTCTCTGAGCCTGCTTCCTTGTCTATAAAGTTAAAATGGGAAAAGACGGGGGTGTGCCTTGCCAGAGAGTCAGGAAGAAGGCCCATCTGTATGTAGCTGTGAAACCCGAGCAAACAGTATCATTGTCATAGCTGTGAAGCGTGAGGACGGTGGCGTGGTGACGTGAGTGAAGCACGAGGTGACAGCAGTGCTCTTGGATGTGGCTGTGGCCCACAGACGTCTGAGGTTGGGAAAGGAGCTTCTTGGTGGGGAATCCACAGACAGCTCAGCCTGCCAGACCTGGTGCAGACCCCACAGGTGGTCATGGGCCCAGGCCACTCTTCCTCATTGTGTCAATGGTGGGTTTTTAAAGGGAAGAAGCTGGGTCTGTGGTTGGGTTCTGGCGGGCATCCTTCCAGGCTGTCTTCCTTTGGGCTCCTCTTGTCCACGTGGCCGGTGGATGGTTACCTTCCTTGTCCTTTACTCTGGGGGTCTTCAAGGACTTGCCTCCAATATCTTCTGATGCCCCCAGTAAATTCCAGCTTCTGGTGGGCCAGAGAGGATGAGCCTAGGTGGTATTTGCTGCTATTCTGCCCATCTGCCTAGCCTTGGAGATGTCCCTGCCTGTGGTAGTCCTCTGCAGTCAGACAATGGTGTTTGTGGTCCATCCTTCTGCAGGTGGAGAGGGGCTCCCTGTGTGTGTTCCTGTTGAAGGAGCTGCAGACCGCGTTCCTGCCATCTGGCTCCTGGCCACCAGCTAGCTTATGCCCCGAAATAATTACACGGAAACTGTATTCTTTTGAACACTGCCTGGCCCATTAGTTCCAGCCTCTTATTGGCTAGCTCTTACATATTGATCTAACCCATTTCTGATAATCTGTGTAGCCCACGAGGTAGCTTACCAGGGAAGATCTTAACCTGCGGCTGTCTGGAGTGGGAGAATCATGGCAACTGCCTGACTCAGCTTCTTTCTCCCAGCATTCTGTTCTGTTTACTCCACCTACCCAATTTTCTGTCCTATCAGGCCAAGCAGTTTTCTTTATTAGTTAACCAATGAAAGCAACAGATAAGATACAAGACCCACCTCCATCATGTTCCAGTGGAAATGGGAACCCCCCACAGATTCAGGAGCCCTTAGATCTTGTTAATTACACCCATTTGGGTTTATTCTTTCTGAACATTGTGTTCCCAGGACGTCTCCAGGAGCAGGAAAGTATGGCCCAGGCCGGGGTTTGCCTGCCTCACCACAGCCACGGCATCTGCTTTCCAAGTTATCCTCTGTCTATTTTCCCAGCACACAGGCTGGACAGCAGGAGGGTCCTGGGCAGGGGCCAGGCCAGGCCCTTACCTCTCCAGGTTCATTTCACAGATGAGGAAACAGGCTCAGGGAGGGGAGATGGTAACACATATCATACCCAGGAGCTGGAGGGTACCATTGAGGCTTTCCTGCCCCGCCAGAATGTGCCACAGCCTCTACCAGCTGTGTGTCTCCTCCTGTGTACGAGAACTTGACTCTGTGGGGCTGAAGTGTTTCAGGAATCTTTTAACACTCTCACAGTGTGTGTGTGTGTGTGTATGCCTATGTATACGTGTGTGTACGTGTGTGTCTGTGTGATGTATGAGTGTATGTCTGTATATATGTGTGAGTCTGTATGTCTGTGTGTACGTATGTACATGTATGTATGTGTGTCTATGTGTGTAATTGTATGTGAGTGTGTGACTATGTGTGTGTATGCATGTGTCCTTAAATGCCACCACAAGAGAACACAGAACTCTGTTCTGATCCTAACCTAGCAAGGAGTTCAAGGTCAGGTAGGAGGGCTTTGTATTAGAGCATCCACTATGGGAACCTTGAGCAGGCACCAGTTGCATGTTCCTTGGTGACCTCTCCTCCCTGCCTTGAATTTGGAGTTCTAGAGAGGTGAGTGTTCTCAGGGAAACTCCACTGTTGGCTTCTAGCCACAAGCCAGTCTGAGATGGTGCTCTGGGCTGGGTGGGCTCATTAAGGCTCCACAGGGCTGAGTGTCTGACCAGCTCCCCACACTCCGTCTCCTCGTCCAACCATGCAGACCTCAGCCCTGCTGCCTCTTGCTTTCTTCCTGAGGTTGTGAAAGTTACAAAATGAAAACCCAGCGAAGGGAGACAGATTGCAAGCCGTGAATTTCTGGATGCTTAACGCAAATTACCGAGAGTCTTGGTCTATCCAATGTGCAGATTGTTTTCCCCCTCCATCTGGGGGAGGGAGAGAGAAGCCCCCTCCTTCAGGGAGGGGAGCCTTAGTACTGAGTATCAAACACCATCAAGTCGGCTTTTAACACGGCATGCTCGGCATCCCGACATGGACTGAATCAGTGGGAAAGGAGATTTCTATGGTGGAGGAAAAAAATGTGTTTTGAAAGGAAGGTCCGTAAATGCACAGGGCACTTGCTACTCACCACCCCTGCCCAAGCCCCACACTTATCCTATGATAGCAACAACAGGAAACTCAGGAAGTGCCCTGGACCAAATGCAAGGTCACACGGGGCACAGAGAGCCAGGAAAACAGCCTTGCTGGCTCTGGGCCACATTCACCCGCTCCTGGTCACTACTCTTCCTCCTGGCTCAGGAGGATGCCCCAGCTCGAAAGAATCTCAGACCCTCTCTTTGGTTCCCCTACGCGGAGCCTGAGTGGTGGTCCCTGAGCAGGTCAAGGGGTAGAGGGGAACCTGAGTCCCCGGGAAGACAGGGACAGGGGATATCCAAGAGAGGGGGGTAAAGCAGGCACGGAGCAGGTAAACTGGCCCTAGCCCAAGCCTTCCCAGGATAGGAACAGCAGAGAAGACCACACTGACCTACAGGAAGCAGATGCTGGGACCTTAAAGGACTCCATCTTGTGGCTTCCTACTGAGCCCTCGGGGGGGGGGGAGGGGTCCCTGGGCTGCCTGCCGAGAGGCTGTGTGAGGACCTGTGGTAGAGCTGTAGCTGGGGGATGGCTATCAGATAAACCAATTACCTCACACCATTGCCGACCTGCCTAGCAAGATGCTCTCCCCAATGGAGGCCCTGCAGCTTCCGCCATCATGAGTAAATGAAACCAATGCTAGCACCTGGCTGTGCCTGGAGACCTTCTTCCCAAGAGGCAGTCAGCTGCCATGAGAAGAGCCATTGAGATGGGGAGACTTCATCTTGACATGGGCAACTGCCAGCCTAGGGCATCCTGGGTATGGCAGCTCCATCCATGAGTCTTCAAAGGAAGTGGAACACATGGACCACTCTGCCTGCCTAACCACAGTTTCCCCTGTGATGAACTGAATGGTGCTTCCCCAAAGCTACGCGAGGGATCCCACCACAGATCTTTAAGAAAGTCATTAATAGATGAGGTCATAGGACCTCACGCCATAGGCGCAGACAGACCAGACGTGCCTGTACTCACGGGGAAGTCATGCCAGGTCATAGCAAGATAGCATCTGGAGGCTGTGCACAGCCAGAAAGAAGCCTCGCCAGAAGCCAACCTCCAAGTCACCTTGTTCTCGGCCTTCCAGACTACAGAACTGGAAACGGCAAGTTTCCACCGTGCGTACACACCATAGTCAGTGGTGCTCAGCTGCAGTGACGCCTGTAGCCTGTTTCAGCTGCTATCCCAGCGTACCACGGACTAGGGGTTACAGTGGGCAGAGATACGGTCTTCACAGTTCTGGAGGCCAGAAGGCCAAATTCAGGTACAGAGAGAGAGAGGGGGGGCAGCATGGAGGAGCTGCGGAGTAGGGAGAAGCTGAGGGATGGGAAGGAGCTGGTGGGAGAGCAGGAGAACAAGGAAGAAATGGGGAATCAGAGGACCCCTGACAGGTAGGTGTTCTTGGAAGAACCAGTAAGCAGAGGTAGGGAACAAGGAGGTCCCTATCAGGGCTGCAGATCCAGACCTAGCCCAGGTACTAGGAGGTGTAGCTTGGCCTCCACCATGGCAGGCCAGGTGCCAGCATAGGGAAGCATACAGCTCTGTAGGGAGGACGAACTTGCTACAAGTGGCCCTTAGACCCGCCTCCTCACTGGGGATTCCTGCCACCAAAGTGGGGTGATGGTGTCCCAGGCCCGCAGATCTTTGTTCTGTCCTCATGGGCTTCTGTGGTGACCCACACTTGCTGACGGCCGCAAGGGACGATGGTGCTGGGACTTGGAGCCCAAGGGAGGCAGGTGGCTTGCAGCTGCAGCTGCCTCATCAGCAGCCTTGTGTGGCTGCAGCTCTTTCCTTGTGCTCCCTGGAAGCATTTTTCTACCTCAGTTCTCTCATCCATAAATAGCTGTCATGGTGCTTCCCCTGACTCCACCCCACTCCTCAGGGGACTTTGAGCACGCAGGGGTAGAGGGACAGTGATTTCTGCTGTGATAATTTACTCTATGGGGACCCTGGGAAGGGACAGGATGGGGAAGGAAGGGGAGGCCCTTCAGCCATGGTGGTCCCTCTGTTTCTGGAAGGTGGACAGGGCAGGTCTGTTAGCTTCCATCTCCACAGTGATGGCATGCATGCACCAGCGAGAATCCATGTTAACACCCCCCCCCTTTTTTCCCCAGGGAGAGATTCTTGGCACTGTGGCAAATAGGTGACAAGTGGCAGTGTCATTGTCCTGGTGTCTTTGTCCCAGGGGTCGTTGGGACCCTCCCTTCCTCCTCTTCTGTCTGAGTTCATCTATACCCAGCACCTGCCACACGAGAGACCTATGGCAAGGGTGACCATTTGTTTAACTTGCTATCCAAACCAGGTCACCTTGGACACAGAAAGGTAGCCATTTACTCGGATATAAGCCGGGATACTCCCAGGTAAGCCTGGGCGTGGGGTCACCCTACTTCCTCGCCATATGACAGAGCCAGCTGGAGAGGGAGCCCACTGCCCCGCCTATTCTCCCGTGAATGTGAGCCCGTCTGGAATTCTTTGAGTTGTTGATGCTCGAAGGCTGTCACCATAGCAACAAGGTCAATGGGAAATGGCAGCCGTGCGTAGGTTTAATTCTCACTGTATCCTTGTTGACGGGGATAAAGGCCCTGCTTCTGATTTCTTGGTTCAACTAGATGAAGTTTTCATTAGATTCAACTTCTCATATCCAGACACCCGCGTGCTACTCAATTCTCCCACTTGCCGCCCGGCTCTCATTCTATTGGTGCCGAGGACAAAGTTTCCACAGATCTCATTTTGAGGAACACCGCGGAGGCTGAGAGGGCTGGGGTGGCATGCATGCTCGCTGTGTGCAAGGATCCTCTGGCTGCAGCGTCTCAGCTGAGCTTGACAGCTAGTTCTCGCTGTTGCGATGTGGAGTGTTAGCGCCCCCCCCCCCCCCCGGGTTCATGCCATGTCAGACCTCCCTAGGAGAAAGTCAGAGGCTGGGGTTTGGTGTCAGCTGTGGAGTAGAGAACTTACTCTGGTCATATTGCATCAGATGGTGGTAATGAGGGGTTGGGACTCCTAGGTCAGGAAATCTAGACCACACGGGAGCGGCATGGCCTTGGCCCCTGCATTTCACCTCTAGGAAAACCATAAGGACCCAGGATGCTGAGGAGTGGCCTTGGCTGAGTGCGTCTGCCTCATGCAGCTTATACTCAGTTTGGCAGGGAGAAGAGTCTCTGTTGGTACCGTTACTTCCGACCCGGAGTCGCTAGTCTCTCCACTTCTCCAGCGAAGAGCCAGCAGGGACAGATGCAGATGCAGATGGCTGGGTGTCCAGACCAGGGACAGGAGACCCCTTCCCGTTGTCTAGATGACAGTTTTCCTTTAGGAGAAGCCTCCTCTTTTTTCTTTCTTTCTTCTTCCTTTTTTCCCCTCAAGACAGGATTTCTCTGTGTAGCCCTGTCTGTCCTGGAACTCACTCTGCAGACCAGGCTGGTCTTGAACTCTTAGAGATGCTTCTGCCTCCTAAGTGCTGGGATTAAAAGCATGCATCACCGTCGCCCAGCAGGAAGCCCCCTCTTAACTCCCAATTATGTGCTCCAGAGATCTTGATTCTTAAAAGAGATTTAAAATTTGGGGAGCTTAAGAACTCCACCTTTCACTAGACCTTCTCTTCTAGCGAGTTGATCTCCAAGTCAGAAAGAGATCCTTGACCGTCAGACCCAGGGCAGGGTTGAGAACACTCCACAAAAGTTGGTTGAGCTAGTGAATCGGGAGGAAAAAGCCAGGGGAGATTTTTGGAACTGCCTAGGGGTACAGGTGCCCAGGGAGCCCTGAAGGACAAACATCTAGGGACAGACAGGAAACCAGAAGCATTTCCCTCCAGGAGGATACATCAGCTCAAAAGAGTGGAGCCTGAGGGGACAGAAAGAACGATTGCAAAAAAAAAAAAAAAAAAAAAAAAACCCAAAACAAAACAAACAAAATAAAAAAACTGAGATCCAATATGCAAGGCTGGAAGATGGCCGCAGCGGTAGGGCAGGCGTTTCTGGAAGTATGTAGGGTTTGCCAGAGCAGGGCTCAGCCCATCTGAGGGTCAAGGGACAGTGGCTCCTAACCTAGTGACAACACAGTGCTCAGGGAATCCTCTCCAGGTCCCTCGGGTCCTGTAGTCCCAGCAGGACACAGGACTTCTGCCCCTAAGGACAAAGCTGCAATTCTCGGCCCTGGGGACAAAGATGGTCTTCCTTGCATTCATAGGATGTAAAACACCCACACATCCTGCAGCTGGCTTATACCTTCGAAATCAGAACAAAGCAGGACTGGGCCCCAGAGCCTGCTTTCTGAGACCGGCTTCAGTGACTCGCTGCTCCTGCCCCTGTTCACTCCCTGCTCAGGGCTCACTGTGCTGTGACTAGCTGCTCTGGTTCCTAGACACAGCAGCCTGGGTACTTAAACCTGACTTACGCGTCCCTCACTACTATCCTGGAGATCTTTCTCCATTGCAGGGACATTGGGATCTAAATCTTCCCTGGAAACAGTCTACCCGAGGCTGATCCCTGACTCTCTGCTCTTCTCTTCTCATGGCCACGCCTGCAGCCAGTGGACAGTTGCTTGGCCACGTGCAAGGTCAGCCATCCTGCACCCCCCAGGCTTTGCTCAGACCATTCCGGCAGGAAAGGCTGGGCACATCCTGGAGGTGCTCTGCTGCTACTGGTCACCAGGTGGCGCTAACAGACCAGGAACTGGTTCTGAAAGCCCAGGAAAGGGGCACCTTTGTTGATTTTACTTCTTGATACTCTATAATCACCAGGATTACAATCTAAGCAAAAAGGCAAAACAAATAAACGCAGCCTCCCCAGTTACCGAATATGTCTTTGTTTGAAAAATCACGAGAAAACAAAATACTTTGAACACATATCCTGAGGCTCAGGTGTTGGCCCCAGCGAGCTCTGTGGAACAGGTGGGAAGAGCCCTGAGGACTGGGGCATTGGGTGGCAGAGGGGCTGGGTAAGGAGTTCCTGGGAAGGGAAGGTGCCCCTAAGTACTGCTCTGTTTCTTCTTTGCCTCTGAAGCTGTGGCCTCACAGCGTGGGGTCTCTGTCTGCGGTCTCCCCAGCTGGTGTTGGCTGCCCTGGGGCTGGGAAAGGCCCTTGCTGAGTGTACAGTGAAGAGCTGAGATGTGGCTCCTGAAATCGTTTCCGGGAAAGACCGAAGAAGCATCGAGGCCCCGAGGACTTCTGGGAGCAGCGAGGGCACCCTCACACTCTCCTCCCTACAGCCATCACCCTCTGCGTATGGCGATCCTCACCCAACACTCACCAGGCCTCTCCCTCACACACATTATGGCTTCTCTCCCTCTCAGGCTCAACATGACCCCAGACTCCTGGTCTCAGCGTGGTCTCCACGCCTCCACACTCAACGTGGTTTCTGTGTCTACACCTAACATGGCCTCCGTTCCACATTCGATGCAATGCCCACCCCTTCAAGTTCAACATGGCCTCCACCCCCGTGCTCACATGGCTTCTATTGTCTCACATGAAACACGGCCTCCTGGACATTGAGCACCCTCCCCCACTTGCACGTCAGCCGGACCTCTGACCACAAACAGCGTGGTCTCCATCACTTCATGCTCAACCCTGACACCGTCCGCACTGCACCGTCAGCACCGTCAGCACTGCATCTGGTGCTGCCTCATCTCTGCTTCCCTTTTGCTGCTCCGCACGGACTGCCTGGGTCTTCCACCTACCCCAGATCCCACACTAGCCCCTAGAACATGGGCATCCTCGACACACTCCCGTGATGCCGTCTGGGTAGGTTTGACGGGGGCTTCCTGAGGGATGCCTGGGCCTCCTCCTGTCTGGCCTCTTCCCAAAGCCCAGTGCAGCATGGAGCTCAGTGGTCCCAACCTGGCTGGGGGAAGAGAGATGTCCGGGTGGCCTTTGGGTGCCCTTACTGTGCACACAGGGATTGCGAGCTAATGACTTGGCCTCTAGAAGGTGCTGCTCTGGCCTTTGGACTGGTTTTCCTCTTAACTGCTGTCAGTACACTAATCCCTTGACATTTGTGATGTCATTTCAGGACCACAGAGACCCATGAGGCAGGGCCCATGGTCATCACTTCCCAGGAAAGAAAGCAGGGCTGCTCAGAAAGCTCGGGTGTTTTGGCCAAGTCTGGGAAAGGGGAAGCTGGCTCCTTACAGAGCCACGCCTCCCATGCTTACATTTTTTCTTCCAGCTTCTGATGCAAATCCTTTTACATGGCTTCCCTTGCCATCACAGCCACCATGCATGTCCTATTGCTGGTGTACCAGAGTACCCTGGGCCTTGATTCCTAGGCCACGAGGTGGGGGCGTTTTTGGAGAAAAGTCACGGGGTCCAGAAACCAAGCCTTCCTCTTACTGAGCTTGGGCGTGTGTCCCGGTTTATGTGTATTCAAGGAGCCGAGGGTGCTGTGTGCATGTGGGTTCCTATGTGTGCAGGTATGCATGGCATTATGGGACATGCAGGAGCAGTGGGGGTGTGAGGTGGCTGCTGTCCTAGGCTAGACTGTTTTTCCAGGCAACCTTCCTACTTGGCCTTCCTATTGTAGCCAAAGATACCTGCCGCGGTCATCTATGGGCCCACAGTGACATGATGGGGTTCCCAGAAGACAGTGGGGTGGGCAAAGCTGGGCTGGCCGAAGGCTGGAACCGTCTAATGCTCTCTAGGGGGGGGTGGAGGCCTGCAGAAAGCTCAGGCCCTTGCTTCTCTGCAAGGCCATCTGGGCATCCAGGGTTCCCCAAAAGGAACCCCGAGATAAAGGCAGTTATGCACAGTTGCTACTTTTGCAGTGCAAAGCCCTTGCCCGTCACTCTGGCTGCTACATTCCACAGACTGCTAGCTGGGGAGAGGCTGGCACGCTCTTTCCGGATGGGCAGCCAGGAAGTGGGACAGGGCAGGAAGCCGTGGGTTCCCTATGGGAACCAGTTTTATCTGGCTCCCCATTGGGTCACAGAAGCTGAGAGTGTGAGATCTGGGCCATGGTGGCGGTGGCTTTGGGCCACTGAACAAATTTCCCAGCAAGCTGGAAGGACCAAGAGCCAGAGCCTTGCCTGCGGTCCAGTCCTTCACTCCAGAACAGCTGTAAGGGAGTAGACGCCCACCCCCCAGCACTTCCAGGATGTGACAGACTGTATGCAGATGGGGTCTATTCTCTCCCATCCCAGACAGGATCCCCAGACTTTGGCCCGAGATGAGTAGTTCCGCATACTGTAAGCCAGCAAAGCTGAAGCTCACAGGGTGCCCATGCCCGCTTGGCATGAGAGAGTCATCACTCCTCCCATGCTCGCTTCACATGAGAGAGTCGTTACTCCAAACGTGCCTAGCCGAACGCCATACTGCCCCAGACGCCTCCCCAACCACGGCTGACCATAGCGCAAGCTTTTGCCCAAGAACACAGGAGTAGGGATGATGTGTATTACTTTGAGGCTCTACCCATAAAGGGAAGAGGGTTGCTGTCTGTTTCTCCTCCTTTTGTTGATCAGAATGCAATTGTGATAGCCAGGGCTGGAGCAGCCACCTTTTACCTGTAAAAGTGGGCACCACCTAAAACTGGCAGAGCAGCCAGCTAGAAGGAGCCACAGCGGCTAACTTCAGATACTGGGGACCGCCATGTCAACCCTGGCCTGCCAAATTTGTAAAAGTGAAAGAGAAATATATTTATTTTTTAGTTAAGCCACTGTTATTTGGCAAGGAGGGGCTAAAAGAGCCAGGAGGCTCTACGGAAGCCTGTTGGGACTGCATTTTTCTCATTTCCATCTGTGTTTGCTCTTTAGGTGCGGACTCCTCAGACTGCAGGTAAAGGGGAAAGCCCTTTAGTCCAAAGAATCAGATGACACAAGGAGCCCCTCTCCTCCTTTGAGACAGGCGAGACAGAGACCGCGTGTGGACAGAGCCCTTCCGCCACCCATCAGTGACATGTTCTGATTAAGCCGTTGACAACTCTGATGGGCAGAGAGAGAGAGAGATTGGAAAATATCAGGGCACCAGACAGGGAAGTCTTTGAAGGAATGTGATTTATGAAGCTAATGCCTTTGGCTCCAGCATTCATGGCATGCCTGACTCTGGAACCCATCTGATGGCTTCTTGGCTCTCAGCACACAGTGCTTTTCCCGAACACTGCTGCCTGGCACCCGTGTGCTGTCCAAGTCTGATCAGCAGCGAGGCGCTTATGGGGGCTGCGTTTCCAAGTATCAGTTCCCAGGCAGGGCCAGCCTGCACAGCAGAGCCCGGGACGGGCACGCACAGTTCGCTGAGTGCTGTGACCTCTTGGTCCCCGTCTCGTGGTTTTATATAACTCCCTTCATGCACCACGGGCTCTGAGCAAGTGTTCGTCATCCCCTCCAGTTAAACCTTCGTAGCCAAATCAAGTCCTCTTTTTGCCGCCTGGAGTTTATGACCCTGAGCCTCCTGCATGGCCTGGAGGAGGCACCCTTGTGCAAGGTGTCAGGGAGCGTGGCACTGATGGCTTCAGGTAGAAGCTATCTGTGTGCATTTAGCGACGAAGGCCCAGGCAGAGACCCTGAGCATAAGGGTCTGCTTGGCAGACATGGCTTTCCCTGGTAGCATGTCCCAGGTGTGCTTCTGGCACATACAGTCTCTGACACTTCTGCCAGGACCCAGTCATCTGCTCCGGGTGGCCTGGCTGGAGCCTGTCATCTGCAGATAGGCCTAATTTGCCAATGGCTCTCTTTCCAGTGACCCAGAGGACAACGATGACAGTTCCAGAGGGGAGGAAGCAATGGTCCTGCTAGCTAGGTTTTGGAGCAAGGAGCCCTTAGACATGAAGGATGGAGAGGCGAGATAGAGGAGAGAAAGGCATGATTGCCCCAAGGCCTCAGGAGGGGTACAGAGCTCTGAGGTAGGGGCCTCCAGTGGAGGCACTGACTGCCATTGGACAGGAGGGCTACGCCAGATGCTTCAGGCCAGGGCAGACACAGCTAGAGGTGCAGCCAGGGATGCATCCTGAATCCTGAAGGCCCCTGGGCACCTGTGGTACCAGAGACAGTTTGGCTGCACTCGGGACATCAGCCCAGGGGATGCGCCGTCCTGAGGCCCAGCCCCAGGGTGGACTCTTTGGGTCTTCCTCCAATACACAACAGTTTGTCCCTAGTGACCCTCTCCAGGTCTGAGGCTGATGACATCTGGGGTCTCAGACTTTCAGGAGAGGTGGAGTCATGGCAGCACCTTCAGCTTCAACTTGCAGCCCACAGGTAAAGATATTTTAGTGACTTCCTTGTTAAGCCCAACAACTTCAGCTCCCTCTGGCTAGCTCAGAATGCTTCTGCTCCCGAGTGACCCACTGACCCACTTTTGCTGAATGGTAACTGGGTTGTGGGGTCCTGCCTGGCGCTGGGCAGCCTTGTGGTTTTCTCAGTCCAGCTGAGCCCAGCTGGGAGGAGCAGGAGGGGTGGGGGAACCTGCGGAAACAAGGGTCCTCAGCTTCCTGGACCCTCGGATGTCTGTCTGTCTCAGTGACTCACACCTGACAGATGTTGCTGAAACCTCAGTTTTGCCGATGAAATTAAACAACTGAATTACTGAAAGTCATTTGCCACCAGGCTGGGCACCGTGGCAGTCCAGGGCCAGCAGCCTGCTGCCATGTGCAGAGCCAGCACAGGCAGCCAAAGGTGGGAGCCGGGGCCAGCCAGCTCTAGCAGCTATTCTGTTCCCTGCACTGCCCCTCCTCCTGTCTCCCACCCTGCTCCTGTGTGTGGCAGACAAACTCCTGCTCTCTCTCGCTTTACTCTGTGCTCTGAGTCTTCTCCTTCTATCACGAGACGGAGGCGTGAGCGTTCAGAGCGGGTGTGTGTGCACGGAGGTCACAGGACAACCTGGGATGGTGGTCCTCGGATTTTTCCCACCTCTTTGTTTAACAAAATTTCTCATTGGCCTGGAACTTCACCTGGTAGGCCAGGTTAGCTGGCTAGAGAGCTTCCGGGGACCCACTTGCCTTCACCTCTGATCACTCTCACCACCTCTGCCACTCTTGGCTTTTCCTGTGAAGGCCTGGGATATCAGCCCAGGTTCTTACTCTTTGTATAGCATCGCTCCACAGATTAAGCCATCTCCTTGGCCTGAGTCTGAGGGTTTGTGCCTTGATTGCAATGCGGAACCAATCCTTATGAGGATCAAGTGACTGTAGGCATCGGAGGGAGGGAATGTCGTGAAAGCTAAATTCAAAGTGTCACTATGTCTGAACAAAATAAGGCTCTGTGCTGGGTCCCCAAGGCGCCCCTGGGCAATGCTGACCGGGGTCCAGGGAGGTACTCACACATGGGCTTCAGCTGCCCGATGAGCTCCTCCTTTGTCCACTTTGCCCACTCCTTCTTGTCGGTGTTGATGGAGCAGAGAATGGGCCCACAGGGCTTGCCACAGTCCTCGATGGCCGGCACATTCAGGTAGTGCACCAGGACGATGTCGGGGTTCTGTGGGGAGAGCAGACACTGGCAACATGAGGACACAGCAGGTGCAGATCACCCCCACACTACCTGCTCGGCACTGGCACTCTAGGCTGTAACCAGGAGACGGCATAGGAGACCATGCTGAGCACCTTCCCGGGCCTCTATCCACCATGTGCCATTCCACTCCCACTGGGACAACTGCGGAAGGCCTCTGGCTTTATCCAGGGCTCTCAGAGGCCAAACTGCCCCGATGAGAACCTCAGACCTACACAGTGGCTCATGAGTGTGCAGCCAAGGACTCCAACTACTGTGAGATGGAGCTGTGTCTCCCGAGGGCATCAAGGTCCCAGGCTAGCCCACATTTCTCACCCTTGCTGCTTAGTGAATGTTTCTGGCTCACAATCATTGAGGTCACTGATGCAGGCACCCAAGGGAAAAGCAGCCACCAGACCCTTAGATCTGCTTCTCCAGGCTTAGCCTCTGCCTGCAGCCTGGGACTGTCCCCTGTATAAACAGCACACAGCCCCTGTCACACTGTACCTCACCCAGCAGACAACTGTCCCTGGGAATCTCAGACACTTCTTCAGTCCACGTTAGAGCTTAAGAACGGAAAGGGCTGTTAGCCCAAAGACTCAAGGACATTTGCTTCCAGAGGGTTCTATTTAAGTGGTCAGCCTTTCCCCACCAGATTCAACCCAGGAACACAGGCACCCCTTTTGGCCACCCACAGCTCGGACTCCAAGGCCTTCAGATGGTCTTTCCCCCTATCTTTTTTTTTTTTTTTCGAGACAGGGTTTCTCTGTAGCTTTGGTGCCTGTCCCGGAACTAGCTCTTGTAGACCAGGCTGGCCTCGAACTCCCAGAGATCCGCCTGCCTCTGCCTCCCGAGTACTGGGATTAAAGGCGTGCGCCACCACCGCCCGGCCTTTCCCCCTATCTTGAAGGAGAGAGAGGCTGTCTATTTGGCCATGCCAGGCCTCACGAACGAGTTAAGAACAACCATGACAAGTCAGGTGTGGTGTTGAACAGCTGTGATGTCAATACTGGGCAGGAGGTGAAGCAGTAGGACCAGGTGCAGGTCATAGATAGCTGGCTACATAGCAAGTTCAAGGCCAGCCTGGGCTACAAAAGACTGCGTCACAAGCAAACAACCATCCATCAGCTTTCCAATCCAAACTGAGCACTCCTCTTCACAGATGTTCCTGGACAAACTTGCTCAACCCTGCCACCCTCTCAAGCCACAGTCTAAGGAAACTTCAAAAGGCCAAAGAGAACCTGGAAGACCACATGATAGGCTCTCTCCGTGTTTGCTTCTGTTTCTCCCAAACTCAAGTCCCAGGAACGGACAAGGTCCCCGGCAGAGGGAGGCCGAGTCCATGGCTGCAGTACATGCCAGAGCAAGAGTAATAAATGAAAATATGAATCAATCAGCTCATTAATAAATAAAGACTCAAGACTATACCATGACCAGCGTCAGAAAGCAAACTGGCATAATTTAAAAAGATTTCCAATAAGGGTTGAAACATGTTTCTTTTTTTTCCCTGCCAACGCTCAGTTAACCAGGAAATTAAATCAACATGAACAGGACCCTTCTTGTTAATGGCAGCTTTTCTGGATTGTGGAAATCGCTCTCCTTAATAATAAAGATAATCCCTGCCACTGTGGGCCGATCCATTCTTTTTAGGGTATTTTCACAGTCATTATCTCATTTGGTATCCATGCTAGCCAGAGAAACGGGCAGGCCAGGGCAGGGCAGCCTCCCTCTGGAGAGGGGAACTCTGTGAAGTCGCTTGCCCAGAGCTCTGTGCCTGGCGAGGGACCCACCTGGGCAGGAAGCCAGGGCTCTGACTTCAAACTCGGGTCCTGCCAAGACATCTGGTGGTTGCTTTTTGCTCAGCCTGACTGCTCTCCTACTCCTCATTTCCTTTTATTCTTGCAATATGCCCGGCAGGAGGTGGGCATTGTGCGTCTGCCATGCCCACCGAATGGACAGGGTGGCTGAAGGGTGACTCTCTGGAATCCTAGCCTCCAGTTCTGCCCCACCCCACCCCCACCCCTGAAGCCAGGACTTGACTGAGGGTTCTTGCTGGAGCCTGGGTCTGACTGGCAACAGGGCCAGCTGCTGAGCAATAAGAGGAAAGATAAGAGGAAGGATCAAAGGTCAGCAGGAATCAGCTGGCCGCCTGGGGCTTCCTCTGATCCGGTCCCTGGAGGGAGCTTGGCTCTGCAGGAGGGAGCTGGGATGCCAAGAGCCTGAGAGATGAAAATCTCTGGCTCTTTCTGGTCCCCATGGCCCACTGAGCACAGTCTGGGTGCCTGAGGCAGCCTGCAAACCACCCAGGGGGAGATGCAGTCTTTGTGTGTGAAGTCTGTGCACCCTAGCCTGCAGCCCGGAGTTCCTGCATTCAGGCTTCTAGAAAGTTCCCTGAGACTTGCCTGCCACCCTCTGTGCAGCCAGCCCCCACTCGTTCCTTCCCGGCAGGTCTAGGATGCCCTCCTTTTCCAGGAGGACTTCCCTAATCCTTCAACTCTCGGTTTCCCAAGGCATGGTGATTTGATGGACAGATCAGCGGACTAGTTGATTGGTTGTTCTCATGTCTGGGATTATATAATGCCCTGGCAATAGCAGAGTCATTTCAGGTTTAGAGAAATGAAAACAGGTCAAATTATGACTTTGACTTTTCCCTTTTCCAGACTCGAGGTCTGCTGAAGTCAGGCTCAGGAAGGGTAGGAAGCAATTCTGAATATGGACACATTTTTATATCTATGTATCTATCAATCTATTGATGTATGTATATATGTATGTACCATCCATCCATCCATCCATCCATCCATCCATCCATCCATCCATCGTCATCTGTCTATTCATCTGTCTGTCTGTCTATCATCCATCCATCTTTGATGCAGGGTCTCACACTATAGCTTAAGCTGGTTCACTTATCTAACCTATGTTGGCCTCAGAGTCACAGCAACCTCCCTACTGCAGTCTCCTGAGGTCTGACTCACAGGCAGGAGTCCCCATGCCACCGCCAACCCCACATTTTCACTCTGAGTGTTATCCACGTTCTACTTCATAGATCCACAGACCCAGCAGCCGGCGGACTCACGTCCTGACCACCAACTCGAGGGTTTTAGATCAGCTCCCTTCTGGTGGTACATGCCTGCCCCAGGGCCTTTTGTCAGCCCGCTTTTCTGTATTGCTTTGATGCAATTACCAGGACGTCCAGCCCCTGGAAGCCAAGGAGCTTGGCTTAGGTTTGGAAGAGGGAGAGGGGTAGTGCTGGGTCCCAGATTCCACCCCAGGGAGCCAGTGCTGGGGATCCTTAGGGGAGTCCTTACTGGCTAGGGCCAGTTTAAGACAAAGTATTTTCAGTGTTTTTGTTTTTTTTTTTTTTTCTTTTCACAATTTGGGGGCACACACCTCTTCTTGGCAACACTGTGGCTTTATTCATTAGCCATACACTTTATGGGGTGCTCTTGGCAGGACAATATATTCTCCTTAGTGTTCCAATGCATCAGTTTCGTGGAATGCTCATTTCAGTGTGAGAGCAGCCCACTGCTCTTGCCAGCTGTGATGTGGGCTGGGGTGGAAGGACAGTGCTGGGATTTCCACGAAGCTAGAGGCTGCCCCTTAAAGGGAAATCACTTTGAAGCTGAGCCCTGGATATCCTGGAATTCTGATAGGGCTTCGAATGCTGGAGTGGGGGTATCCCCATGTCGTGGTCTGTGACTGTGCTGGGGGAGCCAAGGGGTTGAGCCAAGGTTGAGCCAGTCCGAGGTTCTACAGTCTGGAAAGAGCCACAGACTGGAGTTTCCCCTCCTGACTCCTGGTGCTTGTAGCATCTCAGCTATAAATGGAAGCAGGGCCCATCCCTCTCACTGGGGCTGTGGGTGGGAATCCTGCCTTGTCTCTGGATGAAACCCAACAGCATGCGGATGGCCCAAAGCCCTGATGTTCTCAGTGGCCACCAAAACCCAGCTGAACCAGAACAAAGCCTGAAGTCCTTCCTGAGAGGGAGGGTGAACAGAGTAGCAGACAGGTCACCTGTGGGAAAATCCTTGCTTCTCCTGGGAGCCCTGGCGTGTCCCCATTTTCACAGATGCCTTGGGGTAGGTAGAGAGCATGGTGCTGGGTCTTTGGTTCTCTCTCTTTTCTCCATCCCTCCCTCCCTGCTTGGTGACCTTATCCTGCCACAAACCTGAAGCCCCCAAGGATTCCCAGTCCCCTCTCCAGCTGGACTCTGTCCACTGGAACCCGCCTCCTGCTAGCCTGCACACAGCTCCTCTCCTGCCTCTTTGTGGCCAAGGCACAACTCTGCACGGCCACACCTGGCTCCTTCCAGGCCACGCTGAGTGAAGGATGGCACCACCATGCCCCCATCCTCACCCGAAAGAGCAGTTCTCCTTTTCCTCCCTCCACACCCCTCCGTCACTGTCAACTCTGCCAGCTTCCTTTGCGGCCAGCCGGACACTTCCACTCGGCCCACACGCCTTCCAGCCTGGCATCCAAACCTGACAGTACGGGTGTGGGAAGGAAGCCCTTCTTCTCTTGGGTCTCCCCACTTCCTCTTTTCCTTGTTCCTCGAGCCATTCTACTAACATCATCAGGTGTGATCTGATAACTGTATGACGGCCCCTGGGCCTGAGAATAAAATATACACATGTGCTTCCGGTGCAGCAGCCAGCACCACGTGATTCTCTCCAGCCACCTCTTGTCTCCCAATCCCCCTTGCCTGCCGAGGCTGCTGTTGCTGGCTGCTGTGCACCGTACCTTCAGAAAGCATGCATCTTCGGAGCACTCAGCCCTAAACAGGACGTCTTTATCAGCCCCCTCCCTGCAAGGCACAGGGCTGTGAGTGAGGACGAGGAGGTGGAAAGATCATAGGAGCTGAAGCTGGTGGGTGGCGCTGAGGAAAACAGTGTCATCCAGACACAACAGGGGCTGGCACACAGGTGAACTCACGGAGGCTGTGACACGGGGCAAAGCCCCTGCACAAGCTCAAACCAGATAACATCCCGGGACACAGAAGGGGGAGTGGACACAGGGTCCACCCCTAACCAAGAAGTCATTTGCAATGGGTACCTGCTGGGAAAGGCCACTGCCAAAGGAAGCTGTGTGCAGGCAGGCAGGTCCGGGAGGAGGCCGTTCACTTACTCGGAGCTGCTGCCTCTGTCCCTGACTCCCTGAGCCCCTTGTCTGGTGTGCCTGACTCTCCAGAGGGCCCTGACCTGGTAGAGGCTGCTTGCGGTCAGCTGTCTGTTCACTGAGTGATCTCCATGACTCTTCCCTTCCTCAAGGTTCTTATGGCCCTTGCTGTGGCCAATGCCACCCCTTCTCCTGAGGCAGGGCTCCTGTTTAGAAAGCCGATGGGGATGGTGTGGGCAAAAGGGGGGGGGGTTGGAGGAAATGGAAGTGGAACCGGTGTGAACACAGAAGTGTCCATAGCTCTGCCCTCATGGGACTGTGTGGTGCCCACGGCCGAGGCCAGGAGTGCAAGGGGTGTGTGTGCTCACCAACCACTCCTGTAACTCATGTGATCATGAAAAGGCTCTGCCACAAACCTGCAGCTCTGTATGCTCTGCCAGGCCAGCAGCTGGCTAGGGGGCACCGGCCCACAAGTGTTTTGTCTTTATTTTTTCTTCTCTGAAAGATCCCTACCAGCTTAGGAGTCTCCAGCTTCCTTTGCAGAATCCTCGAGAGGGAGGTTAGCACATAGCAAAACGGGGGCCTGGAGCACTGGACCTCAGCTGAGGCTCATGGGAAAAGCTCCAACAGAGTGAAAGAGCAAAGGAGAGGAGGGGGCACCCAAGCCGGGGATAGCCATGGGATGAGCAGAGACTTGAGGGGCACCAAATTGCTCAGCCCTGTGAAGCAAGCCACCTCTGGTTTCTGAGAGGTGAAGGGGCAGAGGTCAGGGCCCTACATGAATCACATGGCTGATCTCCTCGGTCACAGCTCTTGCTCTGTCAGAATGGTGTGGGGGGAGGGTAGTTCAATAGCCCTCGCCTCCCTGGGAGGGAGGAAAGGGGTCCCCTCCCTGCCACCGTCACTCAACATTGAAGGCCTCTGCCATAGCCGATCAGAAGACCTCGATACTCGCCCAGGGTGTCTGACAGGTTCCAGGATGAGTTATGGGTGCAGGGGTGAGCTAGAGACCCACTGAGAGGACTCAAGTCACCAGGAACAAGAAGCCCCGGTCTTCAACTTGGCCACTTCCAGTGCTACCTGGGTGCCAGGTAGCACCCTGCTCCCCGGGTTGCATCTCTTCTGCCTCTCTGGGAAGGAGGCTCAGAGCCGGTACTCTTTGTATAGAGCAAGAGGGGCCGGCGATGCAAGAAGTGGTTAAAAATGCAAAGAGCGGTTGGTTTTGATAAAGAAAAATGCAGCTGCAACATCTGCTTGACTCTTGTTTGCAGCTTCATCAACACTAACTGGTCAATAAATCAGATTGGCATGGCGCTCCGTTTCTTCTGCGGCTCCATCATTAATCTCATGCCAGTTCTCATGAAAAATGAAGGAGAAAGCTCGTGTGATAGTGAAAATGTATACATTACCCGGAAAGTCATAATAGCATGTAATAGTGCCGCACACCTCCCTGCTTGCCGTGGGGGGCTGGCGGGGAGAACCCAGGAGGCAATGGCTGCAGGGGAGGGGACGGAGCGAGTAAATCAGCATTGTGTGTGCCAAGAGCCCGTTCTGCCATTGCATCTGTCATGTTAGCGCCATTTATGCAGATCTGGACGACCCTGCGAGCCCCATCTGAAGAGGCACAGCTTTCCCTTCTGGACCTGGGTGCTGAATAAACAAGCAGGGTGGGAGCCCATGAAACAGGAGCGTGGAGCCGGCAGACGGAAGGACAGGATTTATCAGGAAGTGGATGGATGACGGCAGTGGGCAGCTCGGAGCCGGTGTGTCAGGTGTGTCACCACCAGGCTGCATGGTAGAGAGAAGCCCCTCTGCCCATACCATAGCTGCCGCTGGCAGCCTGCCAGCTGTCTTCTGTGCTTGGAGTAATGGAATGGAGTGGGCCTGATGGTTCCAGGGGAAAGGAAACTGGTTCTCCTGGCACCCAGCAGGGCGGTCCAGCTTTCATGACTCCATAGAGGCCTGGCTCATAGGTAGGATGGAGTTCAAGTAGGCCACAGGACTAGAGCTGAGAAAACAGGAGAAAACCCTAGATCTCCAGCTCCAGTGAAGGGCCAGTGATGTGGCACCTGTTGTGTGTGTCCTCTTGGTCTGCCGGTCCCTAGAGGATGCAGGCTCCTTTTCTGTTCTCACTTCCCTGTCACAAACCAGAAGAGACCCTCTCATGCTGCAGAGCATATAATTGCTACATTCTGTGGCCCTCTCTGGGTGGTGCTGGGTGCTGAGGTGGGGGAACTGTGCTGCGCCTCTCCCTGCCCCTAGGTGCTGGGGGTAGGACTGTGCTGTGCCCCCCCCACCCAGCACCTGCAGGGGGATTGCACTGTACCTCCTTGGGTGCTGGGGGCAGACTGCTGCTCCCGCTCCAGAGAAGACAGCTCTGTGCCTGACCTTGTCTGGTTTAGTCCTCCAGGCATCAAGGATGCTGAGCAACTGCTACCCAGTCCCAGGATGGAGAGTGTGTCTGAAGGATAGAGATTCTAGCGCACCCCAGCTAAATGCCCATCTCCTCCCTTTCACTCTACAGTGCTCCCTGAGGCTTGACAGACGGTGAGTGAGGGGCTCTGCTCTGGGTCTTAGCGCCCAGGGCTGCTGCAGCCCAGTCACTATCACAGCCCAGGAGCAAAATCTGATGCCAGAGGCCAGCTGAGGCCTGTGGGCTCCAGGAGCTGGTGTGAAAAGAGGCAGGGTTTAGTGCATCCTGTACCAGCCTGTGAGCTCAGGGTAGGGCTAGGCCTCAGGTGGCCCTGTATTGGCATCAACTACTCACAGTGGTCAGAACATGGTCTGTGTCAGACAGGGTTTGTAGGGAGGTCCCAAAGCTATGATGGAGCGTGAATTAGAAGACTGAGAAGGAGCGAGAGGGTAGGACCTAAAAGAGGGGGTCTGGCACCCCTGGGAACAACAGGTCTCCGTGGTCAACTGTCCTTCCTGGGAATCAGGCCCTGTATCATGTGCCGGGTCTAGGATTATCATTCCAATACAAGGAACAGGCTTCCTGTCAGTGCCCCGCAGGGTCTGGGGAGCTTGGTGGATGAGCAGGAAGGGGCTAGGAGGTGCCCCTTGGGGTAGAGGCCAGCTGCCCTGGGAGCCCCCCACCCTGTCGCAGGGCCGCTCTCATTAAGCGATCATGTGCACTGGCGGGGAGCTGGGCCGGCAGCCCTTCCTGCTTTCGAGGGAGGCTGGGAGACTTAATTAGTTAATGTGGGTAAAGTGGCCTGAAGATGAAAAACCCTGGGTAATTGCTGAGCGCTGTTGCTGTTGTTATTACACAATTACCAGAATTTTCCAGTCACGGGAATCTAGTTAAACAATTCCCACCTGGTGTGGGGTTCCGGGATCCACGCCGGCGGAGGGTCTGGCTGACTCTGACTCCCTGGTTGGAAGGTAAGGGAGGAGAAGAATGTACAAACGTGGAGCCCCAGGCCTGCGTGGGCTCTGGCACTTCCTGGGCACCCCAAAGGCAGTTTATCTCTGCCAGAGAAGACAAAACTGCACACGCATCAGTGAGAGTCAGAGGGTCCTGCCTGCATGGATTTACCCCCAAAGTTCTAGAAAGTTCTATGCAGACTCCCAGGAGGCTAAAATATACAGACGTATGGTTCTGGGGAGAACTTCCTGCTACACAGTTTACCCTGGCTGTCTGGAGACACACTCCAGATGGACAGAAGGGAGGTTCACACAACCCTGATCAGGCTACAGCTTCTTAAAACCCTGGGCAACCAAGGAAGAGTTGTCCGATCTCTCTCCTCGCTATGACACTAAACTGTTATGGCTGTCGGAGCTTGTGGGGGTAGTTTTGGTGGGTAGAGTGACAGAGAGGGAAGGTGAGGCAAGGCAGTGGCTGGGATGGCCAGAGCCAGAGGACCTCAGTGGTTCACAAAAGCCCCCGGTCAGAGGATGCTGCTGGGACCAGCAAGGACGCAGGCAGGAGAGGTGGGATGGTGTACCCCTAGGAAGGAAACACAGAGGCTGCCTTTGCTAGGGACGTTAGTCTACAAAGGCAAGCAGGCTGCCCTTGAGGAGGTGAGGACAGTCCCTGGAAAATGGTGATAAGATTTTCTCTACTCAGAAACAAAGAGAGAAGAAGTGTCATTCCCATTCGTTTACTCTTCTTTTTCTTTTGTGGGTCCGAAAGGAGATGAGAAGGTAGCCGAGTGCTTTGTCCCCTCACAGTCCCAGAGCTAAGATTAAAGGTGCCCCTGCACCCTGGAGTTCTTGGAGGCCATTTCATCACACACAGGCTAACGGGAGACACGGGACTCATTGTGCTGAAGGAAATGTGGGCTGAAAAACATCATTAGTTCCTGGATGTCTGTTCTCTAAGAAGTGTCAGAAGGAACTCAAGGTATCTGGGTTGTTTCCCTCTGGACCCAGCCAAGGAGACCCCATGATGCTCTGCAAGCCCTAGGACTGGCAGTGTCTGCCAGGAGTCAGTGTCTGCCAGGGGTCAGTGTCTGCCAGGGGCCAGTGTCCATCCATACATTTTTTTTGATTGCTAGGTGCCTGCCAGGGATGCAGGTGGTTTGTGTCCTATGGTTGGCAGAGTCTGGGCTTGGACTGAATTGCTGGTTTGTGTCCTCTTTGCCTCCTGTTCTCACCTTGAGCTAAGCTTTGGTTTGTTGGAGGTCATCGTGAGAGCACTTCCAGCAAGTCCAGGGATAAGAACCCACCGGCTTCTGTGGGGGGTACTTTGAAGTCCTACAGGAAGGAGTCCTGTGGTGATATTTTGTTTGTGAACTAACAAATAAAGCTTGCCTGAAGATCAGAGTGTGGAGCTAAGCCACACTAGTTAGCCATAGAGGCCAGGCAGTGGTGGTACACACCTTTAGTTCCATTACTTGGGAGGCAGAGGCAGGAAGATCGCTGTGAGTTCAAGGCCACCTTGGGCTACACTAGATTGATCTAGTCTAAAAGAGGAACAGAGCCACGCAGTGCTGGCTCACACCTTTAATTCCAGTACTTGGGAGTTACACGCCTTTAATACCAACACTAGGGAGGTAGACACAGGAAGGATTATGGTTGGGCAGAGAGAGGAATATAAGGTGGGAGGAGTCAGGAACTCAAGGCATTCAGTCTCCTCAGACTGACAGGGTCACCCCTTTGGTCTGAGGATTCAGTAGAGGTAAGAATGTGGCCGACTGCTCTGATTCTCTGATCTTTCAGCATTAACCCCTATATCTGACTCCAGGTTTTTAAGATCAATTAGAATTCATGCTATAGAGTGCTTTCCAGGGTACACAATGCTGGCCAAGCGAGCCTGGGGACAAGGCAGTCAGATTAGTAGGGCTCTGAGGGCTGCAGTCCCTGACGCTCTGACATATTTCTTTCTTGGAGTGAAACCCATGGGGTATATAACCTTGCTGGCCTCAAAGAAGCCCCACCTGTTATTGAGTTTGCCCGTGATCTCCCTTAGCTTTCCAGAATCTCCATCTCTCCTTGTTCATGGACTACATATCAACTCAAAACCATGGCCCCAGTAGTATCACGCAATCAACAGGTTGGCTCTAGGGAACCACTGTACTCTGGAGCATGCTTGACCATCTCCTGTTTACACCTCTGGAAGAAGCTGGGCGTGTGTCACTGTCTCCACTGCATTGAGTGTTATCAGTTAGCCACTCAGGACCATGTGGGCAGAGCTGGACGTGGCTGGGGCATCTGGGTCCTGTGGATGGAGGTGTACAGATTTTCTTTTGGGAAACCACTTCCCCTCCTTCACACAAGCAAGGGTGTTACGTACACCTCAGAGTAGTCAGCTTGGGTCAGCCATTCTCTAGTCCACAGAAACTGGCTTAGGAATGGGACCTTAAAGCCCACCAGAAACTGCCAGGTCTCTGGACCTTGGTTGAGCCCCAGTGGGGTAGGGATGCTTTTTCTAGCAGACTTAACTTGGGAGATGGGTCCCTGCGGGTGAGGCAGGAATGGCTGCGGGAGAGTAGATGACTACCTACACAGGCCTGAGGCCAGAGCTGGGGAACCCCAGTGGTTCACAGAAGCCCCTGGCTTCAGGAAGCTGCTGGAACCAGTAAGATCTAGGTGGGAGAGGTGGGATGAACTGGCATATGGGAAGGAGATGATGAAGGCTGTCTTCTGGAGCCATCTGTCACCAGCACACGGAATCTAAGAAACCCCCTGACAAACATCCATGACATTGATAGAGCATCTGGATTCAGACATGCCTGAAGCTAACACACCTTAAGATTGTTCAGAATTTGAGCTCTTATACACTGCTTCACACTGAAGTCAGCTCAAGTGGAGACTTCTACTGTAGCCATGGAGACCCATGACTATGAAAAAGGATCACATCTTTCTCTGAGCCCACAGCTCGCTCTCTCTCTCTCTCTCTCTCTCTCTCTCTCTCTCTCTCTCTCTCTCCATCCTGCCTATGTGGCGGATGAGCGGCCATCACCACCATCACTGTGGAGCTGGGTGCTCCAGGTGCTGGGTGGTAAGTACTTCATAGAAAATACCCTCAGAAGGTCTGATTATGGGCTAGGGTCTTTGGACACACAGGTAACCCTAATTGCAAAGAATACTGATCTTCCCAAGCCCCACCCTCTGAGCCCTGGTCTGTTGGAGCTTAAAGAAGTGTGTCCCAGATGATGGAGCTGGTTTGAATCTGGGTTCTGAGACTCCCTACCTGTGGTCTTTCATGTCCCTGCACCCCAGTACTCTTACCTATAAAAGGAAGAGATGGCTCAGTCAGTCAAGCGATTGCCATTCACCTGAGGACCCAAATTCAAGCCCCAGAATCCAATTTTTTTTTTAAGTCATGTGGCTGGAGAGATGGTACATTAAGAACCTATGCTGCTCTTGCAGAAGACACCAGAACACTGGTTCAGTTCCTGGCACACACAGGGCGGCTCATAACCACCTGGAACCCCAATTCCAAGGGTTCTGATGCCGTCTTCTGACTTCCATAAGCACCAGCCATGCACATGCACACATACATACATGCAGGTAAAATGCTCATACACTAATAAACAAACGCCTGAAGAGCCAGGTGTGGTGCTGTGAGGGTAAAGGAAGCAGCATTGGAAGCAGCCCTAACATTTCAGACTGGGGACTCCTGACATACCAGCTCTCCCAGAACAATTTGTCTCAAGGTATTGCTACAAAGTGTCTCGAAGGTCTTCTAGGACCTCTATTTGGAGCAAAGTCGAAGAGATTCAGACGCTGCCTATTGGGAGTTGATGTGCGAGCACAGAAGACCACTTTATAAAGCTCTTTGCAAATAGCCAGGAGGTATGATTATTTCCAAGACACGAGATGTGCAAGAAATGGCAGGATACTACACAGGGGCCATTCTTTTTTATTTAAATTTTTAATGAGTTGATTTTCCTATCCCCATCCCAGTTTCTCCTCCTCCCTCCCTCCCTCCTCTCTTCCCAGTCCCTCTCCTTAACCTCACCACCCCACCCACTCCTTTTTCTCTCTCTTCAGTAAAGTGCAGTCCTCCTTGTGTATTTGCCAGCGAGGGCGTGTCAAGTGTCAATGAGTCTAGGCCCCTCCTCTCCTGCCAAGGCTGGATGAGGCAACCCAGCAGGAGGAAAGGGTCCCAAGAGCAGGCAACTGAGTCAGAGACAGACCTCCTGTTCCCTCTACTGGGAACCATGCTACACAGCTGTAACATATATGCAGAGGGCCTAGGTCAGTCCCGTGCAAGTTCTCTGTTGTTGGTTTGGTCTCTGTGAACCTCTATGATCCCAAGGTAGTTGATTCTGTGGGTTTTCTTGTGGCGTCCTTGGCCCCTCTGGCTCCCATAACCCCTTTCTTTGACAGAATTCCTCAAGCCCGCCTAATGCTTGGCTCTGGGTCTGCCTCCGTTTCCATTGGTTGCTGAGAGAAGCCTCTCTGAACCTTTCTCCACCAATCACAATGCAGTCTCCGAGAAGAGATTAGCTCCCAAGGACTGTTCTCAGGAAACAGTTCACGAGTCTCTTTGAACTCAAGGTTAGGATCATAAAAGGAGGCACTGATCAGGAAGCTGGTGACCGTTCCTGGCCCCATCACCCGACTTTGTGGGATTCTTTGGGGCCACGAGGTTCATGGCTAGTCCTCACCTGGGTGGTAAGCATCACGGGACTCGGGCCTTTCAAGCCCTTCTCTGGTGATGGCTGGGTGCTTGGTGTAGTTTAACTGGTCCATGAAAGATGGTAAGGGCTTTGCCAAGCATGTGACTCTTGTTTCTCCCCCTTAAAACAGGTTGATAGAGCTAGAATGGAATAGGGTGACGGATGTATCCCCTCTTCCACTTCAGCTAGAAAAACTGAGAGAGGTTGTGACTGGGCCCATGGACAGCAGGAGAATAAGACGGGGGGGTGCATCTTTTCCCCACCCCTCACTGGCATCCTGTGCACCTCCCAAAAAACAATGGCTGTACTTTTCCTGCTTTCAAAGAGTCCACTCAAATGACATTCAGAACAGGGCTAGCTTCCTGATCAGTGCCTCCTTTTATGATCCTAACCTTGCAAACAGGCCTCCTGGCGGGAGAGCCTTCTGAGCTGGAAAGGGGACCTGAATTTAATTCTTCAGAGTTCCTGCCTCTTGCCCATTGTCTCCAGATAGTAGCGAGGAGGGGAAGGTGTTTTAAGCAGAGGCATCTGGAAGGTTGGGGCTTGGGCCGCCTTCACCCTGCCCTGGAGTCCCTGGAGGATGCTTCCTTAAGGTCCTATTAAAAACACCAACCTCAATTCTCCCCTGGCTGTCAAGCAGGCTGACTGCCCAGTCCATGGAGAAGTTATAGGATTTTTTATGCTCTGGCAACCATGACAGTGAGATTCCGGTGGTGGTTTTAGAGGGAAGCAAGGTGAAATTGGGCTGTATGTTTCTTTTTGTTGTTTGCTTCTTTTTAATGTGAAGATGAAGAATTATCATTGTGGCCCTGAACAGTTTAGGTCCTGAAACAGGAACTGGCGTTAACAAAGCCACTACAGGGCAGGGTTCAGATTAGAAAATATAGTTTTTCTTTTTGTTATTTTCCTTTAAAACCCCTTTTTATCTATCCTTTCTCCCACGGCTCCTGTAGCTCACTGATAACCTGTAAGCCTTCCTCAGGTAACAACGGCGCTGCAATGCTAACGGCACAGGCAAAGCTGGAGCTGCCCCCTCTGTAGAGATGCTGGCTGGGTACCCCTTCCTCAGAGCCAAGCCTTGCAGGGAATGCCAGTGGGGTTTCATGTCGTGAATACCAACATGGATCAAGACAGCATATTTAACCGGGAATGGAGGAGCATGCCTGCAATCCCAACTACGGAGGAGGTGGAGATAGGAGGATTGGAAGTTCAAAGACCAGGGGACCCTGTCAGAAATAGAAAATTTAGAGCGGTTGGGGATGTAGCTCAATTGCAGAGTGCTTGCCTGGCATACATGAGGCCCTGGGTCCAATCTTTGGTACTGCAGGGAGAGGAGGAGAAGGAAAAGGAGGAGTAATCCATCTTCATTGCTGCCTCCTAAAGCTAGAGACTGATGCCAGCTCTGCAGGCAGCAGCAAGATGAGTCCCCAAGAACCAGCACTGCCTCGAAATGTCATTTCTCCTATGGACTCTAAGGACAAAAATGGGGAGATGTGTGTAGTCTGCTGGGAGCTGATGACCCCCCTATTCCAAAGAGCTGGCGTCTCCAGTTTGCTCTAATCATCTCTTGGGCATTGCTCAGGAAGACCAACCCGGGACAGCATAGAGTCACAGAGCCACCAGGTAGCTCTGATTCTAGACCCTCATGTCCTAGGTGCTGCTGCTGCTAATGTCTGCAAAGTCGCTTGAGGAACAGAAGCGGTGATGGGGGAGGAAACATTATCCTCTCTTCCTGTGGCCATTTACCCTGCCTGACCTCTCACCCCGCCTGACCTCTCACCCCGCCTGACCTCTCACCCCGCCTGACTTATCACCCTGCCTGACCTCGCTGTGTTGTCTCTGGGTGCTGGGTAGGTTCTCTGCCTTAGATCACCCCATCTGACTGTGAGAGCCACCTTCCAAGTCTCGGCCATGGTGCTGATATTCTGTAACCCCTGACTTCTTGTGAACACAACCCCATTCCTGACACCAAATGTCTCCATAGTCCATCCAGTTCACAAATCACACACTTAGCAAGCACATTCTTACACCCCTCAGCTCTGAAGCTGGGGACCCCTCAGCCTGCTCTTCCTGTCACCTGCCCTTCCCACTGTGCACCACCTGCTCAGGAAATACCAGCTCCACCACAACACCATCTTCCAACCAAAGAGAATGTCATCTTCCCAACACCTTATATGCACAGTTAGGTCGCCCAGCTTCCTCTCCTGGATCTGAGCTGGGTCTAGAACCAAGGCTTCCTGAGGTCAGAACCTAACCCAGAAGGAACTTCACCCAAGTCTGTAGGCAAGGAATGTTGGTTGAGTAACTGGCCGAACAGAACATTTTGGCCATGAGGCTAGTGAATGGATGGGTGTTCAGCAAGGACCAAGGCTGGGAGCCTCTGTGTTGGTGCTGGGCATTTTTTTTTCTGTGGGTAAGTGCATGTCCTGTGGGTGACTTATGTCCCGGCTATCCATGGACTTCCTTCTCTTTCTCTCCTCTGCCATTGTGGATGCAGAGTGGATGATGCTCCGAGACCCCTCAGGACACTTCTAAGGCTGGGTATGCCAGAATTGCTTTCACTGTGGGAGCAGAGCAAGATGCTTTGTCTGACCTTGTCTACGCTAGTCACTCCTCCCATCTTTAAATTAAATGTGGCAGGCGTGCTCTTTCCAGATCCGAAGAATCTCTTGGTAGAGTTCTGGTGGCCGTCACCAACTGGACACACACACATAGACACAGACACAGACACACACTCACACACACACTCCCTCCTTGGTTGGGGGAACCACAGCTCTCACATCCTGTTTGTTTTCAAGTCTCACCATGGCTGCCTGAAAGCTGAGAAAACAGACGCTGGGCTGAGGGCCTTGGCACCCACCCAGGGTAACTGGGACACCCATGTTTGCAAAGAAAGCATTTGTGAAGTGTGAAGAAATCCTGAACAGTGCCGTTCAAAGTGTGTTTAAATTTCACTCAGAATGTTCTATTTTGTGCAGGGGTAGAATCCCTTTGGCAAAAACACTGGCTGGCATTTGCGAAGTATGGTTGTCATGGAGCCGTTAAGAGACACTAGCTACGGAAGGATGACAATTAATCCTGTGGTTGAAGGGACATCGAGCCAGCAGCTCCTTGGGGAAGATGTTAGAAAAGGGGATGCTAAAAGGCAAAGTTGAAAGAGGACGTTTTTAGACTAATTGTGTCATGTGCCTTTTTTAAAGGGACTGTGTATGCATGTGTGTGTGTGTGCGCGCACACATGTGTGTTTCCCTGCTGTCTAGGGCTGAGGGTGTAGCACCATCTCAGACTTTCCCATCAGTGAACTTGCAAGGTCAGAGAGGTTTCTAGGATCACCCAGGATACCAGGCCATCAGAGAGTTTCCTCCTCTGTTTACTTCAGAGGCTGGTCCCTCACTCCCACGGGTAACTGTGGAGAACTCCGCAGTGCCTATGGTTGGCCTATGGTTGGGATCTACCATGAACAAGATAGCTTCTGCTGTCGGAGACAAACTATAAATATTTAAAAAAGAAGAAGTAGGTGATTGTGATTCTGAGTGAGGCTCAAGAGGTGAGCATGGAGGTGGAGGGAGACAGGACACAACTCCTCAAGGGAGCCCAGAGAGGGCTGTGAAGAGAGGAGATGATGCTGATGCTGATGCTGAAGTGACAGAGAAGCCACCTGCTGGGAGACCCAAGAGGAGAGTGCAGGGTTTCAGGATGATGGCTCAGAGAGGGACACTGTAGGGCAGACACAGACCATTGGTGAACATGCAGGGAAACAGCAAAAGGAGAAACATAGGTAAGAAACAAAATAACCCCCAAACCGAAAAAATAAAAGCCCCTAAATTATGTTATAATTCCCAGATGTGGTGGTAGATGTTTGTAATGCTGTTATTTGAGAGGCTGAAACATGGGGTTTATTGTAAGTTCCAGGTCAGGCTGAGCTACTGCGTGAGGCTTTATCTCAATAAACCAATAAAAGAGAAGGAGGGGGATGAGGAGGAGGCGGTGGAAGTAGCTCAGGGAGGTCTGTCCCTGTAGCCTGAAAAGGACTGATAAAAGCCAGTTCCCATCATGGTGGCCTCACGACTTTCTGGCTCCCCAGTATCTGGCTTGGCACCGGGCCCAGAGCAAGGCTGAGTAAATATTTGCTGAGTAAGTGAACTGGCCCAGGAACACTTTAATGTTGAATGAGGCTTTCCATTGAAGTCAAGATTCAATCTCTCCTCAGAAGGCAAACTTCTGCGTACTGAGATCGGATCACCAGAAAGGGATGTTTCTCGAAGCAGAGAAGCTGCATGAGATGAAACCGTTTTGCCCTGCAGGAAGTCACCATGTTCCCATTGTTTAAGGCTTGCTCTGCAGGAATGATCTATCTGTCAGTGGTTAGTATGACAGAGGAAAGAAGGCAGGGTTCCAAGCGAATCCGTCGGTTCAGTAGAGATACTAATTCTGGAATTCAGGGTAGGAAGGCACAGGGCTCTTGTGGTCCAGCTTGCTGCTACGTGGTGGAGGGAGCTGGGGGTGGAGCCAGACCTTGACTCACACCTCCCTTGGGTCACTTTAAATGCTGGGACTTTGGAAAAGCTGTTTAATGTCTCTTAGCCTCCTGTGCCTGCAAGTGACCACCATATTGCCTCACAGTTCTGTGGGAAGGGTTATGGTGAGTGTCAATTTTCCTGGGCCTTTTTGTTTTGTTTATAGAAACTCATAACTCCTTATTGGACAGCTCTTTCTAGAAAACCAAAGGTAGAGTGTGACTACAGTGCCGCCTGAGGTTGTCCAGAGAAGATTCCTCACTCTGTCCCTAGAGGCAAAAGGAAACCATGTCAAGACAGAGCCTAGATAGTGCCCAGAATTCTTCAGCCAATCATGGCCAGATTAAATCAAATTACCTTCTTAAAGCACTGGTACTGGGTCTGGCCCCTGCTGGGCATCCTTGTTCCTCCAGGAAGCACACGGACCTTCCCAACCCTCATTTAGCTGTTGATGAAGGATGTTGCCTATTGTCACCAGGCAGGGGCACTTGGGAGGAAATTAATTTTTTAGCTTCCTACTGACATTGCAGTTAATTAACTTTGCAGGGCGTTGTTCACCTGGCTCCCGCCAATTCCAGTGCTGGTTATGGACAAGGATGTGAGGTGGTCTGACTCCCTCGCTCCTTCTCAGGCTGGTGTCTAACTTAGCAAGGACACAGAAGCTCATGGAAAATTCTTGGGACCCCACATTGCCATCCATCAGGGAAGTTCTCTGTGCTCATGAGACCAAGACAAATTAAAATTACAGCTGTGGTCTGTCACTGAGAAACGGGAAGGTCTGAGGTCTCCTGGTATCTTCTGGGGACTTGCCTAAGCCTCCATTGGCTCCTCAAGAACTGGCAGCCTCTCGTCCTTGGGTCAGCCTTAGGAGAAGCTCCATGGTTTGCTTAGTCCCCTCTTCCCTGCTGTGTCCCAGCCCCCAACCAGTACTCTGTTGCCTCCCATGGACTTTGGCCTCATGCCACATAGTTCTAACTTTCCTTAGGAGTTGTTGCCATTTTTCCTGTCTCCATGTCTGCCTCTGTGTCTTTTCCCAAACGCTTTTCACAGAGGACCCTTTGGCTTGGCTCCAACTGCCAGCTTCAATCTCTCAAGAAAGCGCTTCAGCTCTCCCTGGACTCACTCCTGAACAGTGAGTGCTTCCTAGCTAAGAACCAGCCAATCTCAGCCTCAGCTGAAGACCACCTGGAGGTCCCTGGTTCCAATGGTGCCTTCATAACCCATCTTTCCTCCATCTCTCCTCTTCCTCATCCCACCCAGTGCTATGGGATACCCAGTCATGATTGTTGGGGTAGACACAGGGGCGGCTGAACATGAATCTGTTCTCCAATGGTGGTGGTCCCCTTACACAGATCACTTTCTTTATACACCTATGCATATTTGTAGAAAGTAAACGAAAGTCATCTGAGGTAAAGAAAGAAGGACAAAGGCAGGTCTATGTCTTCCAGCTTCTAACCACATCTAGCTGATGAACCATCTTACTTTGTATCCTCCTGTAGGGAGCAAAGCATCATGGGAATATATTCTGGATGCCTGTCTCACAACTGTAGAGGTTTGAGGCTGGGTCATTCCTTATTGGTGAGGGCTGCCCTGTGTTCTATAATATGTTTCCTAACACCCCTGACATCTACCATGTAGTGCCAGTAGCATTCTCAAAGGGTCACAACAACAACAAATTGTCTCCAAATATTTTCAGACATTCAGTGGGGAGAAAAACCTCCTGATAACCACCAGACTCCACAATGACCCCAGCGCCTGTTCATTCTCTGGGTACCATGTTCGGTTGTCAAGACTGGGGAGCAGTAAACTCGTCTATAGAGAGAACTTAGAGGCAGGGTCTAACTCTTGTCTATTCTGGGGGAGGGGGAACTCATTTCCAGATACCCCTGGTTTTTTTTTGTGAATGAGTCCAGCATTTAGGAATCATATTCCAAGGTTTTATGGTGGGTGCAGCAGCTTTTGCCTTTGCAGCATTTATTGCCACCGAGGCCCTTCCTTCCTGTGTAGACATGACCCTCAGGAAGCAGGTGAATGGAGCTGTGTCCTGTATGCTCCGTGGCATTGTCACAGAGTGACAAAGTTACCCCGTCTTTCTAATCTGTGTGCCCTGGTGTTCTCTTTGTAATAACAAAAATATTTTTGCATGTTGGAGTCATTGCTAAGAAAAATCAGCCTGAATGTAAGCACTCGGATCCCAGGACAGCTGATTTGATGCACAAGACAGACACTAAGAGACTAATGGGCATGACTCATGGAAGTGAGGATGGGCTGTACAGAGGGATGACTCACATGCTGGGTGGGAGGGTGTGAACTTTCATCACAATATTCGAACAGCATGCAACTTAGAAATTATGAGTACCCTGCTTCTGGGAGTTTCTGCTTAATATGTTTGGATCCCAGTTGACCCTGGGTATCTGAAAGCAGACACTGAAACTGTGGTCAAGAGTAGCTATTGAACTGGCATATCTACCCTCAGGGATAGAGGACACAGGCCTTCTCAGAGCCAGGACTAGCTCCTAACAACTTCCCATCATTCCCTGGGCCCCAGGAAGGGTGCCTCAAACCAATTCAGGCAGAGGTTCATTGGCACTCAGTATGCATGGAAAAAGGTTGACAGGTGCCTGGAGTTTTCCATCTGTCTTGCCTGACTCTTTGCTGACATACCCTTACTCCTTCCCCCTTTGCCTGCTAGGGGTCCACCCACACCAGCTCACACAGCCCCCTTAGAGTATGCCATCTCCCTCCTTCAACATTCTAGGGAGCAAGAGAAATGAGCCCCAGGAATAGCACCCTGAGCGACCCTCCTGCACACACTCCTGTACATGGACTTCAATTTCAGCACTATGGACAGAGCTCCGACCAACAGTCTATTCTCACCTGTTGGCCTTGGAGAGGCGCAGGTAGAAGAACCCCTTGGGTATGAAAAACTACAGAAAGCCTTCTCGGTTGTAAACACACAAACATTCCTTGATTTGATGTCAGAAAACTGCAGAGTGGCAGCAGCTGTTTTGGAAATCAAGGTCAAGGTTGCCAAAGTGGCCCAACCACAGAATCTCTTGGCTCCCAGCAGCACTCACAAGGAGGGCCATGATAGAAAGATCATTGTCAGTCAAGTTGGTCTCCAGAGCTGAACCCTCCACATCTGGGGGTGGGTTTCACTGCAGGTGACATATGCATAGTGGCAAGACTTATTCTGAAGACAGATTTATAATAAATAGCCTTATTTTATAGAGTCCCAAATATTCGCACAAAAATGAGCCCTGCATATAACTTGCTCCATTTATCTTTCTGCCATCACTGAATGTATCTCTCTATTTTATTACTGTATCTTTCAGTCCCTCCAGCTTCCAAGCGCACCTCTCTCATTTCCAGGGTAGCTGTCATTCAGCAACTTCCCTTCTCATCTTCAGCTCCCCTTCACCTTTTTCCTTCCATCTGCTAGGGCCCCACTCACACCAGCTCATACAGCGGGCTTTGCCTACCAGGGTACCCTTTTCTCCCCACCAGGATTCTAAAGAGCAAACAGAAATGGCCCTTGGAGAAGCTCCCACGCCCCCACTCAACCCCCTCCTGTCACTCATTCTCTGGGACGCCTTCCTTTTCAGCACTCTGGACAGAGTTCCTGATGGCTGTGTTTTAACAGGCTTAGCCCTGCATGCCTGGGCTGCCCTGCGCAGAGCCATTTAAGATGCCGAGCCTTCCTTCCTCATCTCTAAGCATTTCCAGCGTTATGAAGTAAACCCCAAGTGGTTTCTAACCTCCACGGCTACCCAAGACACAGGCTCAATAATAGAGCGAGCAGCGTATGGAAAAGGAGCGATTTTAATTTCAAAGTTCTGCTGACATTCATCCAGTACTCTCAAGGTTTATATAAACAGAACGCCCCGCTTGAAATATCACTTTGAATTCTGTCAGTGCCATCACACCTCTAATAGGCTGCTGTTTGGGTTCCTCTCAGCAATGTGAGTCTTTGTGTTTTAATATTCAGAGGCACAAGGAAGCAAGAAAATTATAGCTGGGAAGCCCAGGCTCGGTTCTTCATCATCCAAGTTAAATTTGGCTGAATGGAGGGAAAATATCCTTTTAAAAGGGGTGGTGAACGGGAACAGTAATCTCTTACATTTACAGAACACTAGACATTTCCAAAGCCCTCCCACGTTCATTATCTTGTTAGCGTTCCCCAGCAATCTGGTACAGAGCACCCCACAAATATCCATGCTGTTGGATATGAATGGCAGGTCTCAGAAGACCTTGGTGAAGAGAGAAATTGAGGCTGGGGGAGTCAGAGACTAGCCACTCTGGGCAGGGCTGGCCAAGGCCAGGAGTTGACAATACTGACATACTTCTTGGCATGCTACCTCCTCTGAACCTCCCCCACATCTCCAAATGACCTTTCACCTCTCCTCCTAATAGACAGACTCTCTCCAAACCAAGCAGCTTTGAGGGTTTCCTTTTTTTTTTTTTTTTTTGAGACTTAAAGTCCACAGCAAAAAAGAAGAGACTACTCCTCTCAGACAGTAAGGCTTTCTAGCAAGGACTGTGTTTGTACAAGAAGCACCTGTCCCTTGACCTGCATCAGTTCAGGTGACCTTTACAACTCATGCTTATAGGGCTGCATGGTTGCAGAACGGTCACATCTGCTGCTTTCAAAAAGCCAGTTCTTTGTCAGTCTGCTGTACACTTCCTGCTTGTCTCCACCAACCATGTCCATCATCATCTAGAGGGAGGATCTGGGTGGGGGATAGGGCTTGCATTTCTTCCCAAGGTTAAGGTTCTCAGCCCCCTGCCTCCTGATCCTGGCTTGGGGGCCAGAAGTTTATGGATCTGACATGTGAAGTCCCAAGCTTCTCCTTTGTCTCCTTGACCTGTGAGATGAAAACCACTGCCTCGTATCTTGCCAGTGGCCCCGGCATTCATACAACATGGCCACCCCACCTGCAAGTGGGCTGTGATAAGGATGGATGAGAAGTGAAAGAGTAAATGGACCATCAACCAATCAGGAGACAATCTAGTCCTTCGTGTGTGTGTGTGTGTGTGTGTGTGTGTGTGTGTGTGTGTGTGTGTATGTCAGAGGAGAACACTGTAGAGTTTGTTCTCACCTTCCACCTTGTGAGATCCAGGGTGATGTAGGATTTCCCTCTGTATACTGTGAATACCATTGGTGAATAAAGAAAACTGGCTTGGCCTAATAGGGCAAAAGAATAGAGGTAGGCAGGGAAAACTAAACTGAATGCTGGGAGAAAAAAGGGTGGAGTCAGGGAGAAGCCAGGTAGCCCCACCAGAGCCAAGATGGTAAGCCACAGACACATGGCAATACACGGATTAATAGAAATGGGTTAAATTAATATGTAAGAGTTAGCCAACAAGAAGCTAGAGCTAATGGGCCAAGCAGTGATTTAACTAATATGGTTTCTGTGTGATTATTTCATTTCTGGATGGCCGGGACAAACAAGTGGCCCTTTCTACTACACCAGGGGATCCAACTCAAGCCATCATATGCTACAGCAAGCCCCTTGACCCACTGAGCTATCTCACCAACTCAGGACATGGCTCTCCAAAGAGTTTTGGGACCATGCAGCAGAAAGACCGCAGCCCCCAAGAGTACCACACCTGCTCTGTCTTGGAGCTCCAGTCTTCAGTGGAAGACTCCCCATGGCATGCCAGGCAGCTCCTCCTCTCAGCTGCATTGACAGCTCCTGAGAAGTGGGCAAAGTGGATGCATATGGAACCAGGGCTTTGGGGGGTGGTCAAGGTGAGAGAGGAAGATAGGAGATTCGGGCCCAGGGTGCACTAGGGACTCATCAGATAAGCCCGTTTTGATGTTCCTGTCTGAGCCTGGCTGGGCAGGTTGATGGCACTTGCTGCAGGCTCTGTCTCTTGGGGTGATGTCATTTATAGGTTCTTGAAATTTGCTGCTGTTGATAACAGTGACGAGCTATAAACATCCCCAAGTGCGGAATGTTAATAACATAGGAGACATTTTTTAAGTGGTGGCTTTGGGGAGCCTTCAGCATGTCAGTACCAATGGGTTGGCTGTTGTCACCATCATATATCTGGGAAGTTATTCTGGGAAGGTCGCTCAGTGACTCCATTGTCATTACATACAAAATATTTCAATTTTTCCAGAATAGAGCTGGTTGTGGCACCGATGAATCTTCATCTCTTCTCCCTTTATGTCCCCGGCTTGTCTCTGGAGCCGGGTTTTGTGTAAGCAGAAGATGGTCAGAAAATAGGTGGCTCTGGCTGGAATGGGATTCTGCACAGCAGAGCTGTGGTAAGGTAAGTGTTGGAGATCAGGGATGGGTCTCTGAGGACCCCGGGGGGTCCCAGCAGTCCAGCTGAGGGATCTTAAGACCCCCTCCCCTTACTTGTCTGACACACAACTCACCAGTTCTAGCCCAGCTGTCCCCTGGACACAGCTGGAACCTTTAACCTAGGGTCACTGATTCTCCTGCAAGAATCCTTTCTGTCCTCCACCCCTCAGGGGCCAGCGTTCCACAGAGGCCGTTGCTCTTTCCTGACCGAGAGCCCGAGCAGTGGGTGTCATTCTTCTGCTCTTCATCATAGTCTCTGCGTGCCCCGGCTCCCATTTCCTTCATGGCAGTGGGCTTAAATCTTGTTCTTTTTAACTTGTCCTCAATCTGTCATCGACTCCCCGTGGGCAAGGACCATGCCATATATACTTCCATAGGTCCTAAAGTAGCGTCTGCTCCTGTGTCCCCTGCCTCTCCACTCTTGTCCTTCAGAACTGACCCCAGTGCTTCTTCACACCTCAACCCTGGCTTCCTGCATGTGAGAATCATCAGGCCAGGCTAGGATTCCTTCCAAGAGTATCAGCCTGAGACAGTTATCTCGGTAGCCCAGATCCGCAGCTCTAAGTCTTTCTCCCTCCCTCCTTCCCTTCCTCCCCACCCTCTCTCTCTCCCTTTTAATTTTGGTTGTTGTTTCAAGACAGGGTTTCTTTGTGTAACAGCCCTGGCTGTCCTGGAACTTGCTCTGTAGACTAGGCTGGCTTTGAACTCACAGAGATCCACCTGCCTATGCCTCCAGAGTGCTGGGATTAAAGGCGTGTGCCACTACCACCCAGCAATCCTTCCTACTGTCTAGTCAGCCTAGCACAGTGCCAGGCACATGCCAGGCCTTGCATGAATGAGAAGACAGGAGGCGGAGCTTTACCAGGGGACAGTGGCTCAGCTGAAAATATGTTCCTGAGAGGACGAGCTGATTCTGTGACAGGGTCCCAGAAGCTGGGCTCTGGGTAAACATAACTGCTCAACGCCTCCAAGCTGGTCTCTTCCGGCTGTTTAATCAATGGGTTACAGTTCTGGAGGGGACTTGATGGTACAATGGAGGTGCCTATCTTTAGGAAACATCTCAAAAAGAAGATGAGGGACATGGAATAATTAGCAAAAAATGCAGACTGTTTCAAACACACACATCCTGGGTAGGCTCAGACTGAAGTCGCCTCTTCCTTGGAGGCCTGACTTGGTAGGAGAATTCTGCTTGCCTCTCATACCTCGTTCCTCTAATCTGGCCTCTTCTCTGGACTCACTCTTTAGTCTGTATCTTTGGTGAAGGATTCAGACCCAGGATGTGTAGATGAGACAAACTAGGTACTTGCTTTAGGCACCAAATGTAAGAGGGACACTGTGGTGGCTAATCTTGGTCATCAAATTGACTATGTCTGGAATCAACTAAAACTCTAGCAACTGGGCATGCCTGTGAAGGAGGTTCTTGACGGGATCATTTCACGGGGACCATGCACCCTAAAACTAGGCCACACCTGCTGGTGGCAGCCCACAGAAAAGGGCATCCCTTTGCTTGTGTTAGAACCTGTTTCTTCAGGATTCCAAGACAGACTGAAAACCAGCAGTTCTCCAGGCATTGCTGGGACTGCAGCCCCAGACTGGAAGTGCCGAGACATATAAGTTCATGGACTGAAGAACTCTGAGATCCTTACCTTGCCTGTTGGGAGACATCCATTGTTCGACCTCTAAGACCATGGCTGGTAATAATTATAGCCACTCTAATAAGTTCCCTTTATATACATAAGCTGTGTATGTTCACTCTATCAGTTCTGTTCCTTTAGAGAAGCCAATTGCAGATCGTGGCAACAGAACGCCGTCTGCATGGTTCTGGTTTTAGAGTCATGAAGAATGCAGAAATCAAGGGGCCGTGGAAGCTTCCTCCATGGTTAAGGAGAACGGCAGATGCCAGGCAACATGCGGCAGGCCAGTGCCTGGGCGAGAGCCTGAGAAGGCAAGAATCCCTAAGAGGTCGCAGCTGTGAAAGTGAAGCCCGAGTTGTGTTGGAGACCCTAAGGTGTTAGAGATTTGGAATTTGCCCTGCTGAGTTTGGGTTCTGAGTTCTGGCCTTGCTTCGGTCCAGAACTGCCTTGCTGTAACCTGTTTCCTCCAGTTTGGAATGGTTGTGCATACTCTGTATCATTGTGTGTTGGAAGCACGGAATTTGCTTTTTGCTTTTAGTGGGGTTACAGTTAATAGATTGTCAGTCTTAGAAGAGGCTTGGACTTTTGAGCCGTGTTGAGACTGAAAGGCCATGGGAGCCCTTTAAGGTAGACTGAACGCGTTGTGGCCATGAGACCAGAGTGTTGCAGGGGTGGAATGTGGAGGCTTGGATGAGAATGGCCTCCATAAGTCTCAGGCACTTGAATACTTGGACTGTAGCTGGTAACCGTTTGGGGAGGTTGGTTAAAGGGTGTGGCCTCGCTAAAGAAAGTCACTGGGGCTGGGCCTTGCAGTTTCAAAAGACTCAAACAATTTAGCTCTCTCTGCTTCCTATTTGTGGATTGGACCCGGGCTCTCAGCTGGTGCTCCAGTACCATGTCTGCGTGCCACAGTGGTGATGTATTCCTCGCCCTGCAGAATTGCAAACCCCAGATAAACTCTTGCTTCTATACGTTGTCTTGGCCATGGTGTTTTGCACAGCAATAGGAAAGTAACTGATATAAACACAAAACCCTTAATAATGAAGATGATGCTTAATGTAGTATTCCAAGCCACTGGACCTGAAGAGAAAACCATCTATTGCAAGCCACGCTGTGATTTATATGGACGAGATCAGTATCCTGCCTTTCTCCCTCATCAGGCCTGACCCCCTTGGATCCATGACTCTGATTCCTGAGCTAACAGCCTTGGTCATCCTACACCCCATGCCTTTTCCCTCACAGCCCCATAGAATCCCCTCAAGCAGACTTAGGAGGAGGGACATTTCCAGACACCCCGGAAGATGAGGTGACTTATCCAGGGTACCGTGGGTGGGTGGTAAAGGGTGGAGCTGGGAGTCCATCTAGGGCATGGATCTCGACCACTGAGCTTCACTGTGGCACACGAGCTGGCATTCATGCCAGTGATTCTCAGTCCTGAGAGGCATCTGCATCAGCTTCTCCCCACCTTGGGCCTCTCTCTCTAGGGCCATTTGCACTTGGGGTGCCTTTGCCCACTCCTGTTTGCTGATATTGTGTCTGCCCACGGAGGCAGGGGAATACCTTGTCCTTGCAGTAGGGAGCTTGAAGAACATTTAGGAAGAAAAGGAAAATCCGCAGGATGTTTCAGCCGGGGCTGACTCCTACTTCTAGAAATCACTGGGCCATGGCTCTGATGGCCTCTCATTTGCCCTTGTCAGCCACTGTGTAGCCCCCTCCCTCCCCTGGAAGCCCCCACCTCCATCTTTTCTAATGGCAGAATCAGGCTAGAATGCCTCTGGGGGCAAATGTTGCAGAGTTACGGTTAACTCAGCGGGTTGCTGCTCTCGGGAAGAGAGAAGGTCACATGGCTGGGAGCACAAAGCGTGTGCCTTAGGGATAAAATTTCCCAATAGGAAGCAACTTCAGGGAGAAAGGGTTTGTGTGGTGCACAGGTCAAAGTTATAGTCTGTCACTGAGAGGCGGTCACAGTGGCAAGGACTTACGGAGGAAGCCAGTCACTTTGCATCTGTGTCAGGAGCTGAGTGATGAACGCATGCTCAGCTTGGTCTCCTTTTCATAGTCCCGGGGCCATCCACACTCAGTGTGGATCTTCTCACCTCAATTAACCTGACTAAGACAAGCCCTCCCTGGCATAAGCACAGGCCAACAATTCAGACGAAACCTCAATGAGATTCCCTTCTCAGGTGATCCCAGACCCCCACAAGGTGACAATTGAGAAGTGACCGCTACACTGGGTTTTGTTCCAGACACTGCTCAGCACACCCCCCACTTCTTGCCATTGGCCTTTTGTGGCATTCTGATTTCTGGGCACACCATGGCCATTGTCATATTGAAATCAGAACAATTATGATTGCTCCCCTGCCAGGAGACTCTCACAAGTTTGGACTTTCTGGCTCACAAGACTCTGGCCAGCCCCCAGCATATAGAAATGGTGGCGCAACTATCTGTAATTTGCCCATTTTCTTGTTATTAACCCCAAATTAAGCTCAATGGTTCACCAAGCTAGACACGAATAGTCTGTTGTTGGTGCCCTGTCTGGGGTGAATAGGTGTTTGTTCCTATCTCCCTAAGAAAACTCAGCAACGGATAAATATAAATATTTATCAAGTGTAAAGTCAGTCCCAAGAGTCCTGAGTAGGAGGAGCCCAACACATGGGGTGCACCCAACATGTCTGCCAAGAAACCAGTCAACAGGGAAGGAGGGGCTAATTTAGACACCCAACCCTTCCTATGATAGTCACTCTGTGTGTGTGTGTGTGTGTGTGTGTGTGTGTGTGTGTGAGTGTGTGTGTGTGTGTGTGCTTCTTGCTGGGGAGAAGACTGGGCTGTTTAGCTTTCTCCATCCCAGAGTATGGTTAAGAAATATCCTGGAGCCTGCCAGCAGGTGGAGGTGTCCAGTCGGCAGGTGGAGGTGTCCAGCCAGCAGGTGAGGGTGTCTAGCCAGCAGGTGGAGGTGTCTGGAGGTATTCAGCCTGCAGGTGGAGGTGTCCAGCCAGCAGGTGGAGGTGTCCAGCCAGCAGGTGGAGGTGTCCAGCTGGCAGGTTGGGTGTCTAGCCAGCAGGTGGAGGTGGCCAGCCTCTGTGATGATCAGTTTGGTTGCAAGCCAAGTAAGTAGAGTGTCATGAAGTGTCCTACTCCAGGGAAGGGACTCAAGGCTGCAGAACTCGGACCTTTCATTTCACAGATTAGAACACAAAGGCGCAGAGAACCCGTCCACGGCAGCAAGTCCTCCCAGCTCTGCATGTGGACTCTGCCTGTAGGTTAAGCCCCTTGCTGCCTTTGGTTAGAGCCCATCTCCTTGAGCTGTATATATGGAGCATGGACGCTCTGAGAAGCAGGATGTCTGCTCAAGGTCGTGCCTCCTATTGGTGTTAATGATCTGTTCAGGATCGAGGGATGTGACGCGGGGTTTGAGTTCAAACATCGTCACAAGGTCACTGGGGGTGGTGACAGCTGGAACTCTTCTGCCTTGCTCTGCTTTCCGTCTGTGCTGAGGCTTGGTTGAGACCAGCTCACTCAGCAGGACTGGGCCTGGGTCCGCAGGGAGTGTTACAGGGCCCTGTGTGTCCCCAGGGACAGGGATGCCACCCCAGCTAGCCTTTCCTCAGCTCGCCCTTCAGCGGGGCTTTGATTCGCTGTTAACCTAAAGTTGAGCGGAGCCTCATGAATCATTCATGAAGATGCTCCACCGAGATCATTATTTTGAGTGTCGAGTGTCAGGGAAACAGCCTCTGACGGGTAAACATGATGTCTGGTGACAGAACAGCCGATGGGGTGACCCGGCAGCTGGGCACCTGCCATGCTGCAGGGAATTTTTAAACATTTAAAAAAATCGCACTCTGGCTTAGAGAGACTTAGCAGAGCCTGGTCACAAACCCCACGGAGGCAGGCGCAGGTGTGTGTGAAGGATGGAAGGAGGGGACGGAGTGTCCTGAGAGCCTGCTGCCTGATGGGAAGTGACTCTGCAGCCCCCAGTGGGGGGCCCAGATGCACTATGAGCTCAGCAGAGCAGCTACTGCCTTCCCTAGTGACTTCCCACAGAAGGTTATTCTAGAAACCACTGGGCAGGGCTCACGCTGAGGCCACTAAGGCCTAGCCTCTTCTCTGAGACCTCCCAGTTCAGCTGTGAAAGGCCAGACCCGTGACTGGCTGAGCCTCTGGGACCCTGTGGGGCTTCTGGCCATGTCGAAGCCACTTTCCTGCAGCTGACAGGCTGTCGATAACTGCACTACCTGTATTATTTAAGCAGAACAAGGTGAGCCTTGCTTGCACCCTTGAGCTCAGATCAAATTGATGGCCAGCACGGAAGCTACAGGCAATTAGATTGTTCCAAAGAGAAAGAAACACTGAGGGGCTGGTGCGGGTCCAGCAGCAGGGTGGGGCACTGGCTCTCTTCTCTGTGGGTATAGAGACATCCAGCTCCAGCTTCTCGTTGATGACCTTGAGCTTCCAATATTTGTAGGGGAATTGAGTGTCAAAGATATGTACCCGTCTTAACAGGAAGGACCCCAGACCTGGGCCCAGGAGGCTCCACTTGGTCCTGATGACCAGACCTGGGCCCAGGAGTTCCTGCCCTGGTCCTGATGTCTTAGCCCTGACAACCCCAAGGACTTTGTAGAAGGATCTTCTTACTCCCCTTGCCCTCCCTGCCCCTCGTCTCTAGCAGTTGGGTGACTGACTGTTACATGCTTTCTGTCCTCTTACAGACTGGTCTCAAGAGTTTAGTCGAAGGCAGGCAGGAGAGTGTGTCCTTGCCACGGGCAGCAACAATGAGGGTGTAGGGCCCTGCAGCAGCTCGGGTGAACCTCGCAAACACTGGCTCATGTACTCTAAGCATGGGACTTAAGGGGAAGCTGGAAAGACCCATGACGTTGCCATGCCTCCTCAAGGACATTTCTACATGCAACAAGCGCTTCCCGAACACTCCTAGGGTAGGGATCTTGCTGCCTGTCTACCCCATCCACCATCCAAGGCCAATGTGGCTGCTAGAAAGTTCTTTTTTTAACCTCAGTCTAAGTTTGTTTCCCTAGAGAACCCACCATGACCGTGTTCTGTAGATCTGGAAAAAGCAGGGTCTTACCCCTAAGAATGTTACCTTTCAAAGATTTGAAGAAAGATTCATGTTTCTTACTCATTTGCACATCCACCCACCCACCCACCCACGCATCCATCCATCATCCACCATCCATCCATCCATCCATCCATTCATCTATCTACCCACCCACCCATCCATTCATCTATCCATCTATCCATCCATCCATCCATCCATCCATCCATCCATCCATCCATCTACTCGCATCATCATCCTCCCACCCAACTATATATCCATCCATATTCACTTATTAGCCTCCATGAACCTGCCCATCAGCATATCCCCTACCCACTTACCCTCTATCCCTCCATCTATCCCCCATCCATCAACTCACTGACCCACCTACTATCTTGGCAGCCACCTACACATCTACCTACTAATCTTTCTATTCATCAGCCTGACCCCCTGCTCACCCACCCACCCACCCACCTACACAGCTGTCCTTCCAGCTGTCTACACACCTCCCACTTGTCCTCCCATTCTTCCACCCTTCCCCTGCCCATTCATTCGCTGGTCCATTCACGTAGCCTTCCAGCTACCCACAGACCCATCCCTGCCTCCTATTTCACATGTACGGACAGCTCTGAAAATCTGAATCCACTGTAGATCATGAAAGGTGAGCATCTTGGCTCCTCGCAACTTATGCTCTGAGGCAGGTGTGTCCCCAATCCCATGGCAACCTAAGTGTTTCCAGAGAAGAACGCAGAGTAGCTAATGAAAATCAGGTCTCCTCCCCAGTCATTCCCAGAACCACAGTTCCTGTCAGTTGGCCCTGGCCAAAATGTATCTGTAGCCAGGATGTCCTTCAGCCGGAGGGAGCTGGCAGGACCGTGTCTCTCCGGGTTCGAGGCAGGGTTGGGAGATTCTCCCCACATCCTCATCCCTAGGGAATATCTGCTCAAAACTCAAAATGTGTTCTCCCAAGGTCTTTTTTTTTTCTCCACAGATTACGGGTGTTTTTCAGTATATGAAAAACCAGCACAGATAAGTCCCTGGTGGGCTCAGTTGGGAAGTTCTTTTGGACACTTAAAATCCGACTCCATACGCAAGGCATGCTGGAGGTAATTGTTCAAGAGAATCAAAGGGAAGCGGATACAGCCAGTTTCTGGTTATGTATCAGCCATAGACACAGGTTACTTTACATCACACTGAGCTTCAAGAAAGATAAAAACTGAGCATTGATCTGAGCTTCTCCCATGAGGGGTCCTACGCTGACAACCCAGTATGGCCTTAAAGGGGCCGTGGGGGGGGCAGCTGCAGGCTTCAAACACTCCTCTAGAGAGGCTGTGGGGGGGTCTTTGACTTCTGGCATCTACTTTTCTACTTTCTCTGGGTGCTTCAGCCTTCCAGCAAGGGGCTGTGCCAGGCCTGGGAGGCCTGTCTAGGACCTCCAGTGTCTATAGTAGCCAGGGTATCTCATTCTCTGCCCAGAGACCAGGGAACTTTCTTAGGTGACTTTGTGTGGCAGTAACCAGGATCCCATGGAGCTCTGCTTTTTGCTGATGGCCTTCCCTAGAGACAGAAAATTGGGGTGGGAGATGACTGGCCAGGGTGGGGAGAGGTCCCAGGTCCCAGAACCCATGTTGTCCTCAGAGGGCAGCCGACACCTATTTTTGTTGTTGTTGTTGTTTGAGACAGGGTTTCTCTGTGTGTCCCTGGCTGTCCTGGAACTCACTCTGTAGACCATGCTGGCCTCTGGGATTAAAGGTGTGCACCACCACCATCTGGCTTGATACCTATTGTTAATCTTATATGCCAACATGATGAGGCCACAGAATCCATCCTTGCATTGCTCTGTTCTGAAGGAATTCTTAGAGAAGATTAACATTTAAATCACTGGGCTTTGGGTAAGCAGGTGGCTCCCCACCTTGTGAGTGGGCCTCCACCCAACAACTGAAGGTCTTAAGAGACAAAAACCAAGGTCTCCAAGGAAAAAGAAATCCTTCCAGCAGTCAGCCTTCCATCCTTCTCTAGAATGCCAGCTCTGTCCTGGGTCACCCGCAGGTTGGCCTATTCAGTAGACAGCAGATTCATAAGCTCCACAGTCACATGGCCAGTTCCGTACAAACTTTCCGTCATCTCAATCTCGGTCTCTTTCCCACTGATAGATTTTCTCTGGAATGCCCTCTCCTACCCACAGACCCCCATGGGGCACTACCTAGCCTGGAGTCAAGCTTCCTTTTCCTTGTCTCTGAAAGTCTTAGAGCCAGTCAACAATCAACCGAACAGTCACCAATATTAGACCTGCTCTTTGCTGAGTGCTTGTCTGGTGTGGATCACGGACCTGACACAGCACATGCATCCTCCCATCTGTCCCCAGAGGAATGAACGGAAACTCTGAGATGCCAAGCAACCTGCCCAAGGTCAAACATAAGAAGACGATTCCGGGTTTGTCTGAGGTCCCCACCTGGGGCTGGGCTCTTGTCCTGGTGTTTATTGAGAAGCCAAGGAAGAGAAGGCCAGAGGCATCAGGAGCAAGATGACAGGGGCACAAAGAAGGAACAGTGGCTGTGATAAACACCATGACCAAAATCAGCCTGGGGAGGAAAGGGTTTATTTTAGCCTACATTTCCAGGTAATGGTTCATCACTGAGGGGAGTCAGGGCATCTCAGGTTAGGCAGGACCCTGGGAGCAGGAACTGAAGCAGAGGCCATGGAGGGGGTGCTGCTTACCGGCTTGCTCCTCATGGCTTGCTCAACCTGCTTTATTGTAGCACCCAGGGCCACCAGCCTACAGAGGACACCACCCACATGGGCTGGGCTCTCCCACGTCAAACATTAATCATGAAAACACTCCATGGGCTTGCCCACAGGCTCATCTGGTTGAGGCGTTTTTTCAAATGAGGATCCCATTTCCCAGATGAGTCTAGCTTGTGTTAAGTCTAATTGACAAAACAAAACAAAAAACCAGGCAGCCCAGGTGCCAGTCAAGGCCAAAGACTGGTACCTGGTTCCAGGACAGGCCCTCTATGGCCTCAGGACCACCAGGTCTCCGGGGTATCACAGCCTGCCCCAGGGGCATTGGCTCTGCTTCTGTTGGGAGCTTTTGTGTTTCTGTCACCTTGTCTGCCCACTGCCATAGATAGAAGCATGGAGGAGAGCAGGGAGGAAATGGAATCTAAAAAGCCATGTCAATTTGAGTGATTCCCCAGCAGCTGGCTGCCCCTCACTGCTCCGAGGAAGGCAATAAAGCCAGCGAACCAATAACAGCAAATGGCACGAGGCTTGACAGATATGCTGTCCCCAGCAGGTGACGGCCAGTTCAACCAGGGCGAGAAATGGAAGCTGGGGCAAACTGATTTGAGAAACAAGTGACCCCATGAGACCTCTCCCCCACCTAGCGTATCTGGGCATTGGGTACCAGTTCACCCTCATGGGAGCAGGCTGGGTCAGTCAGGTGGAGGGGGCCGTGGGAGGTACGGCAGGGCCTCCATGGGTGGGGAGGTGGACATGGGCATTTAATGTATGGGTGTGAATATCAACTACAGGGGTGAGACTCCACCGGGTGTGAGTGGCCCTTCACCCCAGCTTCCTTGTAAGCCCAGGTCCTGGTGACAGGCTTGGCTGTGGCAAAGCTGGTCTTGTCGCACTTGGGTAGAGGACAAGGCTCTTGCATTGTGGTGAATGGACAGGTGTCGGCTGTGTGGACCCCTCCGTTTCTCTGTGAGCTGGCTCACTTGACCCTATGCTCTGCCCTGCCTGTCCATTCTCAAGGCACCGGGTTCTTACCAACTTCCTGATCATCTCCAAGCATAGGATATTCAGGCTAAGTTCAGGTTGATGCTCTGGAACTCAGTGCCCATCATGGGCAGGCACACGATACTGCTTCCCCTGTGCCAGCCACATAAGTATATCCAGGCGGTTAGCCAGGGATGTGACTTTGTCCTTATCTCTAATCCTGGTCTCCTCAGCAGGCTGAGGGAGAAGCGGAAAGGACCGGGGATGTGGTGTCTATGCAGAGAAGACCCTGCCAGAGGTCAGTCTGCAGAGAGCACACGGTCTCTGTGTCTCTTTCCTCTGCTGTGCACTGCCAACCTAGGGAGGGAGGCCCTGTCCCAGTGGGAGACTCTGTCCCAGAAAGTAAAGGGTTCTGGTTGGCCTCTGGCCTCCGCATGCACACACACATATATATGCACACAGAAAACTATGGTGATAGTGTTGGGGGGCAGTGTGGCAGGGAGCCTCAAACTCCACCAAGCCTCTTAAGCACCATGGCAACAGTGATGCCCTTCTGACCTCCAGTTGCCTGGGATGCCTCTCACTTAGGAGGCACTCTCAGAAGGCCGAGGTAGGCTAGGCCGGTGGCCCCTAGGAGAACCTCTGCCTCCAGGCCTCTGCAGTGGGTCAAAGCCCCAGCTTCACTTGGGGTCTTGGGAGGCTACGCGCTCCTGGAGTCACTGCTGTGTGCTGAGCTCAGCGGTGTGGTTGTGACAAGCCACCAGGACATTTCAATGTCTGGGGAGGGAAGGACACCCTCAGGAGAGGCTCAGACTTGTGAGAGAATATGACTCAGAGCTCTCTCTGCATGGCAGCTGGGCACACTTTCATCTTTCTGTCTCAGAGATGAGGCTAGCTCTTCTTAGCATCTTTCCTTTTCCCTATGCAGCCCAGGCTGGTCTCAAACTCAGCCATCCTCCTGCTTCAGTCTCCTCACTGCCAGGATGACAGGAAGAAGCCATCATGTTTGCTTTCTCTTTTTAGCTTCTCACTGATCAGTCTAGACCTCAGTTTCCCCATCTCTGAAATGGGAGAAGTCCCAGCGCTTAGTCTCATGCCATGTGTTGGCAGAGGCTCCAGCCTGTGCAGGGTAACCCTGGAAACACTCAGACTTCTTAGCACTGGCAGACAACACCTCCGCATTCGGCAGAGCCATGGGAGGAAAAGCTTCCCACCTCCTCGGATCAAAGAAGAACCAAATTAAGGTGCTAAGTTTATACATTAATTTTTTTTTGCCACAGCCGGGAATTGAAATAGCTCTCTACAAGGTATTTTTAAAAACTGCTTCTCAGGGCTCCATTAAAAGGCTCTCTGCCTTGCCTTGGAGTCTCTGCATCTGCCAAAAATACTATGAAAATTGCTAAAACACTGCCTCTGTTGGTTCTAGAAGGTTTGCCAGCCAGCTCCAAATAATCCAAAACCCGATCACACTGGAGCCAAGGCAGAAGGCATCATTTTGACTAAGACGGTGATCTGGGAGTTTTGTAGAAGGGCCACTCTGGGGTTGGGAGGTCAGCCCTGGGTCCACAGGTTCTGTACCCAGTGCTCTCTGTTCTTCCCCACCCTCTCCTGACCTGAGGTACAGGTGTCTCTACTTCCTGGGCGGTGGTTCCCACAGCTTTGCCCATGACTTCCTACTTCCTTTTGCAGGTCTGGAATTGCCCAACTAACTCCAGGTCCACAGAGTCCCTTATCTACCCAATGCATCTGCCCAAATGTCCAACACACACCTTGCTCCCAATATGGCTTGGAGGACCTGTGATGCCCCTAACCCAGTTTCCCACTTTCCTTTCTTCTGAGCACACAGCCTTATCATTGGGCACTCCAGATTCCTCTCTCTCTACAACGAACCTGCCAGCTTCTCCACCCTAGAATCACCCTGCCCTGTCCTCTTCCCTCTGCTTCTACCACATCCTCTTGAGACCCTGTAGGGAATTCCAGCTGTGTCACATTCTCATCTCTTTCCGAAATGTTCAGTTTGTTCATAGCAAGAGAGAACTTTAAAAGCACATTTATCAAATCCCAACGGTGTTATGCTTAGAATATCCAAATAAAATCCAGACTCTCTACATTGTCCCTGGGCCTGGAGCTCCCTCGGGTTCCCATGGGTTTCCTTCAGAAGCCTTCTTGTCCTTTTCTACCTCACTTACCAGCTCCAGTCACCTGCGCTCTCTCTCTCTCTCTCTCTCTCTCTCTCTCTCTCTCTCTCTCTCTCTCTCCTGTCTCCCAGCATCAGTACCTCTGAACTGGCTGGCCCCTCTATCTGGAGCATTCTTCCCTAGGTTCCCACAGGGTGTTTCTGTGTCACTCAGTCACAGTCCGGATGACACCTCCTTGAAGAGCACAGACCTCACAAGCTGGAGGCTTTTCTACCTGTACGCATGCATCCTTTCCACTAGATGGCCTGCTGTGAGAGAGAGCCAGGATCCTAGGACTCGGACTGCAGAGGTATAGAATTGCATCCGTCCAATGCATGCCCTTCAGTCTGCAGGCCTCTCTGACTAAGAACCTGTCCCAGATCAATACGTGTTCACGTGAGCATTCTCACTTGCTTCATTCTGACAGTGGAGCTAGGGCTCTCACTGAGCCACCCGAGAAGTCACCAGCCCAGTGTGGGGGTGGCAGTAGGTACCTCCAAAGACCTGCTCGGCAGCACAGCCTAAAGAGCTTCAGACCAAAGGCAGCGCCAGCCCTCCTCTGCTGCTTACACACTGCACGGCTTGGATACATCCTCTAACCCCAAGCACCAGCTGCCCCTCTGCACAGTGCCTGATCCTGCTCAGTGACTGAGGCTCTTATTGGTGCTATTGATGAAAGAGACAAGTGCTTGGGGCAAGAATTACAGGGCATTCTTAATTCCAAAGAAAAGGCCCTACGAGATCCTAGCAGACCTCAGGAGGACACTATGGACCCTACATTCACAGCACAGAGAAGAAGACATCCAGTCTGATTTAAAAAAGAAAAAAAAAACAGAAAACAAAACATGAAACACTACCTGAACACAGAGCAACCGGTCCTATGTAGGCAGGTTATACACAGGAGACATAGCCTAGTCTACCAGGATGTTCAACATACCTGTGCCTGGACCTGGCAACCACAGTAGCCCATCCCACCAGGATGCTGGCCATGCCTTGTGCCTGGACCTGGCAACCACAGTAGCCCATCCCACCAGGATGCTGGCCATGCCTTGTGCCTGGACCTGGCACCTACACTTTCCCTCAGTTACTATATGACACTTTCTGGTTATGATGCAGTGAATGTCCCCAGCCTAGGGACTTGCATTAAGGCTGGCACATAGCTAACGAGATGCGATCGGACAGAAACAAGGACTGGAGCTCTCCTATGATCCAGGATGAAGGATAATGGAGGAGAATGATGATGATGATGGGCATGCTTAAGGCATGAACTCTGGAGAAGGCTGCTGAGCTGAGACCTAAGTCATGTGGGAACCACAGCCATATAGGTTGGGAGGGCTTCACAGGCAGAGGAATAGCCAAGGTGAAGACTGAGGACTGCATTTGATCTCAGAGAGACAACAGAGAGAGTGAGGTCTCACTGTGGACTAAGGGCAGAGCCACATAGACTGACTTCCTGGTGGAAGCCAGATGAGGCAGGACATGTTTAGCCCCGAGAGCAGGAGACATGGGTAGATTCTATTGACCGCAGGCCTCGGATACTAGGGTCTCCCACCTATCATCGGGAACCTTCACTTGTGATCTGATTTGCCCAAATCATGAAGAACTGATTATAAGTTTTAATTGTTTCTGGAAACTTTGAGGCCTTGGAGCAGAGTGAAAAGGCCCTGTTAAATGGTTTACAATAACGGCCTGTTAACAAATTCCAGAGCCAATTTATCCAAGAACTTGTTAAAAATTCCCTCTGTGCAGCCACCAAAGGAATGTGCTTTTGAAGTCATTTACTTACCAATAAATTACAATGCTCTGGAATCATTAGTAGCAAAGTAAATTGTTTTAATTGATCTGAACTTCGTTACGACCCAGGGACTCCGCTTCTGCGCAAATGCACTTTCAGAGGGTCTAAAATAACAAATTAATCTCTCTTGAATCCTGTCATCTTTAGGTCTGTCCTTTCCCCGGGAGACCAGGAAAAGGAAGCAGATCAATGGTGGTAATAGATATCACTGCATGGCCTGGGATCTGCACAGAAGTGCCGCCATGGGGAGGGGTCTAGGTCCAGCTAGTCTTTGTGCGGTGGGGTGGTGGGGAGGGGAGCTTTAGAGCCAACCTGTGTTAGCATCCCTCTGTCCCACAGTGTTGTTACAGGCTATATAATTGTTCACCCACAGGTTTGTGTTTACTGCGGCTTCTGCAGGTGCTCTTTGCACCGCAATGAAAACACGAGCTAATTTAAAAGTGAACAGATCGGTGTGTGGCTTAACAACGGGGACATTTTGAAAATGTGTGTCAGGTGACTTGAAATTTTATTTGTGTTTTCTTTTTCTGTGTCTTTTTTATTAAATCTATTTTTCTTTAAAAATAATCTTTTCTCATTTTACATACCTATCCCATTCCTACTCCCTCCCCTCCTCATGCTCTCCCACCTCTCCCCTACCCCAGCTCCCCATCCACTCCTCAGAGAAGATAAGGTTTCCCAAGAGGAGTCAACAAAGTCTGACATCACTTTGAGGCAGGACCGAGGCTCCAAAACACCAGTCCAAGCACTAGGGACAAATCCTGGCCCCACTGCCAGTGGCCCTACAGGCTGTCCAAGCCACAACAACTGTCACCCACATTCAGTGGGCCTAGCTTGATCTTTCGCAGGTTCCCTTGCTGTTAGTCCAGGGTCAGTGTGCTCCCGCTAAGCTCGAGCCATCTGTTTCTGTGGGTTTCCCCATCGTGGCTCCTCCCTCTCTGGGACTGGTCTGTGGAAGCTTGGCCCGGTGCTTAGCTGTGGATCTCTGCATACTGCCCATCATGGTGGGGAAGCCACCATGTGTCAGGAGCACGAGGAAGCTGGCCATATCGTGTCCATAGTCGGGGGGCGGGGCAGACACTGATTTTCATCCTGCTTCACCCTGTTTACAAAGTCCTGAACCCAACTCCTGCATCCAGGGTGGGTCTTTCCACCTCTGTTTGCCTAACTAGAGAACCCCTCACAGGTGTACCCGGGGACTTGCTTCCTAGGTGATTTTAGATCCTATCACACTGATGACATTAACCACTATGGTGTGGAACCTCTAGGAAGTGACACATCCTTTGAGCACCCTGTCCCTGTTAGCCCTGAGGAGAGGCATGCCCCGGCCCCTCACTGGCACTTGCTCAGCCCAGCACTGCAAGGATAGGCTGTCTGTCCCCTCTGCAAAGGGTAGAGCTCCTTCCCCTCCCCTGGCCAAGTCCTAATCTCCCAAGGAGGAGGAATCAAATGTTAATGGGAAATACTTAGCATGGGAAGGGAGTCTATTTCTCCTTAACTGTCTCTGGCTGCACAGGATTCCGAGGAGCTATTGAAGGTAAATTGCTTGGTTTTCAATTTTAAGCTGCACTTATCTGAGCTCGATCAGTCTTCCCTGATCGTGGCAGGAAATAATAAGTGCCCGGAACGGGGTTGCCCCGATGCTCAATAACATGGCGATTGTATCCCCATTTCATTATGGAGGACAGACAGTGCTGGATGCAAGTTTATTGATATGATAAATTGTCCCTCACATCTTTATAGGTGAAACTCCTGCCTGGAGGCTGTGGCAGGGGCTGGTACCCACTGGAAGGAGCTGTGTGATTGGTATTGGTCTGGATGAACCTGCTAGGGGATGAAGTGGGATTTCCCTGCTAGCGAGGACACTGCATGGGTCACTGTGGTCAGAGGACCTTCAGTTTTTCTCACCTGGAGCTAGGGGCCGGCATGCCGTGCAGGGTTTGAGACCCCAAGGTCTGGAATCTACTGGATTCAAACTGCATGCACCTACCTCTTTAATGTGCTTTCCTGAAATCTGCAGACAGTACAGGAAGTGGCGAGGCAGAGCCAGCTAGTGTCCCACGGCTATGTTGCCTACAGCCCTCTGAGCCACTGGGGCAACTCTCATAAGGCAGGAGGGCAGAGACTTCTAGTTGCAGAGAGAGAGGCCTATGGGTTCCCAGATGTGCTAGTCATGGGTGCCGGAGGGCACTGAGGCCTGGTGTGGGCCTAGAGTGGGTACCTCCAGGTTACAGGGGTTACAGTTTCACCTGTCTGAGAGAATAAGAGGCAGAACCCCAGAAGGCCAGGTTTGTGCTGTTCTGGGAGATCTGAGCCCCAGGGCAGGGTTGATGGCCATTGGCAGGCAGCCTAGTCCTCCTCTGCAGGGTAGAAAAATTGTGGACATCAGAGGCAGAGCTCGGCAGGACATCCAGGACCTGTTGCTCAGTGTAGAAGCCGCCACTGTGCATGCAGGCTTATGGAGGAGGCTGGGGTAGAACCTTAGTGCTCGCTTTCTGGACAACCATTGCTAGTCTCTGAGGCAGGGGTCTCCTATTCCCAGGGATGCCTTCCCTGCGAGTGGGTGCTCTAGTCTCTGCCCTCTTGGGATCCCGACCCACTGGCTCCGAGACGGTTGGGCATGACTGAGGTTTTGCAGAATTGAAGTTTACAGAATCCCTGAGGCCTCAACCCACCCCAGGAACTCATCTTTAAACCCTTACACGAAGACAAATGCATGGGACAGGCTCTCCCCCTCAGCCACGTAAACACGGAACAGCAGTGAGTCTGCAACATTAGGTCTGACACGGGAGCCGGGAGGCATTACTCACCCAGATAAGTTTAATGCATACATAATTTAGAAACATCATCAAAACGGGAAGAAAAGGAAGAGGGCCCTGAATGACTTGGAAAGAGCTGTGGCGCTGAGCTCGTCAGAAGAGAGCCGGGAGAGAGTGGGACACACACCCCACGCTTGCTGTAATTGGATTGAGACGGATCCCTGAGCAGAGCACCTACGGAGGACAGATGCACCCTTTCCAAAAGCGGGAAGCAGAGCTCTGCCAGAGTCAGCATCCAGGCGTGACTTACGGCATGCTCAACCCGGGCAGGCTCCGCATTCTCTCCGGGAAATGTGGGCTGAACCTTCTAGGTTCCCTGGTGTCCTTCAGCCACCCTTGACCCGGGGGCTGCTTCCTTTGCCCCACCTAGGTAGATATGAGTGGTGGGGACAGGGACACTCGGGCATTTATGTCCCTTTCCTCCTGTAGAGCTAGTAGTGGGTGCAGGTCGCATAGAAAGGTCGCATGGTGCTCCCCAGGAGACCACTGGTAATTGCTGAGCTGAGGTTTTTTTGCTCTTCACACTGCTTCCCTGGGGAGGAACATCCCAGGAACAGGGATATCTCAGATTCTCAACCTGATAGTTCTGCTCAACAAGGCCCCCAGGGTACTGTAAGTTTCCCTTCATAAAAGGAGTCCAGCTACAGGCAGGCAAGGTGACTCGGGGAAACTCAGTTCCACGAGCCAGGGAACCCAGCACAGCACTGAGCCATGTGAGCCCTTGGTATCTTTCTGTCATATCTTTGAGACACTGGTGTCACTGCCTACATCAGACAGCGAGAGTGATCAGGTCTCCTCAGTCAAGCTGGACGGGCCCTCCTGGAACCCGTTGTTTTGCTAGGTGGCTCTTTTTTGTCCAGGCGCCAGGTTCAGTGAGATGGGAAGAAGGCTGTGCAGGTAAGCAGAAGGGACAGTGTACCATGGTTATGTTGCTTACAGACCTCCTGGATGCTGGGGGGATTTCCCATCAGGCAGCAGGGCAGGAGCTTCTGGTTGCAAATAGGCCTTTGGTTTTCAAGGGTTCTGGGAGGGGAATGAGAACTGGGGTGTCAGCTGCCAGATCACAGGGGAGGCCTGGTTTTGGAGTAACCACCAACCTAGCCATTGTGAATTTGCTGGTCCTAAGATTCAAATGATTCGTTTGGTCCTGGTCATGATGTTTGAAAGCTTCAAGCCATGGACTATGCCCCATGGTTGGGTCTTTGGAGTCTAAACAAGACTTCTTCCCCAAAGGAGAAGGACTCAGGCATGTAGACAGGGACAGCGCCCTAATTTCTTGGGGTTGTAGACAGCACAAGACATCCTCTTGCCTGTTTTAATACACCTGCTGATGTCCACGGTGTCCCCTAAGATGTTTCTATAATACAGCGGTGTCCACCCCCAGCAGGCCCTGGCTAGCAGAGAAGGTTCCTTTCTCATGCCGCCAAACACTCGACCCCTATTTTGGCCTCTTTTCCCTGGTCCCATTGACCCTTGGAATCTTGCCTTCCTGGTAACTGCCCTGTTGGGGTGTCTTCCAAACCCTTCAAGGTTTTTGCCCATGCTGTAATACTTTGGAGCTGTGCCTGGGGGTCTGTGGGGTGCCAATCTGGGGTGCTGTGGAGGTGCCAATGCTGACGGAAGCTCAGCTCCATGCTCAGCCAGATGAGGGTGAACTGAACCAGGGTCCTGAGCCAGGGATCTTGGGATAATGAGGGATCGAAGAGTAACGAGTGCTGGGTGGTGCCTCCCAGTTTCTCAGAGTCTCCATTCTCTTGTGACTGGAGCCACCCTGAGTTCTGATTTCTCCTCTGTTGTCCTTCACGGCCATCTGCTTTTGCTCCCCTCTAGCGGGCTGTATGCCTCCCACGTTCACGTCCTCCTTCCTACTTTCCCCACAAGCCAGAGTCCAGGTCAGGTCCATCCAGACCTCGTTCTTCTGAGCATCCCCTCCTTGAGGTGTCTTGCTCATCACACTCACCTCAGCCCCAGGGCCTTTGCATGTTCATCTTTGAGCCCAGATCGGCATCCCCTAGATAATGTCATGGTCCAGTCCCTCACGCCACTCAGGTGTCTTCTTGGCGGTCCCCTCAGTGGCCACCCTGCCTAACCCTTCTGTTCTCCCTTCCTTGCCTCTGCTTTGTTATCGTTACGGCATTTATCAAGATCTGAAATTATATTACAGGCTCACAGCCCAATTCCAAAATCCATAAAGCTCTGAAAACCAAAAGCTCGTTCATAACTCATTTGATGGCGAAACGTGACCTGAACGGATGTGAGGCTATTTATAGCCCAGGTTCGTCCCTCTCCGTGTGAATATTCATACATTTGGCTGTAGAAATATTAATGTGTTTGATTACGGGGTGCTGCTCCACACCCGCTGGGGACATTACATAATATGTGGTCTAGGAGCTGTATTAAGTTGCTGAATGCTCCCGCTGGGCTTCTCGTTCTCAGCATCTCTGGTCTCGTGGTCCAGATGGCTCTGCTGTGGGGGCTGTTCTCGCCTTGGCAGACCCTCTGGCCTCCAGCCCAAGATGCCAGCAGCATCCTTTCCTCAGGCTGACACGGGATAATGTCTGCAGATACCAACAGGCCCCCAGTTGAGGTCCGCTGGCCAGAGCCCATCTGGCTCAAGGGTTTTCGAAAGAGAGACCTGGCAAAGTCTGGTTTTGGTTTCCATTCCAAGCACGTGGCTGACCGGAGTCACAGCTTCTGTTTGTGCTGCTCCCTGCTGTGTCCCCAGCACTTGGTGGCATCCATCACAGATCCCTCGCTCGGTTGTATAAGGTCTTGCTCCTTGGACCAAATCTTTGCTCTCGGCTAGTTTTGTGAAAATCCTGCTAAGGCAGCTCAGCTATCCGTGGTGGCTGACCACCCTGTTTCCTGTCACCTGTTTCCTACCCCCACTCACTTTCTACCAGCTCTGGTCATTGCTGCCTCTGGCGGGGGTGGCTAATCCCACAGGTCCTAGTTGGAATCAGAATGGAACCCAGTCCTCCCCGCTCTCCCAAGAGCTTCTCAGTGAGGCTCCAGTGCCTGCCACTTCTCCCTCCCTCACCATCTTGAGCAGTTTTTTTTCCTAGCTGCCCATCTCTGAAGCCTAGAGAAATCGAGGATTTCACCCTTCCGGCAGTGGCCCTGATCCTGAGGGCTTATGAGGATGTCCTCAGAGGCCACGCCTAGCAGAGCTTCCTGAGCCAGCCTGGATGGATCACCTTTGTGGAAGCATTCACCCCTCAAAGAGCTTGAGGTAACCCAGACGTAACCCAGGTCCCATATATTGTGACTGATCCCATAGCTGCATGGCTGACCTTGAATAGTAAGAGTGGGAACACTGGCCTGCGTCCTTCTCTCGGGAGATGGCTCAGGCTCATTATAAATAGCTAGGTGCTCATCCCAGAGTGCACCATCCCTGAACCTTCTGGTGAACTCCCCCACCTCGGGAGCAAACCCTGGAACTCGGAGGACAGGCACACACAGGTGAAGGGGAGGCAGTAAGCCAGGAGCTTGGAAGATTTTTATCCTGTTTACAGCAGGGATCTAGGTCTCTGCCCACTGACAGTGCAGGCTCTGCTTGCGTCCTTCTAGTAGGGGAGGCTGTGGGGGTTGAATGAGCAATGTCTCCAGAGACTCACACATCTCGATAACGGGTCCCCAGATGGCGGCACTGTTTGGAAAGTTATAGGAACTTTAAGGGGAGGAGTCTGTCTCCACTTCAGTTCATTCTCTCTGGGTCCTGCCTGGGACTGCCATCATAGCTGATATACCTCCTTTGCCATTATGAACTCACCATCTGGAACTGTGAGCCAAGATAAACCTTCTTCCAGAAGAGGCTTTTTCTACAGGTGTCGGTGTTTCATCACATAGCAACTGAAAAGTAACTAATATCGGGAGCCCTATGTCTCTCAAAGCCTAGTTCCGTGGAGAACAGTTCAAAAGCTATTCCCTTCCTTAGCCCCAGCAGATGACTTTGGCCAGCTGTCCAGAGCTCAGAGCACCAACGACACTCTGTGTCATACCCCATGGTTCTTCCTTTGTGCTCAGGCTCCTTGCTGTTACACCCACAGCTTGGCAACCTGTCAATTTCTACACAGTTCCGTTCTGCTCTTCCCCACGTGCACAAGCATGTCAAAGAGGGGGTAACTGCACAGGAGGCCAGCTCTACCGCTGAAGCCAAGCTGGGCAGCGTTCTCCACCAAGTGTGAGCTGTTCTCGCAGGTCTCCTGTCCTTCATAAGCAGTTGCCTTGGCAAAGGTCACTGAGGGGTATGCTCCATGCCAAGGCTACCTGGGGATCCAGGGTTTTGTTAAGTAACTCTGGACATAGAGAGGGGTAGAGACTCAGAAAGTTCTGGAATATAAAACTGCGGTATCCACAGCAGAAGTGTCCATTTCTTCCTCGTTCTCCGATACCCCAGCTCCTGGAAACACAGTCACCCCGAGGGCAGTGTGACTTTTCCCGACTTTCTTTGCCTCAGGTGGGGCCATGTCCCCGAACACTGGCCAATGGGATGTGCCGATGACACGTGCAAGTTCTCAGAACTGTCTTTATAGAGAGGGCTGTGCCTCTTGCTTTCCTGGCAGCCGGGATGTGTCTCTGACAGCTGGCACGAGAACAGCCATATTGGACCACAAGCAGCTGAAGCAGATGGTGAGAAGACGGGGAGAGCCTGGGTCCCTTAGACAATGTGGGCGGCCCCCAACAAGCTCTTGACCAGCTCTGATGCCGAGACAAACATAGACCTTTCATCAAGGAACTTTTATTTGTGTTTAGTTTTTTTTTTCCCTATTGACAAGCGGTTGCAGCTCATGAGAAGTTAGAGCCCAGGCAGATCTTGCCAAGGATAATTCCAGAAAGTTCTTTTATGGCCACAGAACAGTGTGCTGGGCAGAGACTGAGTGAAGGTTGGGTAGTAAGGTCCTGAGTGTAGAGGCAGAAGGGTGGAAGAAAGCAGGCAGGCTCTGCCAAGAGACAGACGGAATGCTTAGGAGACCATTGCCCTTTCTTCTTGGAGCAGCACTGCAGTGTGCCCTCATTTATGGTAACTACCAATTCCTACCAAAGGAGGACCCTATTCCCCTGGAGGCTGACTCTTGGGGCAGCCACCAGGTGCTGGGGAGACAGAACCAGTATCTCTTGTTATTGGTGACATAGAAGTTACAGAAGCAACAATGGATTTCCCCAGGAACAAGCATCTCTGGAAAATGGCCACTCAGCTGGGATGAAGATGTGAAGAGACACCTGCCTGCACTGAGTAGCCACGCCCGCTGGTGTGGCTTTATTTAACTCTTTGTGAGAGTTCTCACTTTGTGAGAACCAGGAAGGCTTCCTGCCCTCCTGTGACAGTTCAGGAAACCAAGGCATGATTCACAACAGGGCCCTTGGCCTGTTGTCCCTGGGTCGAGACAGAAGCAAAAGCTTAACCATGTCAACCAGGAGGTTGTGATCTTGGAATCTAGGACCGCAGAGGGAGAGAGGATGATGCAGGCTTCTGCTGATGGAGTTCCAGTGGCAGGGAGCAGGGGACAGGCATCTCGAACCCATCCATTCCCTTTCTCTTGTCTCTACAGCCCCAACGGCCGCTCGCAACCAGTGCATTGCATAGAACCCACCCATAACTGTCTGAGCCCAGTAGACTGCCGTGCCTGCAACTCCTCGAGGTCCCTGCTGGCCAGCTTTTCCTCCCTATTTCTGCTGCCCAGCCCGACCATTGTTTCTGTACTTTCTCCAAATTAAAAACCCATCGCTGCCCATTCCTAGGTAAAAAGAGTTACTTTTCGATTCGAATGTGTGGGAGGGTATCCCCAGGGAACAGAGTAATGAAGCCGCCAGTGCTCGTTGCAAAACAAATAGATAAATCAATGTTTCAATTTTCTCCATGTGCGAGAATGGCCACCGTTGCTTAGCAATCGGGAGAACATGACTGCCGGCCCTTCTGTAGTAAATGCACAAAAGTTGCTGGGGTCTTGAGCCACCCTGGCACAACAGCCAAGCAAGCACCATGAATGAACACCCTCAGGGATGTGTGGCACTGGGAGCCCAGGAAGGAGGCTGGAGACTACCCCAGAATCTGGCCTTCTGGCTTCACAGAGCCCATAGAGGCGGAAGGTAAAGGCCCTGGGCACATGGGAGCCCTGAGAGTACCAGCAGTGGGTGAGGTTTTCCAGTCATGTGGGATCATTTGCACCCCCTGGGCTACACAGTATGATGGAGGAAGAGGGGACCCACTGTGCTGGGATAGAGGTCACCTGACCCTGCCAGCCGCTTCTCCCTGCAGATTTGCCTGCAGCCAAGCTGTGAACTGCTGAGCACAGGCCTGGTTCTGCTTCCCCCCTTGGACTCCCCATGGCTGCCTAGCACCTTCAGCTCTGGGTCATTAACATTGTGCCTTGCTTTGTCTTGATTTCTAAGTAGCCTCTTGGAGCCCATGGTTATCTTTATATAAAGATGAGATGACTTTCTCATAGTCACATGATGAAGACATGTCTCCCACATATTTTGAGGGCCTCTCTGTGGCTAAGACCATGATAGGCAAAGTGTTGGCAGATGTAGCTAAGAAATGAATACCCCTTCCAAAAGTAAAAAGACGCCCAACATCACCTTGGGTCAGCAGTCTGACCTGGAGACCGTGGTGCTTGGGGCAGGTCAGTTCCTCAGACTGAGGTGCCCAGGGTCCTTGGGCATGGAGGCTTAGGTGACCTCATGATGGGTGGCTGGGATTACCAGATGCCAGGGCAGGAGAAAAACCAGAAGCTGCCATAAACCACTTCACAGTCTGTCTCTTCTACATAGACCAGGGTGTCCCCAAACTCACAGAGCTCCACTGGACTCTGATTGCTCAGTGCCACCACGTCTGGCCTCATCATCTTATGTGGCCCTAGACCCCACATCACCCTAGAATTGTCTGAGTTCCATCAGAAGCCCTATTTGACCAGTTTGGCCCATCTGGCGAATCTGCAACTTGTTCGTCGGTAACCTGTCAGCTACCTGGCCCCTGGAGGAAGGATCATTAATGTTAATGTCCCTGTTGTCACGATGCCCCATGCCTGAAGCAGAGCCTGCCCCACCATCATCTTAGCTGACATCCTGTCCTTCTCCAGGCTCACTACACCGAAGACCCCTGCCTCAGTCTCCTATCTTCCCAGTGCTCTTTTCATTCCCCCTCCCTCAAAAACTCCCGGAGTTTATACCAGATGATTAACCATAGTCCCTTGGCCTGGCGGGTGGGGGGTGGAGGACTCTTCTCCTTGTGGGCAGATATGTGTGTCAACTGCTTTCTGGTGAATCTCAGCATTATGGGGACAGTGAGGGAGCATGGGAAACCTCTCCAGAGCTATGGGAAACTCCGCCAGGGCCATGGGAAAGGCTGCCACCAGGTTTGTTTTCTCCCAGGGTGCCTCACTCACAAAACTGCAATGAAGCTTTTGTGGAACAGCAAAAACTAGTGGCTTGAAACTGCTTTGGATACAATGTGTCAGAATAAAGGCTGGGGGACTATCGCCCAAATTGGCTGCAAGATACGGTGTGTCAGAACAAAGGCTGTAGGACTATCACCCAAACTGACTGCTGGCTGCTTTATCAATAATGCTTTATTGGTACAGAGCCAGCCTATCCACCCAGCAACTGTCTCTGGGAGCTTTCCAGCCACAGTGGCAGAATTGGGCGTTTATGATAAAGACTACGAGGCAGAAAGTGCTTTCTGTCCCTTTAAGGAAAATATGGCAGCTTTGGCTTTGGACCAAGGCCTGGAAGAGCATTTTAAAGACACATAGGGTGGAAATAGAAAGCCAGCCCAATTATACCATAGGAGTCTTGGTAGTGAGAAAGGTAATTTGATGAAAAGTCTATGGTCCACACAAGTTCCCCGGCTTGAACCTTGAGGGGGCATCCTTCCCTGAGCAGAGGAGTCTCTGCAGAGGCCAGGATGAGGGTGGGGGAGAGTGGCACCTTAGGCCTTGTGCAAGCCCTGTCTTGTCATAGATGACCAGGAGGGGCGCCATGGTCTATATCAATCACCAAAAGCAAAGATGGGATTGCGAGATTGCCTGGGTAGACCCAAGGAGCTCTCAGGGCAAGTTCAGATTTTCCTTGGAGGAAACACACATTTATAGATGGCCTTCAGAGGCTATGGTCCTGGACAGGCAGAGGGGAGACGGCTGTGAGGATGCTCCCGGCAGGTCTCTCACCACACAGCATTGTTCTGGGGCCTCTGTGTATCAGTTCCATCACCTCCACCTTGTATTAGTACCTCCAGAGCAGTGAGACACCCTCCACAGCAAGCCCCCCCCCCCGCCCCTGCAGTGGCAGGTGACACCCCTCCCTCCACCCATCCCCACTCTGGTGGATCTTGCATACCTCAGCTAATCTGTGAAATGTGACTGTCAGGACAGTCATGCCCCTTCCGGAGGACCTGCTCTGGCTCCTCAGCTCTATAGCGCTGTCTTCTGACTCCTTCCAGAACAGGGCCTCACTCTGCGTCTCATGTGATGAGTGTCTTACAAACCACAGACATTTATTTTCTGTGGCTCTTGATGCTTGGAAATTGAAAAGTGCTGGCCCATTCTGAGTTTTGTGAGAACCCACTTCCTGTTCAACGGTGCCTTGTGGAAGGCATGAGGCCTCTTTCAGGCCTTCTAAACATGGCATGAATCTCAACATGAACTCTTCAACCTCCCAAAGCCATCATGTTGGGGAGTTAGAATTTCAACACACAGGTTTGGGGGAGGGCAGTATAAACATTTAGTCCATGACAAGACACTTCATCATTCCCCTGTGCTCAAGGCTGAGCCTCTCTGCAGTCAAGGCCACCCCTTCCACCCAATCACCTGGTCATTTGCTAAATGAAGTACCTAGAAAGGCAGGAAGTGAAAAAGATCCACACCAATCATAGGTATGAATACTAGAAATGAATTATAAGCATGTCCCCCCATCTACACCAATGACAGGCATTACTAATTGAGCACAGATTTTCTTCCCTTTGAGATAGAACTTAGATTCTCCCTCCATCAAGGCATAAAAGAGATGAAATTTAGAACTTAGATTCTCCCTCCATCAAGGCATAAAGAGATGAAATTTTATGCCAAGGGTTCTCTAGGATGGAAACAGAGGACTTGAGAGGTCAGGTGACTGGCTAAAAGCATGTCGTGACTTAAGGCAGACCTGGGCTTAGATTTTCTATATCACTTCTCCTGGCCCAGAGCTTTACAAACCACAGGCATATGTCTGGACTCTGGACCCATGTTCTAGAAATTAGCTTCTACGTCAAGCACTCATGGAGAACAGAGATCTGTAAGGAGCTGGTACTTCAAGGATAAGGTCAAGTCCACCTTCCTGCCTGCACTCTGGGTGGCTGTGATTTAGATAAATGGAGGAGCAGAAGGCAGACATCCAGAGAAGCAGAGGTAGGCCAGGGAAGGGCGGAGGGAGAAACAAATGGTGGAGCAGAGCCTAGGTTCCTGTTGCAGACCACTATGGGCTTGACTCCAACTTGCAGGGTCATGAGACTTAATAAAGAATCATCCTGAAGATGCCAGATAAGCAATGAGAATTGGTCTTGGCCAGTGCATGCTGCTTAGCATGAAAAACCTGCATGCTCCTTGCTGCTTTCTGAGGCAGCAGTGCTGGCCCATTTTGGGGTGAGAAAAAGGACAGAGAGGAGCAGATCTTGCTGGGGATGAGGCAGGGGACGTGCACAGAGCAGTGGTCCGGAGCTAAGGCATGACTGTCATTGGGTCATAGCTGCGAATGGGATCCCAGCACTGGGGTGGGCTGGGGAGAGGCTCAGAGGCTCAGAGAAGCTGAGCCTGGAAGATCTAAGTTTTTTTTTCAAGACAGGGTTTCTCTGTAGCTTTGGTGTCTGTCCCAGAACTAGCTCTTGTAGACAAGGCTGGCCTCGAACTCACAGAGATCCGCCTGCCTCTGCCTCCCGAGTGCTGGTATTAAAGGCATGTGCCACCACCTCCTGGCAAGATCTGGGGCTTGTAAGAAGAAATTACCCAGTGGTCTGGTGAGAGCTGGGGGTCCACAACTCTCACCATATCTCAGCCATCTGACCCCTGACCTCTTTCCATTTAAACCCTGGAAGCCTTTTCTCAAGGCAGAGAGGGCTGAAGGCTGGGAAAGAGGTTGGGAGGCTCAGAGAAGGACAGAGCCAAGGGAGCAGGATAAACAGATGTTCCCCTCCAGAAAATGACCCTGCTGATCCCATAGTTAAAAATAGCAGTGCATTGATCGTGGGCTGTGCCCAGCATCAGTTATCTGAGCTTCATTGGCAAAAGGACCTGCCTGAGTCAGCCACTGGGGTAATTTATTTTTCCATTCAGTAGCTAGGAAGTGTCCCCTGCACACCCTGGGATGACTAACCTAACCTCACAGTTCGTCATTTGTATGTTGGGATGCTTAACCCCAGGGCAGTGGGAGAGGGCCACCTTCCCCTATTGGTCTCTCTCAGACACTGTTGGGTCTTTGTCTAGCTTTGCAGGACCATCTGGATGCTCATAGACCATGGTTGAGTTCTGCACATGGTGCAGGCCTCCACACATGGCTATCCCTGTTGCTGCCCCTCAAAGGACACTGCAGGGCACCTAGATCTTTTATCTTCTTGGTGGTGATCAGACAAAGCTGCCTCCCTGAGTAGTGACTTGGGCTCCTCTGTGGACCTGATTGAGGGGTTGGTGGTGTGCAGGTGTTCTTCTAGGAAGACACTGAACCCACATAGTTTCCTATTGGGCCATTATTCCCTTCCGGGCATGCATTCCCTTCACTCCTCAGCCTCAGGTCTATCACGTAACAGGGAGACAGGGGTTGCCTCTGGGAGGTAAATTGAGTATACTCAGGTTCCCCCCAAAGTGTGCGTCTACATGGAACATCAGAATGTGTCTGGAAATGGCCTTCCCAAGTAGGCAGTCAAGATGATGGGCGCCTTAGAATGCCATCATTACTGTTGTCACTGTCATCATCACTGTCATCACCATCCTGATAGTGTCAGTCAGTCCCTGGATAGTGAGAGCTAGCCTTGTATTGATAGACAGCCCTGTTTCCTGTGTACTCTCAAGAGGTGAGGGGTCTACCTGTCTGACATCCAATGGAGGGCATCCTTGATGGGAGAAGACACAAGAGAGACACAAGGAGACCTTGTGAAGATGAGGCAGAGAAGAGAGTAACATCTCTTCAAGCCTGGGACGTCAAAAAAAAAAAAAAAACAACACACACACACACAAAAATAACACCCAGTGTCATGACAGCTGGATTCAGGCCTGGAAAACTTCTCTCAGAGTCCAGGAATGGCTTTGACCAGCCTGCACCTCGATTTTGGATGAGTTCCCGAGAACTGTGGGGCAGCTGGGATTGCAGTCTCGATCCACCATGTCTATGGTCATGTGTTAGGGCAGTTGGGGAATAAAGCTCCCTTCGTAGAGGTGGCTCAAAAGCTATGTCAGGATGACAAAGAAGTAGCTGTGACCCCTGGAGCCAAAGGCACCCTTGGGCTTGGAGTCAGAACCTCCATATTCTGAGTTCATCTTCTGAGGCCTCAGCTCCCTGAGCCTAGAATGGAAACCACCATCCAAGTCACAGGAGGTCTGGCGAGTTCCCTAAATACCATCTCAGGCCCACCTGCTGGGGCAATGACTGTGGCATGGAGGGAGTGGTCCCAAGGAGAAGGGGATGGCTTTCTGTTCATTGCTACTCAGCATGCCTACCTGGTCCTGGAAGATGCCAGATAGAGGAACCTGAGGCCTGTCCAGGTAGACCTCTCAAAGCCAAAACCACAAATGTGACTTCAGATGAAGGCACTGCTTCCTCGGAGAATGTGAACAGAGAAAGCTGATGCAAAGTCAAGGCCAACGTCTTGTTCTCTGCTCTGCTGTGGCCGGTAGAGGAAGGGAGCACGCCAAGGAGGGAGCAGCCTGCAGACAGCTTGAGCTCAGACTCCCCCTCACACTGGGCCCTCAGCCAGCCCACGGCTTTCTCCTTTGCTCGTCTACTTCTCTTTTGTCCTTAGCAGCCTTCTTTCCTGCAACGGCCTGGATGCCTGTGCCCTTGCCAACACTAGAAGCTTCTAATTCTAGCCTCAGAGTAACAGCATTAGGCGGGGCCTCTGTGGGGTGGTTAGGCTAGGGACCAAAGCCCTTTAAACGAGGCCCCAAAGACCCTTCACCTTGTACACTATGAGAGTGTAGGTGAATCCATGATAGCCTGTTTAAAGGGGTATCAATGATTTATTAGGATACACTTATGGACACACAACAAGGTTAATGGCTACGGCAGTCTTTCATTCTGTCCGGGAGTGAATGGAACCAGTAGTCTGATCTCTGACCACCACACAAGAGAGCAAGCGACTGTCTCCCTCTTTCTTTCAAGAGGTCATGTTGGCAGACAAGAAGCACTGCCTCTATTAGACCAGGATAGCCCATGGGTGAAGTGAGTGCCTAGCATGCACAGAAAACAGGGCTGTCTGTGAACAGAAGGATAGCCCTTACTATCCAGGGGCTGTCTGGCATTATGATGATAATGGTGATGATGGCAATGGTGACGGTGCTAATGACAACAATGATGATGATGATAATGATGGTGGTGCTGGTGATGATGGTGGTGGTGATGGTGATGATGGTGGTGATGATAATGGACTTCCAGTCTCCAAAACCATGGAAAATAAATTTCTGCTATTAACCTACCCAGCTAATAGTCTTTTGTTATAGCAGCCCAAAGGGTCTAAGACAATGCTCTTACATAGGTGGCAACAGGGAATACCTGCTTTTGTGGATCTGGACCCTTTACACACAGAGACCCCATCCACTCTTGCAATTTGGTGTTTGAATGTGAAATGCCATGTAGAGGCTCATGTAGAATTCTTGGTCCCCGGCTGGTGGTGTTTGGGAAAGTTGTACCTAACTGGATGACGTGGAGCCAGGCCACATGGTTTTACAGCTCTGTCTCACTTACTCTCTGCTCTCTGCTCCCCGACGGAAGATGCAGCGTGACCAGACGGTTCCTGCTCCTGCTGCCATGCCCTCCCCAGCATGTATCCTCTTGGGGTGTGAGCAGGAAACCCTTCAATACTTAAGCCACTAATTTACCCAGGAGTATGGAATGGCTGTTGCTTCTCAGTTGAGGAAGCTGAACCTCAGGGTTGTAAGGGGACTCCTGGCATGGGCCAGCCAGGTGGTGGGAACTTGGAGTTGGATTCCTCCTGAGTCGCAGGCTTCCCCACCATGACTATTGATAAGTTCACCCCAGCAGGGAGTGTAGAGAGCAGAACGAGCCTGCCACCCCACCTGAGAAAGGGGCATTCTGGGCAGGGTGAGTGTTGGTCTAAAAGGAGCCCAGCAGAACCTGGCATCATGGGGAGGGTGAAGCAGAGTCACAGATCACAATGGGTGGCCCTGCCTTCCACTTTCATGACAAAGTTTGCCACACTAAAGGAAGTTTCTTAATTAAAAACACAGATCAGAATAGATTCCAGAAGAAGCCAAACTCCAACTCTGATGATAAGTGCCCTTGGCACATGAAAAGACTGGCAAGGGTCTGCCCTGGTCTCCCCACCCTGTGTATCCTCTCTCCTTCCCATCTCTAAACATTTAAGTTCTCCAATATTCTCCTAATGGCCCTGATCCACACTATAGGCAAATGGCCTAGAGCAGACTGCAGGCGTCATCTCGGGAGGTTTGTATCTCATCGGGGATCAAATGAAGGAGTCAGGGAGGAAACACTTCTGGGGGAAATTCAGGATTGGCTCAGAGTGAGCAGCTCAGGATCTGTAGGGAGCTTCGGGTTTCACACAGTGCCCAGCATGGGAGCCCCATCTCCTTCCGAGGTCCCAGCAGAGTTCAAAATAACATCCTCGAGGCTTCACAGAGTCCTAGTTACCAGAGTATAAGTCACCATACTTCAGCATGCTATCATTAATAAGGCTCAGATGTGGACACAGGGTTTTAGCTTTCTGCTAAGAGTTATGAAGAGTAGGGCAGCTGGCTGAGTGGGCCTCACCTCCCAAGTATGACCTTGCCGAGAGAAAGAATCTACCACAGCAACTGGGAATGGTTGTGCAGGCTACAACCAAGGCATCGTGTCTTACCTGATGGTTCGGTAGTAGTGATGTTGGTGCTGGTGATGATGGTGGTGTTAGTAATGATAATGGTGGTGGTGATGAAGATGGTGGTGGTGGTGAAGATGGTGGTGGTGGTGGTGGTGGTGATGGTGGTGATGGTGGTGGAGGTGGTGGTGGAGATGGTGGAGGTGGTGGAGATGGTGGAGGTGGTGGTAATGATAATGGTTATTGTGATAGTGGTGGTGATAATGATGGTGGTGGTGATGGTGATGCTGCTGACGGTGAAGATGGTAATGGTGATCACAGTGATAATGACGATGAACATTTATTAATTACTTTTTGCCCTTCAGGCAATGTTCTAAAAGTTAAAAATACATTAGCCTACAGTATAGGATTGCCCCATTTTACAGATGTGGAAACAGGCACCGTGGGGTTTGGAGCTGCACCTGAGCTCATATAGACGATGCTGGCAGAGCCAGCCGTTCCAGAGAGCTTATTTGGGATTAGAATCCTCTCTACTCCCCAAAGTTCACCTTTCACAGGGTGGGCATGAGGCCAAGAAGAGTGCCTGGCAAGACTTGGGGGCCACAGACTGCTTGCAGAAGTACCCAATCTACAAAACTGAGAAGTAGGAAAAGATGGTGAGAAAGACAAAAAGGGGGAGTGGATGAGGGAGGAAGAAATGAAGGAAGCAAGGGAGGAAGCCCCTGGCAGGAAGGGAGCCCTGGAGTAGGGGACTGACATCCAGAGGGACCAGCATTGGCTGCTGTGGTGGGTCCAGGCCCACCTGGCTGCCATTTGCAGTGACAGCAGCCTGGAGTGTCCTTGAAGGCACCACTGTGAGGATTTTCTGCCCTCTGGCTATTCCACCTGTTTGTTCTGCTTGGCAGCAGCCACGGAGGAAGGGAGATGAGACGGGGCTGGAAGCAAGTTTGGCAGAGCTGGGCCGGGGTCTCCTTGGTATTCTTTGCAGGACTTGGAACTCAGTGGGTGCTTAATAAATGTTTATTATGGGTAATAAAATCAACCTTATTTACACCAGGAGTGTCTCCAAAGACCACTTTACATACTTAAAAATAACCTTAATCTTCTCTCTCCACATCCTGCACAGATAAGGTCGACACTACTGAGTATTCATAGAGACCAAGGCTGCAGAGGAAGAGAAGGGCTATCGGGCACACGGGTCCCAGATTGGCACGTCCCGGGTCCCCCGTGTCCCGGGTCCTCGCCTCAGATCTCCGGAGAGAACACGACACAGGTTGACCCCTAACTCTCTTTCTCAAGAGAATTTGAGAGGCTGTGGTCTGACCTGTATGCCCTACCCCAATGCAGAAGTTAAAAACCAAACCTTACAGTGTGACAAGAAAAGATGGCAGCCCCAAAGTGCCTGGATCCTTCTTCAGAGGCGCTTTCCTGAATGGCGGGGGCAGGGTCCCCATCTAGACACTTCCTGCTTACAAATACATGGGGACAGACATGACTTTAACGGGGACTTGGAGGATTAAAGGCTGTCCAGGGAGATGCCAGCCTCGCTTGGTGTTGTTGACCGGCCAGCCCTACCAAGCACAATACCCATGTCCAGCAGAGCCGGGCCCTTCTGGGGACGGTCAGCCTCCAGTGTGGACGGTGCTCATCTCTCTGATCCTACCTCCTCACTCTCTAGCAGAAGGTCTGGGAGCCAGGCTATGCCTAGAAGGTGGGTCTTCTGCCTGGCTAGACCTGTACCCAGCCTGACCATGGCCAGGGACCACTGTCCCTGTGAACTCTCTCTTTCTCTTGCTCTCTTTGATGGATGCTCCATTTTGACGGGCTCTGTCCAAAGTGAGATGGGACAGTAGGAGACCCTACCTTTTGCCCCAGGGATCTGGCCAGTGGAGAGTGGGCGGGGCCACGCCAGATAGCACAGGGTACCCTGATGGGATAGCCACTGCTCCTGAGACCCAGTCTTCCCCAGAGACCCTACTTGGGTGTGTCTATGCCCTCTCCTATGTTCCTTTTACTTGTCTTAATATCCAGGTTGCCACCCATCCCACCTGCTTCTCTGCTCTCCCTCTTCCTCCCCCTTCCTTCTTCTCCTTCTTCCTTCCTTTGTCCCTTCTCTGCTTTTCTCTTCCTGTCTGTCTTTCCATGTTATATCTCTAGCTGCTGTCTCTGGATCTCCCCTACTTTCCTCCCCCCTCAATTGCCTTCCTAATCCTTACAGACCCTCATTCCTCATACCCACAATCCTCTGTGGTTCATATCACTCCCTTCCCCAAACCCTTTTTCCATATGAGGTCGGTAGGGCCTGGGGCAGAGACCTTCATGGGCCCTGGCTATGACTAAGGACCACACACACACATTTGTGTGCTCACCCTTGTGTACACGTGTACACAGCAGGCAGATGCACACATGGACACCCATAATTAGAACTTGCTATACTTCACTCTGGCTGCACAGGGCTGGGAATGGTGATGGAGCATGCTTTCTGAGGCAGCGGGCAGCCAATTTTCTTCTTCTTTCTTTCTCTCTCTCTCTCTCTCTCTCTCTCTCTCTCTCTCTCTCTCTTTCTTGTGCTAGGGATGGGACCCAGGGCCTTGTACATGCCAAGTGCATGCCCCAATGCTAAGCTGTATGCCAAGCTGCGGCAGCAGGGGTTTAGGGAGCTCCTGAGCACCTGCTGGGTAAAGAGCAGCCCTCGCTAACTAATTTCCAGAGCGCACTGTAAACTGCAGCACACACAATCCCAAGGCAGCTGCCTCCTGCAGTACCTTACAAATTACACCTGCAGCCGGATCCCTCCCAGCAACCACCCACCTCAAGCAAGGAGAGGAAGCCTTGGAGGCCAGCCTGGCTGAGGGAGGGGGCAAGCAGGCCTTGGCTAACAGCCAGCTTCCTTATCCTTGCAGGATCCTGAGAAGGCCTGGGAGATGCAGGTGAAAGGGAAAGCCCAGGAAGGGAATGGGGCAAGTCTTTCCTGAGGATAGTGCCCAGCATGGCCCACTGGACAGAATGGCACTTTTGGAGCTCAGGGTTTGCCTTCTGCTTGATTCTTAAAAGGCCCAAAATGAAGGACTTACTTCAAAGAGCAGTGATGTCACCTGGCCTAGAACTTTGGCCTCAGTCCTCACACTGTGCCCCTGAAGACTGAGCTCTAACCATGGACAACCATCTCTGGGCTTGCCTTGTCCTTTTGAGACACAGGCATGGGATGGGCAGTGGGCACTAGTTTCTTTCTCAGTGCTGGGGACTGAAGTCAGGGCCCTGTGCTTGCTAGGTAAGTGGTCTACCATTGAGTTAATTCTTAAACCAATAGGCACTAGCTAGGTTTCGGGGAACTGAGACACAGGGATACACCTGCCTGCCCTGCCAAGCCTGGCTGGCCTGCTGAGCCTCGCTGAGTGCCTGCACCCCAGTCCTTGCCTGGCTCCCCGGGGGTGGCAGGCTTTGTGAGTCAGCTCCTCTGTGGAGTGTGGAGCTAGCTTGCCAGGAGCTCATTCCCAACGGCTCTATGCTGGCGCTCGTGGCAGACCTAGGAGTGCTCAATGTCTGGACACAGTGACTCACAAACAGTGTGTGGGAGGGAGAGTCCGTGACAGACAGAAACAGGGTGCTGGGCTTGGAGGACCTAATTTGATGTCTAGGTGTGTGTGTGTGTGTAACAGTTATCAGGTGTGGGTACATTCATGTCTGGGTGGCACTGAGGTTAGCGGGGGGGGGGGCGGGGGCAGAAGGAGCAGGGCAGGCTGTCAATTGGCAGAGGCTTCCAGAAGACATTTCTGTAGGCCCTTACCAGCCTCAGACAAATCAGGATCTCAGGGGCTGGGACGATGGTCTCTGGCTGGACACAAACTGGTGTCCAGAAGGCGAGGAACTGGGCAAGCAGAGGATCCCCTTGCTTAGAGGTTGGAGGCTGTGGCAGCTGCAGACTAGCTAAGGGTTAAGGACGACTATAGAGATACCAGACACTTCTCCGTGGGCGCTTGTCTGTGCCACTCAGGGGCGAGATAAACCATCTGAGAACATTGTACGACAACTCAGGTAGCTTCAGATGACTGTGGGTGACATCTCCAACAGAGAGATAACGTTTCGGGGACACGTAGGCAGCTCTCTAGCGTCCCAGCGGCCTGTTGAGACGAGTCAAGCAAAAGTATTGCCTGGATGGTGCCGCAGTGGAGACAGCAAACCGAATCACACTCCTGGCCCCGGCAAGAAAGTGCTAAATTAAACAGCTTAGTGTGGCTTTACATATTCAAACTGTGCAAACGTTCCAAGTATGCCAAGTGCCTGTCCCCCATTCATGACTTTTCAGCAGGTTGATACAATAGTAGGTTTTACAGGGTCCCAATGCTCTAGGCACGCAGAACCTCGGGCTGTAAGTCTGGTGGAAACAGATGTTCACAGGCAGGGGATCCTCTGGTGTCCCATGAGCCTCTGGTCACCTAGGCTATGGTCTGTGAGTGGAACAAAGTCCAAAGGGATTCTATGTTTCCTCTGGAGTCTTGACAGTCACTTCTGTGACCTAGAACATTGGATGGGTTAGGTCAGCTGTACAGCAGCTAGGGAAAGCAGCCACCACGCCCCAAGGAGGAGGTAGTGAATTTCTTCCCATGTAGGAGTCATTCCTGCCTCTGGGGAGTAGTCATCACTGTCCTGGCTCAGGAAGAGGGGGCTCTCTGATGGGTATTTGCCCCCCCCCCGCTTACCTCGGTCACCTGACAAGGACCCTACCCTGCCCATGAGTGTGCTTTGTGTGAGTTGGCTTGTTGCCCCCTTCTCTCTGACAGACAGCTGATTGTTTGCTGGTTTGAAGCGCACTGTCAGGCCAGGGACTCCATGGCCCCTGTTTGAGATTATTTTAGAAGGTTTGGAGCGGGAGCCAGCTGTACCCCCTCCGCAGGAGCTGGGAGCCCTGTGTCCTCACAGGAGGGTCCCCGCTCTTGCCTGAATGGTTCATCTTGCCTGCTGCCTGCCTGCTCATGAAGAAAAGTGTTCTACAGCACGGAAGTTGCCATATCCTGCATGGGGAGGGCCTAAGTTTCCAGCGCTCGTAGCTGACTCTCAAAGTCCGCACCACATGGCACGGAGTCCCTGCTCCTCTCAGGTGATGACCCTTGGGCTACAGTGAGGATGCCACCCATCTTTCCTTTGGTGCCAGCCTGCTCTCAGGCTTTCATTTCCCTCTGCCTCATTGAGCTGCCCGCCCCAGGTGCCGCTTGCTTTAATTTTTTTTCACTGATGAAAATGTCCCTAGGTCAACTCCTTATTGAGAAGGTGGAGTCCTATGCTTGTTGGCCCTGGATCTTCAAGTAGGTGAGGTACTTCAGCCCAGAAACCTCAAAGCATAACCCCTCATATCTCACCCCTGCAGACCCATTTCTGATCCCCTGGCCTTGTCTGACCCATGTGTCACGGCTGGTTTGGGGGGTATGGGCCATATCCATTGCCCAGATGCCTGTGGCCCAATGGATATAGATGCTTTTCTCTCATGGATGCTTTGTTTCACAGAGAATGGAGCTGAGCCCCAGAGGGGACAAGGACATTTTTCCTATGTCACTCAGGCACACTGTAGGCCATTCGTACACTCTGCACAGGCCACAGTCCTGAGTTCAGCAGAGTGACCCTGGACACAAGTCTTAGGGGACTTTAGGAAGCCAGGGGCAATGGGACCTACAGAAAATTGGCAGGGCTATCTCAGGGGGCTTCACGAGGTCGGGTGGGACCACGGCAGTTGCCTGCTGCCTCACTAGTTTTTAGAAAGACAAACGGAAACCCTATAAGCTCACAGCAGGGAGGAGAAGGAGACAGAAATCACCATCCTGCAGGTGGACAACCACCCCCATTTAGATCCACCTCCTGCCTCAGGATCCCTGAGGCACAGATGTTTTTGAAGGAAGTAAACATTATCTGACAAAGAATTCCCCCGAAAAAAAGGAAAATCATGTTTCCAACAAAGAGCGGAGAACCAGTTCCTCACTTATAAACACAGATGTGTTCTGGGACCTGACTTGTGATCTCTTCTGGAATTCTCTTCCGTATGGGAGACCCCAAAGACCATCCTTCCTTCATTTCCTTAATGCTGTACCCAGAAGGGAGCGCTGAGGGAACATGGGTGCAGCAGCAGGCTTGCTTCATCACGGTCGTGGGCCCCCAGAGACTGAGCCCTCATGGTTCCCTCCATCATGGTATGGAGGGCCTCCATCATCAGAATCATGCGGCTTCACTCCTGTGTCCTCCACCCCCCCAAACCGATCTGTGGCTTGACCGGTTCTGCCGAGTTCTAAGCTTTGTGCTCTGTGAAAATCTGAAGCACGCAGCCAGGCAGGCTGCCCCCCTCTGCTCCCTGATCCTTTAATCTGAGACTATTAAAACTTCATTCCACTTCTATTGGTAAACCATCCATCACCCTCAGCAAGCAGTGCCGGGCTGTGAAAGCCCGGCGGGGAGGGCAGCGGGCAGAGGGGAGGGCAGCGGGCAGAAGGGAGGGCAGCGGGCAGAGGGGAGGACAGCGAGGCAGGGTCTTAGAGGCGGGGTCCCCCAGCCTGCTACTGTCCTGCCATCCCTGGTCAGATGGGGTGGTGAGGTCACTGTCCCTGAGGAGGCCAAGGCTTTGTGAGTGAAAGGACCGGGGAGAGCGATGTTGGAGTGGGGGGACATGGCAGAGGTCGCAGGGGGGTTGATGTGAAGCTGCCCTCAGAGTATGGAGGCAAAATCCGCATTGCAGGCAGATATTACCAACAGTGCCAGCTAAGACCTTCCCGAGCTCTGACCCTGGGGCAGTGGGCTTGGCCGTCACTCCAGGTAGCTGTACGCTTCCTGTTCTTGGACACCAGATCCTGTTGCTGTCCTTTTCCTGGCCTGAGTTACCCTGGCCTTTGACAACAGGGACAAACCAGGGGCACAGGCCTTTAAGGTCTCCCATGGAAAAGTAACAGCTCAGTGCTTGCAGGATTATGGTTCTTTTTCTTAATTAAAAAAGATCCAATTAAATTAAGATATCAGAACTAAATAACGCTTGAGTCATTAGTGTGACTTTTATCTTAATGACTGCAGCTGCCAAAATCCTCCTTCAATTTCGCTGCTTCCTGCCACAGAGGGTGGGCAGGCTTCCGCTGGATGGGGGCCTGGCCTGGCTAACCCGGGGTGGGTGGGCAGGGTAAGCTGAGCCAACTCCCACTTTCCGCAGGACCTAGGCCCCAGAGGGGACCAGCTTAGTATATATTAAATCTCGGGAGAGAGGAGGTGGTCCTAGTGTCCCTTCTTAGTCCTTGCTGCCTGTGGGTCCCCGGCTGGGTGCCTCCACATGGCATCTCTGGAAGCAAAACATATCTTGACTATATTTTAAGGCTTCTTCAAAGAAGGAAACAGAGCTTGCCTACTCTGCCCTGAGCCAGCAAAACAGCTGTGAGAACTGGCTGAGACCTCTGCTCTGGATGAGTAGAAAGGACATAGGGTGCCAGGCTGGGGCCAGGGGGCTTCTGCACGCCCTCGCCATCTCTTCAGAATGGAATTTAGTGGAGGCTGCAGGTGGAGACCAGGAAGAGAGCATGCGTACCCCAGAGGGCTGGTGGAGCTGGGGCTGGCCTGAGCTCCTGGATGCAGGATATAAGGGAGAGAGTGGAGGCCGTGGGAATGGTGTTGGCAGAAGGCAGTTAAGCACCAAGGAACCCTGGGGATGAGTTCTGGCTGTGACTCTAAAGATGGGGGGTAGGAGGAAAAGAGAGAAGAGGGGAGAGAGGGAGGGGACGGGAGAGAGAGAGAGAGAGAGAGAGAGAGAGAGAGAGAGATCTCATTGTCCCATCTCTGTCCTCCACTGGGCCCTCAGTGGTTCTTCTGGACTCTGGTTTTTTTAGTTTCAGATTCACTCAGACAGAAGAGACCTTGCTGATACTTCAGCCCCTCAAAATGTCCCCCGTGACCCCTTTCTATCAGATTGCATTGGATCCATGGTTGCAGCCCCCAGGGCAGGGTGCATGTCTGCTTCAGTCCCCTGCGTCTAGGCTGCAGTTACTCACACAGCAACCACCAGATAATACACAGACATTCAAGTGACGGACAGAGCCTCGGGAATAGAAACCATCTTCCCACTGACTTCTAACACCCCCGACGAAAGTGCATCACTTCTTCAAGAATTGAAAAAATGGAAAAAAAAACACGTTTCTATTAGAAAATATGGAGCCATAAAGAAAGTGGCTTTGGGACGTGTGTCCCATGCCATCTCTGGCAGCTGGACAGCATGCAGTTCAAACCCTCTATGACCCGAGGCTGTGGGAGACATAAGGAACCTGCAGGGATCCAGGCTCCCAGGCAGGATCTTATAAGTCCCTTTCTATTTGATGCATGTGGCAGAATCTAGCTGGGCCAGCAGTACCCCAGGTCCCCATCTAACCCAAAGCAGCTATGGGAAGCAGAGGGCAGGCCCTCGTCTTAAGAGGGCATAGGCCGGCCAGGATGGGGCAAGAAGGTCGCCAGCTCCAGTACACAGGGCAGGGGAAAGAGTAAACCTCTAAGGTTCACGTTTTCTCAGCGCCTGGGGATCTACCTCTCTTAGAGGCCCACTTTACTTAGATAAGATGAGGTCATGCTAGATGAGGGTACGCCCCGAAACCAAAGGACAGGCATCTTTATGAGGCCAGGAAAACTGGAACTCAGGCAGACAGACACGAAAGGAGATGGACGCCATGTGACAATGAGGCAGAGACTGCCCACTGATTATTTTTTTAAATTAAATTTTACATCTGTACGGGTATTTTGCCTGCAAGTATGTCTGTTCACCACACATGTACCTGATGTCTGAAGAACCAGAAGAGGGCAACAAATCCCCTGGAACTGGAGTTATAGAGAGTTGTGAGCTGTTATGTGGGTGTTAGGAATCAAACCTGGGTCTTCTTGAAGAGCAGATTCATAGAGAAAAAGAAAATGATATTTACCAGAAACTTCATGGGAACTGGGGCCCTTTCTGCTATTGTCAGGAGTGGGAATCCCAAAGGCTAGACTCCTGACTCAGAGTCACAAGCCTGTAGTCTTCTCTCCTTCCCTTCACCCCCTTCCTTCCTTCCTTTCCTCCTTCCCTCCCTCCTCTTCCTCCTTCTCCCTCTCCCCTCTTTCTGAGTCAGGGCCTCATGTAACTCAGGCTGGCCTTCAACTGGCTATGTAGCTGAAAATAACCTTGAACTTCGGATCCTCCTGCCTCCATCCCGCAAGCTGGGATCACAGGCATGTACCACCGTTCTTGTTTTATCCAGGGCTGGGGACCTAACCCAGGGTCTCACGCCTGCTAGGAAAGTGCTCTATCAACTGATCTAACATCCCTAACCTCAAAGCCTATCGTTCTCCATGAACCCAGTTCCACCTCCGGCAGCACTGGGAAATAAAGAGGGAACGGTTCTCTGGTCTAGTCCAAGTCTCGGGAAAGAAAGATAAGGAAGACAGGATCTAGGAGTGGGGGTCACCCAGGTGTCAGAGAGTAGCAGGCCCCACTGGTTGATGGGGGGAATAGAAATGCAGGGTCACCTGTTTGGTTACAAGAAGTTGTAAACACACCCACCCTCCTGGTTCTTTCCCATGTACAGACATGATGAACATCACCGTGTTGTACATGGAAGCTGTGGATGCTGCCAGCTTCCTATGTTCTAAGGCGGGGAGGACTCTGTGGTTCCATAAGTGGTTCCTCAGGCTGCAGCCCACATGCTCCGGAGCAGACCAGCCGCCACTGGCGCAGGGGGCTGCTGACACCCAGGCTGACTTGCTGGGAGACACTGGCACTGCTTGGGATGGGAATATCTGGAAGTTCACAGTTTCCTAGGAGGTGTCAGCCTTCTTCACGCGTCATTACCCAGAGCTGGCAGAGGCAGCTGTGAACTCTGGGAGCCCCCTTCTCACCTCTGTTAGCAGATTGCTTGGGGAAAAAACAACCAGAACCATTCAGCACTCAGATTTGGGCTCCTGCCATCAGGCCTGCAGAGCCAATCGGGTTTCTTTTGCTCCGAAGGGGTCTGGGCTCCTCCTGTTTTGGGGTGAATCAAGCCAAAGCAAAGGAGACAACCCCACAAGGTCCGAGAAGCATGTGGACGGAGACTCCTGTGGCAAAGGGAGCTAAGAAGGAGCCCGCGAGAAGGGTGTGCACAGTGTTTGGGGACGGCAACACAGAAAGCAATCTGGACAGTGATGGGAGGAGGGCGGAGTGCACAGCCAGGTGAGCCCATCCTAATCATCAGCTTCTCCTGACAAGTGGCAGCTGGGGGGCCAAGCTGATCACTCTGAGGTGCAGGTTCAGTAGAACGCATACTGTAATCTATTAGTAATGTCTGCCCTGGACGTGGGAGGGGAAAGTGGCAATGGATAGATTTGCTGTCCCCAAGTTTCAGACAAATGGTTTAGAACTAAGACGGGGAAGATCCATGTCACCTTCCAGAACGTTTCCTCTTAAGTGTTCTGAACAGTCTTGTTCTGTGTTTCTTCAGAACTCTCTCTTATCTCTAATAACTTCTAGATCGGGTGAAGCCAGGACTCTAAGTTGGATTTCTAGCAACCAGGATGGACCTCTATCAAGATCTTTGAAATTGGGGGCTGGAGAGATGGCTCAGTGGTTAAGAGCACTGGCTGCTCTTCCAGAGGTCCTGAGTTCAGTTCCCAGCAACCACATGGTATCTCACTGCCAGCCATAGTGGGATCTGGTGCCCTCTTTTGGCAATAAAGTCATACATGTAGATAGAGCACTCATATACAGAAAATAAATAGTTCTTTAAGAAAAAAGACTAAGTTAAAAATAGATCTGTGGAGAGGAAAGCAGGGCAAAGTGGAGGATAGGAGAGAGGTATTCTGGGAACAAGGGAGATGCGGGTAAGAGGACCGGTAAGAGGGCTTCCAGTGAGCACTTCACTCTACGGTCAGTTCCAGTTTTCCTCTGGGCCACCTTCAGTATCCTGTCCCTTTCCTCCTCCTTGTTCTGGCTTCTCTCTCCAAGCCCATCTTTCGTGCCATAAGAGGGGCGCGAAGACATTCCCTCACTGGGCTGGGACACAGGTGCGGACCTGGCGGCATCCGAGCAGGGCTCACAGTTCCTATGGCTCACCACGTGGGCTGCCCGCTGCCCTCCAGGCTTGGGCTCTCCCGCTCTCTGTTCCAGGCCATGTTCTCTCTATAGCGCACGACACTCGCCCCCCCCCCCAGAGCTCTAGCAGCCTGGTCCCAGCTCCTGAGACTTTGCCCCAGGATCTGGGACGTTGCCTTCCCTTTCCTGGAGCCAAAGGCAGGGCAGGGAGCAGTTTTCATAATGTCTTTTAGCCCACCACATTCGGTGAGGGAGTATTGCAGAGTCAGCAATGAGCCAGGCGCTATGCAGACTGGGCGGAGCTGAACCAGCCCGATGCAACAGCTTTCCCGGCTCCTATTTTTCATCTTCCTGTTGTTCAGCGAAGGTTCCAAGAAGGCAAGAGCAGAGGTGCGTGGCCGGCAGCCTCCCTGCCAGCCTCATCCCATGTGGTGGGCTGCTGTGACAGGGTGCCCTTGGCCTTTTCCTTTTAAAGGATTCTTTATTTTTATTTTTTATACATGAATAATTTGTCTACATGTATGGCTCGGTGCATAAGAGCATTGCCTGCTCTTCCAAAGATCCTGAGTTTAATTCCTAGCAACCACATGGTGGCTCACAGCCATCTATGATGAGATCTGGTGAGTTCTTAAGGAAGAGACCTGGTGCGTCCTCATCAACTTAGACCATGAAACCCAATATGGACAAGTTCAACAGAACTGCCATATATGGGCTGCTCTTGCATGCTTCAGCATTGCCAGAGCATAAATGAATTAACAAAATAAAAGTGCATGTGTACCACATGAGTGCAATGCCTGTGGAGGCCAGGAGAGGGCATCAGATCCCCTGGCACTGGAGTTACACTTAGTGGTGAGCCGCCATGCTTTATGTGCTCCTAACTACTGAACCATCTCTCCAACGCTGAAGGACTGTTTCCCCTTTGACACAGGGTCTCACTGTGCAGCCCTGGATGGCCCGGAACTTCCTAGGTAGACCAGGCTGGCCTCAAATTCACAGAAATCTGTTGGCCTCTGTCTTCCAAGTGCATGAGCCACCATGCTCAGCCTTCTTTGGGTTTCTTAAAAGACTGGTTTGTTCCTCTCTCTGCAGCAAGCCCTCGCCCTCCTCACCTGCCAAGAGGAGTACACTGACCCCTCCCTTCCTCCTCCTTTACACAGCACTCACTCATGCTTGCTCACAAGCTCATGCATTTACTTACTCACCTGGCCATTTACTCATATACCCACTCACCCACAAATCCACCTGCCTACCCACCCACTCACTCACCCACTCACCCACTCATGCACTCAGGGGCTGGCTGGACAGATGGTCCAGAATGCAGAGCCACTGATGCTCAGGCTCAAAGATGTTTTGATGCAAAAGGAGGAGCAAAGTTTGGGAAGTAGATGGAGTTTCTTTCCCTGTGCCCTGAACACACACTCTCTCTTACACATACATGCACACACACTGCACACACATAGACACACATTCCAACACACAGACACACACACCACACACAAGCACACACATGCACACAAACATACACATTACCCAAACACACATATACACAAACACACATACCACATGCAAACACACACACATATACAAACAGACACACATGTGCACAATACACACATACACATACAAACACACACATGCATGCACACATTCACACACACATACACACATGTATACACACTAACATACATGCACACACACACACACCACACACATGTAAGCACACACACACCCCATGTCCTGGAAGCTGGAAGTGGGACAGCCATGCCCTCACCTACTTCCTATCACGGGGCCTGTGTGCTAGAGCTCAGAGTGGCTGCCAGTTTACAGAAGTTCTCCTAGCTTTCTTCCTGGGTCCTTCTTGGGGGTGCCTGGGGGGGGCTCGCCTTTGTCTGACCCCAGCGTGTTTCACTACACTTCTGCAGGAGCTGCTGCAGGTCTAAGGGTCTCATGACACTGCATGAAAAAGACTTAGATACAGTGTATTTCCGGCACTCGGGAAGTGGAGGCAGGAGGATTGCTATGATTCTGAGGCCAGTCTAGGTAAAGTGCATAGAACTGTAACAAGTCTGTACTGGAGTCCACTGATCTGAGGTTCTCCAGCTCCCGTGTGGCTCTGGGCTGGGGCCCTCACCTACAATGAAGCCCAATATAAGATAAGGGCTTTCCCTGCCAAGGACCAACCAGCTGGGGAGGCCAGAGAGCTGGTTAGAACAGGGCTGGTGGCAGGGACAGAATGCTGACAACAGGCGCTGGGAGACCACGAGGTCAAGCCCCTAGGCAAGCCCACAGGTGAGCCAGGTGGTTTACGGGTCCTGCTGGGAGCCAGGCCAGAGCGTGGGTCTCCCACAGATTCTATCTGGACACTACCCTGCCTCAGACATCTGGGGATCTTGATCTCTTCCTGGGGATGTTGTAGTTCTTGAGATGGGGTTGGGTGGTGGTGCTTGCTCATGAGGACTCTGTATGAGCCCTTCATACTCTGAGCCTCACCCCTGCATCAGCCTTTGCTTCTTGGCTTTTGGGGTAACTTCCTTTTAGGTTTCCTTTCCCTTTGCCTCCCTGATCTTCACTTATGAACCCCAAAGTTCACTCCAGAACACTGTCTTTAATACAGTTCCTCATGCTGTGGTGACCCCCAGCCATAAAATTATTTTCACTGTTACTTCATAACTGCAATTTTGCTGTGGTTATGTATCATAATGTAAATGTCTTTAGGAGATAGAGTTTTGACAAAGGGGCTGCTACCTGTGTATTGGGAACCACTGGTCTAGTTGACAAAACCCATGTGTTAAGAACCACTGGTTTAGTTGGTCATCTCTGAGCCAGATATCTGTTAGATAAATAGGTTCCAGGTGATGCTGGGGAAGCCAACGATTGTACCCTACTCAAAGGATGCTTTTTAGAGTAGCCCCTTTTGGAAGCCCTGGCACACAGGTATGGAACCAAGTCGTCTGTGGCCTCTGGGCTCTGTGGACACCAGTCAGAGCAACAAGGGTGCACACAGCAGGCCAAAAGTTCTCTGGTAGTAGTCCACCATTTAGAGCTACCCCAGAAGGGACTAGAAGAAGTTGTAACACCTCTGCATGGCTACCTTCTTAACAAGCTCTATATGTGACTCCCCAGGTGATATGGGATGTCCTTCTGTATATGTGTTGCTTTTATTGGTTGATGAATAAAGCTGTTTCAGCCAATGGCTTAGCAGAGCAAAGCCAGGTGGAAATCCAAACAGAGATATAGGCAGAGTCAAGCAGATGCCATGTAGCTTCCGAAGGAGAAAGATGCCAGAACATTACTGGTAAGCCACAGCCTCATGGCGATACACAGATTAAAAGAAATGTGTTAATTTAAGATGTAAGAGTTAGTTAGGAATATGCCTGTGCTACCGGCCAAACAGTGTTGTAACAAATATAGTTTTTATGTGATTATTTGGGTATGGGTGGCCAAGAAAGTGCAGTCTCTGTCTACGCCCAGGCTATAGGAGAGGGACCAGAACTGGAGGGGAGCTCCTGAGGGAGCAGCTCTAAGCTAGAAGCGGGAAACTGCAGAGCAGACCAAGATCTGTGTTTTCCGGTGCCTGAGATGAAGGACAACTACGTGACTTAGTCAAGACCAACTGCCAGTCCATTTGTCTTGTTAGTTACAACTTTGTCGTTATCCCTTTCTCAGAACTACACAGCCACCTGACCCCTGAATGTGCCTATTGGGCGTCCCAGGTTGGAGGAAGTGCTCCACACTTCCTCTCTGCCTGTCCTTTACAGACATTAATAGACGATCACAGGACTCCTTCCCCTGAGCCTGGAGATAGCTTCAGAATCTTTCCATGATCGACTGCTTCACTGATGGGTAAGGGGAAAGTTCCCACAGTAGGGTGACCTCTCTCAAGGGCTGTCAGAGCCCAGGTAGGGAAGGCAGATGATAAACATGTTGGAACAGTAGTTTTCAGGGCGCTTTGTCACATATGTAGATATAGTTCAGGATGCCAGGAGATAGCTTATTAAGTTGGTAATAATTATGTAACGAACCCCACCCCGCCAGACACTGAGTGTGTTTCTTGCTCTATCCGCTGGCAAGGCTTGGGTCAACGGCAGCAAGATAACCATAAGCACACTGAAGAGCCCATATCCTGGCTTTTAAACATCAGTTTCCTCTAGGAGGAACCAGGAACATTGGAGAAATGTGGATTCCAGGAAAGCGCAGTTATGCCCGGATCTCTGAGTTCCGAAAGTGAGGGAATGATCACAGAATGATGGCTCACCTCGAGTGGCCCAGAAGGCCACCCACCATCCAGGTCTGAGTCAACCTGAGCATCACAGAGAGCATCCCCATAGGCTCCCAATCCACGGAACACAAGAGGAGACTTGATCCGTAACATTGTAGATACAGCCAAAACTACTGAAGGTTTGAGGTGGGACCTCGCAAAACACCCCTGGGCAGAATACTTATTAACTAAAGAGGGGAAGAGATGGGCATCACCCTCAGTACAGTTGGCATGAAGTCACACAGCCAGAACCTCCTCAGGAGGGGACACCAGAACACTTCCCAAAACAACTGATCCGTAATCTTCAAAGACGGCAAGGCCACAGCAGTCAAGTTAGAGTAAAGAACCAACGTTCCAGGTCAAAGAAGACGACAAGGACATTGGGGCAGCCGGTGGGATTCACTCAGAGATAGGGAACCCCTGGGAGGTGTGTCCCAGCTACTTCCTGATTTGAGAGCTCTGGGATGGCCACACCGGAGAATATGACTATAGCCTTCAGGAAGCAGGGAGGCTGGCGGCTTTCAAACGGTCGGTAGCATCTTTTCATGTTCGGTAAGTTTGTGACTGCTTTAAAATTTAAGAGAAAAAAATGGCGAAAGTAATGATTAGAAATGAAGAAAACCCCAAAGGACAGTGTAAGCAACTCGCAGTTTAGAGCAGCTGACGAACGTGGACGACAGGGGCGAAGGGCAGCCAAGCCGCCCTGGCGCGTGTACTGAGCTCCGTGTGGAGGGGATACCCAGCCAGGGGCGATGGAAGTCCTGCCCTGGTCTCTGCTTTTCACCGGCATGAAATGGGACCTGGCTCAGGTCCCCAGGTTGTAGAGCTGATGCCTCCACCCCCAGCTGAGGAGCATCTGCCAGAACGGCTGCATGCCATGTGGGGCCAGGTGCGAGATGCAAACACGTGATCCACCCTGTCTTCAAAGATTACCAAGAACTTCAACAAGAAACTGAACATGCAAGTCTCAGGTCCGGGATCTGGCCCTTCTCATAACGTCAGCCAAGAGCTGCTCCTCTGAGAAGTGGTCATTTTGGGAACACCCAGAGGTGAGATGGGGGATGAACACAACAATGTCCTTCAGATAACTGTTTCTAAGGCTTAACACTAGAAGCATCATAAATATCCCACAGAAGGGAGTGGTTGGGTAAATGACAGTCTATCCAAACAATGGAGTATCGCATAGCCCTTAACAGCCATGTTATATAAGAGTGGGTTCACTGAATACACTACACCAAGTTGTACACTATATCACTTATTTTGTAAAAAGAAAAACAAATTCTTTGGCATGAATATAGCTAAAAACACTGATGGGAAATGTACAAAGCAAAAGCAGGGGTTGTCTCTGGGTGACTTTTTATTATCTTTTTCATATTTTCCTATAGCGCATAAATGTTCTACTGTGATTGTATCTGATTTTTCTAATTAGAATAATATTTTAAATATTTAAGAATAATGCATTCATTTGTTAAAATGAGCTCAGTTGCCTCTGTAATTAAATATTTTTAATAAAGAAAAAGTCAAAGAAGAAAAAAGGCTATCAGTGGAACCAATATTTATGCTCTGCCTCCTGTGGATCACGTGACAGGGGATTATGGGAGGCGGACACAGAGGGGTCTGTGAGGTAAGGACAGAGCCTCCCGGAGTCCACCAGAGCTGGTGATGGTCCCATTCCCAACAGCTAAACCTGACAGAACAGAACTTGCTGGGGTGATGTGTGATTTGCCTGTGTAATGTCCTGTGTGTTTCACTGGGGCACGCCTCGGAAGGCATTTGTTAAATAAATTACCCTTTAATAATCTATAATTTAAAAGGCAATGGCAGGTTGAAAGTAATCAATACCACATTGTAATAATTTCAAGCAAACAGAGATTTATATTCCATGCACTCTGGATGGCAATTACTTAATTCTTCTAATATACTTGTGGACATGGCTTTATTTTCACTTAAACCAATTTGCTTTATTGACCAAATCAAGTTTTGTGGCCATAATATCAACCCTTCTCCCACCGTCTAACTCAGCGAATCCAGCTCCCTCCCATCAATAATTATGACAAGGCAGCAATTTTTCCCCCTTTAGAGCTGAGCTACCACTGATGAGCCCTGAGCAGAGCTGTCATTTCTGAGTCTTTCTCCTCTGGGCTGGGGAGACCACGCAAAGGCTGGCTACAAGGCCAAGGTCAGAGAACAAGTTCCAATTGCAAGAAAGGGACGAGAAAGAGAGGGCAGAAACAAGCAGGAGAAAGGCGGGAGCCAAGCATGGAGCATGGAGGGAAGGTCACTTTGTCCTGCTCAGCATAGTCCAAGTTCTTTTGTGGTAAGGGTCAACTTCCTGGGGACCCCGTGCCCCTCAGTTCCTCGGGGTGATGTGTACAGGGCAGGCTGGGGGCAACTCACCGGGGCATTCCATTCGCCAGAGACCAACGACTCCCTCCCTCCTCGTGACGGAGAGGCAGCTTCACGGATCTAACCAGCTAATTCATTCTGCTTCAGAGATGGGGGTCAAGGCCGCCATGACTAGTTAATTAATCACAGCCGAGAGTTGCACTTGGCGTTCGACTCTCGGCAATAGTTTTCTTGACCTTTTACAAACTGTGTAGCTACATAACTATCCCTCAGAAGCCTTTAGCTTGCATTTTTCATCCTCAACCGGCCCTTGGCTCCTGCTTGTACTCTGGGAAGGGCTGGTATTAGACCCATGCGTGTGGGTTGGTGCTCCTGGAAGCAGAGGCAAGAGAGAAGAGGCTGATTCTCAGGTGCACAATCGCATATGTGTGCTCCCCAAAGACAGAGTGTCGCTGAACTCTTGGCCTGGGGTAGGAGGGGTCTGACCCGTACCTGGGAGGTGGGATAGCTGCAGCTTTCTTGGCTGGGGCCACTGTCCAGAGCAGGCTGGTTGGCAAGAGTTTTGGTTAATTCTGTAGTGGCATTTTATTTGTATTTTAATAAATAAAGCTTGCCTGAAGATCAGAGAATAAAACAGTCCCACCGGTCAGCCTTATAATCAGACAGTGGTGACACACCTTTAATTCCAGTAGCCATATTAGTTGCCATAGAAACCAGATGGTGCACACCTTTAATCCCAGCTATAGAGAGTAATATAAGATGGAAGGGGGCAGCTCTTGGTCTCAGTCTCATTTTGAGATTCCTAGAGGCAGGATCTCCATTTTGGACTGAGGTAGAGGTAAGAGCCAGTGGCTGGCTGCTTTGCTTTTCTAACATTCAGGTTGAACCCCAGTTTCCATCTCTGAGTTTTCATTAATCATGCTTCATAGTTCTGATTGTCTAGTGAAACTTGTTTCCTGAATGGAGCTCACTTTTTCTAAGCCCTGGCTGTACTCCAGTTCTGATGCTGGGTTCCAGTCTGGCCTCTCAGAGATCAATTTCTGAATAATCTATACCCACCCACCCACCCACTCACAAACCCACCCATGCATCTACCTACCCATGCATGTCTGCATCCATCCATATAGCCATCCTATGTCTATATGGTTATCAATTCGACATCATCTATCCACTCATTCATCAATCATCCGTATATCCATTCACCCACCCATCCATCTCTCTGTAATACAATCATTTATTCTTATTTACTTAGAGGCTCATTTATGTACCAGCATAGTCTCAGGCCATGGGCACACCGCCATGAACAGAGTCACGGCCCTTGCAGCGAGGCTGGGCCGTGTTAACAGAATCACCACGTGTACAATAGAGGGCAGGCACAGGGTTTAGAGGGGGCCCAGAGGAAGACAAGATAACCCTTCTGGAAAATAAGGCTGCCTGGAGGAAGCATCCTCCTGCAATCGAAAAGTGAACCCAGCAGAGGGGGAAGCTTCGTTTTCTCTACAGCACCTTAGCTCTGAGGCTCTTCTGACACGAGACCAGATTTTCCACCAGGCCCCTTAATTTCACAAGGGGATTGCCCAGCCCTGAGCCTTGACTTCCCACATCTGCCTTCGTCATCCATTACCAGACTTTCTGCGGGACCCCCAAGGCAAGGCATGGGGCCTCACAGACATCCACATGTAAAGAAGGCTGGTTGTGGGATTACGTTCCTCTCTGTGCAATCCCTCTTTGCACACGGCACACAGATGAACATATTCTATACCACACACAACCCTAGGGTCTGCGATTCCCACAAGCTGGCACGGCAGGTACTCTGGAATGATCCAGTGCAGTGGCCTGAGAGGAATATTCTTCTCTCCCACAATGAAATATGCCGAGCTTTCCCCTCCAATGCATGGACCACTTACTCCATCTTTCACTGACCACTTCTGAGAAAGCAAAACCTGGGCAGCTGGAAGTATTTCTTTAAGAAAAAGTGGGGGTGGTATGAGAAATAGCAGCTGCTGGCTGCCCTGAGCACGGGGCACAGAGTGTAGGGTGTGGCTGGAGGCCAGCTGCTCCCAGCCTGGCATCTGGGGCAGCTGTTCCTGCCTGGTGCCGCCACAGGGGGCATTTAGATTCACCAGGCTGAGGCTTCCAGGCTTTCAAGAAGAGACATAAAATCTACAGGTTTGTGTGAGATTTAAAGATTTTTCTTCTTAAAAAATTTAAATAACATTTATTTATATGTGTGTCTTGGTATATATGATTATAGGCATGTGTGCCATATCACACATGTGGAGGGTCAGAGGACAACTGGTAGGAGCCAGTTCTCTCTTGGGATCAGACTCAGGCCATCAGACGAGGTATTAGGAGTCTTTACCCACAAAGCCATCTAGCCATCTTGCATACGGTAGGGAGGCCTGAGGACTGTACACTGACAACCTCCACCATGGGGACCACAGGCTCTGTGCACCTGGGGATTGTTAACCACAAGAAGAGTTTCGGATAATGGAAGTGCAGTTGGGGACAGGCAGGATCCAGGATCCAGAACCTTGTAGCTGGAAGAACTGAGAGCTTAGATAAATTTTCCCAAAGCTTCAAAGCCTAGAAACCAGGGAGCTCTGGATTCCCCCAGGGCTGAATGAGAAAGGAGGGACTCACTTATATTTCTAGATTGATGCTATCTGGTGTGAGCTCGGGCTGGCATGGGGCTGTTCTTGGACAGTCAGTGGCACATGGCCTCTTCAGACACTCCTATCTGCATCATAAGCAAAGACAGACTTGGGCTGCAGGGGCTGAGGCTTATGTAACCGAGACTGTTGTGTGTTGTGGATAGTGGTCTGTCACACCAATTCATTTATATTTTCTTTCAGCTTCTCACCCAGTGATATCATATTGGCAAAGGCTGAGTAGTTCCAATCCAGAAATGCTTCAAACCCTGAAATCTTCATTAAAATTTTTTTGTATTATTTTGTATATGGTTGTTTAGCTTGCATGTATCTGCATGTGTGAGTGCAATAACTACAGAGACCAGAGGGTGGCGTCAGATTTCATATCTGCATGTGTGAGTTTAGTACCTACAGAGACCAGAGAGGATGGTGTCAGATTTCGTATATGCACATGTGAGTGCAGTACCTACAGCGACCAGAGGATGGCGTCAGATTTCATATCTGCATGTGTGAGTGCAATACCTATGGAGACCAGAGGATGGCATCAGATTTTTGTATCTACACGTGTGAGTGTAGTACCCACAGAGACCAAAGGATGGCGTCAGATTTCCCCTGGAACTGGCGTCACAAGTGGATGTGAGCATCTATGTGGATGCTGGCAACCAAACTCGGAGCCAGCACTCTTAACTGTCATTTCGTTCCCAAGCCCTGAAATGTTTTGAACGTCAACAAGACACAGTGGAAAAGTCTGTGCCAAAAATACTAAAAGAAGCTGGGTTTGGTGAATACATCCCATTATGCACACGTAAATGTTCTAAAACCTGAAACCGTGTGGGCTCTGCGATACAACTGGTCCTGGGCATCTTCCTGAGGGACGTAAATCTGTTGTTTGAAATCAGCCACAGTGGAAATATTTACACCACAGAATTGGCAAACACTACAAATCAGGCTCTCCATTCCTGCTCCCACACCCACCCCACCCACAAAGCTGGTCGCCACGCATTGGCCGGCTCACCATTCACGGCTAACCAAGGGGCCTGCAGCTTTATTCCTTTAAGGGAAATTGGCAGGTCACATGAGTGTTGGTTAGGCACGATCAATCAAATGATGAACAAATCGAGGGAGGGGGTGAAGCCAAAGGAAAGTACATGGTGTGTGTGTGGGGGGCTGTTTTCTGAAAGAGAAGAGCGGGCAACCTCTAAGAGGAAGAGGTTCTCTGTCAGTCAGAACCAGGAATGAAAACTCCAGAAAAGACCTTTCTTCTACCCTCCAAGGCCCACTTGGGACTGGGAGTGTCTGTCCCTCTGAAGAGCGGTCACCCAATAAAGCCGTTCTCATTAGAATCTTGTGTCTTCCAAGGGGCTCAATGGTGTCTCAATTTGTCTGGGGCTCTCCAGGGACGTGATCGATTAACAAGGACAGGCTGAGGTATTTCCACAGAACAGGCTGCTCCATTTCTTGTTCTGGGTGCCCTTCCATGGCAGGAGGCTCCTCCAGGGGAGATGGGATCCAGTGCACCCCAGATGTGTCTCTCAGGCCCGGCTCCTGGGATACACCCTTCGGCCTCGTCCCTCTACCCACTCACTGACTCTGAGCCTGGCCTCTGCTAGCAGGTGGAGGTCGGACCTGTGTAGATGTGAGATCAATGGGGCTGGGCTGCTTGTCACTGTGGATGAGCCTCTCTGGTCTCTGAAGCTGAGCAGCTGCACTTGATGGCTGTCGGTCTCTGGGCAGAGGGTGTCACAGAGGAAGTGTCCTTCACAGAGATAATCCTGATGCCCTCTCCACTTAAGTACACTTTGTCCCATAAACCGTGGAGCTATGCGTGCCTTCTGGTTGGGCCATATGCCTCCTGCTCAGGACGGTCACATCCGTCAACTGTGGGGGGAAGAGGTGCCTACTGCAGGCAGCTGCTCAGGGCCACTTCCTGACATTAAGCAACTGTTATCTGTCTGGACCACAGCTTAAGCCAAAGTGTGTGTGTGGGGGGGGGTGGTCAACTACCTATCACACTTGGTAGTGCAGCTAGCTCCCTAGAGGGGGCGATGTCAGAGAGAACAGAGGGACAAGGACAATGGTGGGCAATGAGGGGTAGAGATCACTAGAGCTGAGACCCGGGGTGAAGAACGCTCAGTTGGGGGGGGGGGGCTCGAGAATGGCAGCTCAGGTGCCCTCTAGAGAATTATGGCTTTAGGCCTCAGAGCCAGGGCAGGGTTGAGGTGTGGAAAACAGCAAAGTCCACTGTCTAGAAAGTTTTGCAGCTTCTCCCCAGGCTCACAACGATGTGGCCATCTGCTGCTCAGAGACAAACTACCTGCCAGTATCCAGCCCTTCAGATCCTCCCCAGAGCAAAGTGGGCGGAAAGATCCAAGGGCCTGTTCCTAGCCCTGGCCTGGCTCTCGCTCCAGAGAGGGGACTTTGGACTAGAACCATGCTTGAGGTGTGGCGGGCTCCAGCAAAATCGGGTCTGACTTCCAGGCCCTCTGTCTGTTTTAGAACCCCAGAACATGGAACTCAGAGCAAAGGCCAGGAGCCTGCACAGGGCCAGGAGAGACCACCGGGGCTGTGCTCCCTCCTCCCTCGACTCTTGCTGAGGGTGTGTGGGTGGGGGTGGGGGAGTCTCTACTCACCCAAAGCGCTGAGTCAGGCCTGGCTGGTTTAATGAGAATGCTCAGAGATCTATTTTGCATAAGATTCTCATCTGTCTGCCCCCTGGGAGCCCGCCTCCATGGGGGGAGGAAGCTGCTGGGTTTTATGGGCCTGTTTCATGATTTCCCAACTCAGGAGGGGGTGCCACTAGGGGACCTTGGCCCACCTCTGCCTTACTCAGCATTTACCTTAATACCAGGCAGAGGCTGTTAGAAGCTGAGTCTATAAATAAAGGATTTGCAATTAAGGCTATTAGCATCAGGTAGACCCTTACTGCCGCGATTTGAATTCCACGCACATAAATAAATCTGTAAAATGTTTCATTCTGACTAAAAAACAAACAAACACACAGCCAGAATTCTTTGCAAGAAATCCTCCCCAACACAAGCCCCAAAGGATCCATGGCCATCTGGGGCCTCACGGGGGGGGGGGGCGAAATGGGGGCTGTGGACATAGGAGAGAGCGTGCTTGGCAGCCTCCTTGCCCACACCCTGGAGTCTCTGCAGCACCTGGGCATCACAGGCGCTGTCTGAGTTCCCGGACCTGTACCTGAGAGAGGGCAGGGCAGACGCGACCTGTCTTCAGCAGGTGGTTGGCTGTCCTCAGGGCCCACATTCTCACTACAAAATGATATTATAGAATAGAATCCCGGCAACCACTGTCTGGTGTCAGAGTCCGCCTGTGTGACTAAGCACCCCCCCCCCGGAGAAAATACTATAAGACCAAGGGGAGAGGGCAGCTCCCAAGAAGTATCTTGCTGGAGGGGGCAGCCCTGTTCCTTTAGAACACAATCTCTGGGCTCCTGAGCTTTCTGCCACTCCAGCCTGTACTGACACACGAGTAGGAGGTGTGATAGTTATCATCATCCGCTTGGCTGGACTTAGAATCCTCACAGAAGCATGGGTGTGCATATGAGGGTGTTTCTACAAATGTTTAACTGAGGAAGAAAGACCCACTCTAACTATGGGTAGCACCATGCCTGGGCAGGCATTCTGGACCGTATTTAAAGGAGAAAGCAAGGACTGAGCACCAGCATCCGTCTCTCTCTGCTTTCTGAGGGCAGCAGCCCTGTGACCAGCTGTCCTGCACTGCCGTGGCCCCGACTTCCCGCCATGATGGACTGTAGTCTCCAACTGTAAGCCAAAGTAAAACCTTCTGTCGTTAAGCTGGGTTTGTCACAGCAATAAGAAAAGTAGCCAGGACGGGTCTCAGCCAATGAGAGCCCTTCTATTACAGACACCCATTCATTCACCTCGGTGTTCCCCCTTCCCCATGGTAGGACCACAGCCTTGTCTCAATGCCTGGTGAGGGTGGGATAGGGTGTGGTCTCCGTATCCCCACCCCCTCAACACAACTGCTACAGAATTTCCCCTAGGCCTGAACTACCTCCTTCTCCCTCCCTTCCCTCCTCTCCCTTCTCAACTTCCTGCATCTTTTCCAAAATGGAGAGTCATTCATTGCCGGCAAAAGTCCAGCTCACGTGTCCCTGAGACAGCTTCGAGGACAAGCTGTGAATATGGCTGCTGGCCTGTGTCTAGAGCCACCTGTGAGTTCTAGGAAGGAGAAGGAAGGAGCCCAGACTCTGGGCATCACTCTTGCCTGCTGAGACAGCCATGGTGCCACCCTGGGCGGTGGAGACATTGCTGAGGATGCTGCTGGACAGGATAGGACACAGTGGAGATGGAGGTGAGGGCCAGAGTAGGTGGCACTGTCTCCTAGGGTGCCTAGCAGGTGCTGATTGTGACCAGCTACAGGGGACGTGGATTCTGTGTGAAACGTGACATATTCACGTGGGCAATTAGTACTCCACCTCACGCAGCCTTTTGCCGGAGCCCCTGACGAGCTCGGCTGACGTGGCAGTGAAGTCACCAGGGCATTGGGAAGATTTACCCCTTGCTCTCCCCAGTGAAGGCTTCGAGTTCAGTGCTGTTGATACAAACTAAAAATAACCGGCGGCCCCCGGCTTCAGCCTCCCGCCCCCCTCCACAAGATTAGGACGGCTCTCACGTAAGGGAAGACTAATGGATTTCTTCCTTGAGGCAATTAAAAAGTGATTTGTTACAGTCCAAGATGTATGGTTTTGTATTGGCAGACCAGAGGCTGCAGGAGGGTGGTGGGTGACGGTGGCACCAGCCGAGGGGTTCCCTGAAAGGCAGAGAGCAGAACTGATCAAGAGCAGGGGCAGGTGCAGGTGCAGACACAGCAGGGCAGGCAAACGGGCACACGGGTCCCTCGAATGGCCCTTCAAGCTCAAGAAAGATGCTGTCTGAACATTTCCTGACATCCATCCAGCTAGAGAAGTCCAGAGACCCAGACTCAGTGGTTTCCCACGGCTCCTTTAGAGCCCTGGAATGAGGAATGGAGAATCCTGCACCTATGACAGGTCACAGAAGTCCCTGGGGTCTCAGTAGTCACATGACTATCTGGGCAGGCTCCCACAGCCTTAGCAGGTCCCCTTTCTAGTCATAGGCCCGGGCAGGTTCCCACAGCTTCCCTACCCTGGCTACGGATAAAGCTATGAGCCCATCTCGGCCATGCTTCTTAGTTCTCACAACAGGTTCGGTCTCGCAGGGAAAACATGTGAACCATTCACTCTGCACTGCCACTCAAGCCCATACTCATGGGGTCCTTAGAAAACCACCTTCCCCAAGGAGCCACCTGTCCGGGTTGGCCCAAGAAGAGCCTCAAGGCCCTAATTCCCCTCTACCTTCACCTTCTACCTTCACCCTCCACCTTCAGCCTTCATCTTCAGCCTCTGTGTCTCTGCTTTCTGTCTCTCTTCCGTTGTCCCCCTCCGAGGTAGACTAGCATATAGTCTCTTACTGGCTCATCGGAGCACCCACCCTTGCCTCGCTGACAGGCAGAAGCCCTCAGAGTCTCACTAGGAGGATAAGGTCCCCAAGCCCCCTGCTTCCTCAAGCTTCATAACTCAACTGTAGACACTTGCTGCCCCAGTGTATTTCCCTGTGGCTGTGACAAACACTAAGGAAGGCCGTGAAAGTCGGCCATGCCGGTACACCTTAAGATGCATGCCTTTAACGAGGCAGAGGGAGGAGGATCTCAGGGTTTGATGCCAGTCTGGGTCGACTTTGGGAGTTCCAGCACAGTCAGGAATGCCTCAAAATCAATAACAAATCAAAAAGCAACTTAAAGAAGGGTTCCTTTAAGCTCACAGTTGCAGGTTACAGGCTGCCATGGCCGGGGAGTCTCAGCAGTCAGAGCCTGACGTGGCTGATTGTTGGGAATCAGAAGAAAGCAGAGAATGTCTGCACACACAATAGTGCTCAGCTTGCATTCTCCACTTCCTGTCCACAATTAAGATGGCTCTTCCCACATCAATTCATGCAATCAAGGGTATCCCCCAAAGGCACGCTCAGAGGCAGCTCTGAGCATGCATGATTCCAGATTTTATCAACTTGACAACTGACATTAGCCATCCCAATAGTTAGACACCGACTTAAAGAGTTTAAGGTAGTGGTTCTTCTCCTTCCGGATGCTGCGACCCTTAAATATAGTTCTACACGCTGTGGTGACCCCCCCCCCAACCATAAGATTATTTTTGTCACTACTTCATAACTGTAATTTTGCTATTGTTATAAATTGTAATATAAATATTTTTGGAGAGAGAGGTTTGCCAAAGGGGTCAAGACCCACAGGTTGAGAAGCCTGTGGTATGGTGGCAGTCAGGACTGGGCATCATCAGTGGTAAGAAGTCTGTCTTCCCTAAAGTTCTGAAGGCTGTGGGGGGTTAAGAGTGGGTAGAGGGTGGAAGGGTGAAGGACGCTCCATGGGGACAGAGGTGGGGGAAACAGCTCAGGGCTCAGTTAATTCCTATTAACAGGCTTAGGCTTCCATCAGCAAAGGCCCAAGTCCCCAACCATTTCCAGAGCTGGTAGAGGAGGGACCAGGAGCAAAGCCCGTTTTTAGATCTGGCCAGAGGAGGGCCCTCCTCTCAGAGTTCCTGAGCTTAGAGGACCCGGGCATGGTCTGAGCCCCCTGGTAAATTGGAATTCATCTCCTTAGACCCGTGGTTCTTCTCCTGGGGTCCCTGGAACAGCTGTAAAGGCTCTTGAGATCTACTGTGGTATAACAACAGAACATCCTGAGCTGTCGCAGGTGGAATGCTCACACGTGCTTATTCACCGACCCCCTCGGCTGTTCACAAAGTGGGCGCTGTGGCTGCACGTCCAACTACAGATTCAGGATGGGCAGCAGGAACTGCTGATGAGCACAGGCTCTGAGACTGTGGAGGATGCACAGCAGTGATGAGCAAGAGAACCTTAATTTCCACATCACCATACTCTCGGCTTCATCACTGCTTCTCCCTCTTCCTTCCCTCCTATTTCCTCCTCTCTCCTCCCCATCCATCCTCCCATCCATCCATCATCCATCCATCTATCCATCCATCCATCCATCCATCCATCATCCATCCATCCACCATCCATCCATCCATCATCCATCCATCCTCCCATCCATCCATCATCCATCCATCCATCCATCATCCATCCATCCATCATCCATCCATCCATCATCCATCCATCCATCCTCCCATCCATCCACCATCCATCCATCATCCATCCATCCATCATCCATCCATCCACCATCCATCCATCCATCATCCATCCATCCTCCCATCCATCCATCATCCATCCATCCATCATCCATCCATCATCCATCCATCCATCCATCCATCCATCCATCATCCATCCATCCATCCATCCATCATCCATCCTCCCATCCATCCATCATCCATCCATCATCCATCCATCCATCATCCATCCATCCATCCATCCACCCAACCACCCATACCATCTATCCACTCGTTCTTCTACCTACCTACCCTTCTATCCACCCATCTTAATACCCACTGAGTATGGGTGACAGGAATATTTTGGTAAATTGAAAAGTCAATGCTGTCTTTCTATGGCCACAGCACTTACGTTGGGAAGGAATGGTGGTGCATATTTAATGAGTTCCCACTGAGCACTGGCACATGGCACACAGCAGAAGGGGCTTGATGCAGACATACCTGAGTTGGGTCCTGGTTTTGCCTTCTGCTGTGTGGCCTTGGGCAGCCTCCTTAACGTCTCTGACTCTCGGTCCTCATCTATGCAGCACGCACAGGGGACAGTCAGGGGAGACCTGGGTTGCACTGGATGGTAAGTAACATGCGTGAGGCTTCTCGGAGTGGGCTAGGTTTTCATAAATCATGGAAATAAATGCTTATTCCCCTGCTCCTGGGGACCGATCAGTGCGCTGCTCAGCATCAAATCAATAGGCTTAATATTTAATAATAATCCACTGAAAGGCACTTTGGTCACTCAACGCATCAGCGCCGCACTAATGACAAATTACTTCCTAAACTGTTAGCCTCGGTCCCTTTCATGAAGCTCTGATTATGTTTGTGACAGCGAGGAGGAGGAGCTGAGGCAGGCTGCGGCCCAGCAGAGATGGCTGTGCAGGGGCAGCAGGGCATTCTGGAGCTTCCTGAAGGTGGCACCACAGACTGGTATACCGCTGGCAGAGCTGCCCAGGCTCCAGGGATGGGGTGTGTCAAGGGCAATAGGCTAAGCAGCTGAGCTACTGAGCATGCCCAGTAAAGCAAGACCATCTCCTGGGGTTGGGGGAAGCAAAATGTAGCCCACAGGGGGCAGGAGGGCAAGGACAGGTAGGGCAGACAGCCCAGCAAAGACCCCCATGGTGGGGGGGGACGACACCATGGGATATGAAGTGTGGGTGGGGTAGAAGGACCCTCTCTGCCTCTGCACATGCCTGGAATTCTCTCCTGTCCTGCTGTCTGTCCATCTCCTTCAGTGTACAGCAAAGACAACCCTTTGCCAGACAGTCTTCCTGGAGATTTCCTGTCCTTGTTTAAAATACTGACTTTTATGCTCATTTTGACTTTTAAAAAGTTCAACTGAACTACTATTTGTCTTACCTACTGGCTTTTATCCCACCTTCAATTCTACAGCCAGGCTCTGTCTCTTTCACTCTGCCCTGTCATGGGCAAGTCTGGGTGGAGCGACTCCAGGTCCTTGGGTGTTGAGGTTAAAGGACTGGCCCTATGTTCTGCGTTGCCCTCCTTGTCCCCCACTCCGACTGTGAGTCGCCACTGGGCCAGCCTTACCTGTCCAGTCCTGGACAGCAATTTGCATATGGTGATCTGCAAAGCTTCAGAGGGAGGGCTCGAAGCCAGAGTTGTCCTGCCTTGGCCATGCTTGAGATGGTACGCTCAATGCAGGGAGGCTGGATAGGATCACAAGACAGGGTTTCTCTGTAGCTTTGGAGCCTGTCCTGGAACTAGCGCTTGTAGACCAGGATGGTCTCGAACTCACAGAGATCCTCCTGCCTCTGCCTCCCGAATGCTGGGATTAAAGACCTGTGCAACCACTGCTGGCAAGGGATCACAGAGATTTAAATGACACTGAGGTCCCCAGGTGTCACTTTCTACTTGCTACCACCTCATCCTTGCTTCACTGGGTGTGGTCAGGAGCTCAGCATCTTAGCCTGCTGCCCTTGACACACTCCTTCTCCAGTCTGGCTGGAGTTGTCTAGGGAAGCGATTTTCCTCCCTTCACTGGAGTCTGAGAATGCTTAGAGCCATCAACTTGGCTTTTCTCCAATTCAGTGAGACTCTGCCTGAGGCCACTGATGATAACAATAATAATATTGCTATTATTAAAGAGATTTGCATAGACAGAAATTGTTTCCCTGATTAAAAACAACAACCAAGGTCATCCTGTGGCTGCGGCGAGGAGGGAAGCAGCACCTGCAGAAGCTTCGGGGAGGGAACAGAGCTGGGACAAGGAGGCAAGTCCTCTGCCTGCCGTGGAAGCTGAGGGAGGGGAGGGCTGGGGGTTGCTGGGGATAAGTTGCCTGGAAAAACAAACTAGTGAGTGCAGCGACTCCAGGAGCCATGTTAGCCTGGGCCAGTCACTGGGAGACCAGACAGACATGGCCAGTGTAGAATGGTGGGATAAAATAAGGGGCACAGGGTGGGGTACATTGGATGGGCCTTTTCTAGGCAGAGCTGCAACCTTCATGTTCCAGTTATGGGGTGGCCTAGAGCTCTGGGCTTGCTGAATGACTGTGAACGAGAAGGACAATTCTGGCTGGGAACATGTACTGGGTCAGAAAGTAATTGGGGAGTTATGTTGAGAGTCAAGACCCACAAGGCGGAAGCCATGGCTCCTTTCCTGTATACAAGGGCTTGTAGAGGCTGAATGGGGATGGATGTGGGAGCCTGTGCTGTATGGGGTGCAAACCAGGGGTCCCCAAAGTTTAACAAATAAAGAATGCCTCTCAGAAAGTTAGGGATAGTATTGTGGGAACTCCTTCAGCTAATAGACTTTAAGATACCAGCCCACTTTGGGTGTGGTCTCAGGTACTAGAAGGGCAGAGGAATGTGTATGCAGCTGTCTTTTCTGCTGGATTTTTTTCCCAGTTTCCAGCGCACATAGAGGACTGTGGATTGCTGCCCGTACCATGAGTTTATCTCCAAATAAATAAACCTTTGTTATACTCCATTCCGGGCTATTGTGGAACTCTTTGGTATGATTACAGGATAGAGGGGGAGCTATCTCAATTTGCTCTTTAAAAGGCATGCACAAGTCCCCAACAGTGACAGCCTGAATGTGAGGATGCCTGCTGCACCCACAACCCATACAGTAGAGGGAGCCCAAGGCACAGACAAGAAGTAAAAGATGCGTAGGTTGTTCTGGGAGAAATACAAGCAGCTCTCTAGATGACACGGAGTCCCGGGCCACCGGTGGAACAATATCCCAGATGAGCAAGTGGGTTCAGCGTGTTGACAAGAGACAAGATCAACACAGGAGAATCTACTCATTTCTACACGCAAATGATAAACGCAAGGGAGATGAAATTAAACTCACAGTATCACTTACAAGAGTGCCTACCTTCCACAAACTGGGTACCGGAGTGATACACTCAAGTGACCACGTGTTACTGATGACATTCAGGAATCCCTAGCAAGTGAAGGTGTATGCTGTTCATGGGCAGAAGACCTAACACAGTGAGGATGTTAACCTCCACATCTTTCAATAGGCTTGATGCAGCTCCTACTGAAACCAGCTAAAATGGCATGTATGCCTGTTTGTATTTGTGTGGGTGCGTGTGTGTGTGTGTGTAACATGTATGTGCATGTGGACACCTCCGAGGTTAACAGCAAGTGTTTTCCTTAGTCATTCTCCACCTTAAATACAGAGGCAGGGTCTTTCACTTGAACCCATAGCTTGACGATTTGACTAGTTTAGCTAGCTTGCTCTGGGGATCTAGTTTATTGGAAAGACACAGGCCCTGGAAGAGCTAGGACACCCAACAGAGGAGCTCAGGGGTGGCCCCAGTCTGCCTAACATCGAGGCTGACCCCAGAGTGACAGCAACCCAGCAGCTGAGAAGGCACAGACACACAGATTATTGGAACAGGACAGAGAACCGAGAGATTGTCCTGCACAAATGTGTTCAGCTTTTTGATAAAGGTACAAAAGCAGTTAAATGGAAAAGGGGTCATGTTTCCAACAAATATTGCTGTGACACACCCCAAAGTCCTCCTCCCCCAAACCAAAGTTTAACAAACTCCCCATCACAGTAGTAACTTCAACCTGGTGCTCAGGCCACCCATATAGCCAAGTGCCAACCACAGACTGAGCTGCACAAATGATATAACTATTAGTAAAAACAGAGACAAGACATTTGGTTCCAACAATAGGGGACCTGATACCATAAATACATACAGGTCTAGAAAGGGAATATTGGTAAGATGTATTTCATCAAAATTAAACTTGTTCATTCTTTAAAAGCTAATGTGAAGAAAATGACAAACATGCCAAGCTACAAATTGAGACAAAATATGCAAATCATGTGACCAATAAAGGGCTAGCACAGGGTATATGAAAAACTCCCCAAATTCAACAGTGTGAATGAGCAGGCAGTTCGATTAGAAAGCAGGCAAGAGACACAAAAGGATACTCCAGAAAGATGGCACCCAATGACAAATAGGCGTATAAATGATGTTCAGGAGAGAGGGCTCAGTGTGAAGTGTTTGCAAGTGCAAGGACCTGAACTGGACTCCTAGAACCCAGGTTAAAATATCTGGTTGGGGTGTGGGATTGTAATCCCCAAATGAAGGGGGCACAGACAGCTGGGTCCATGATGCTTGTTAGCCAGTCAATTTAGCCTACTCAGAGATATTATATTGGAATAAATAAGACCTCCACACACATGTACCCGCACACAAACACACACACTACACTCACTTACACAAGTATGCTGAACACCATTAGTTTCAGGGGAGTGCGCATTAAAATCAACATGAGAGCCCTGGAGAGTGGTCTCAGTGGTCAGGAGCACCAACTGTGCTAACACCAGGACTAGAGCTTGGGTCCTGTCAGTCACACCATGAGCTGGGCATCCTGTGCAGCTGCAAGCACAGCCTTGAGGACGAAAGAGACAAGAGGAGCATTCTAGCTGGCTGGCTCCAGCTGAAACAACGAGAGCTTCAGGTTCAGGGAGAGACCCTGCCTCAGGGGTAGAGTGATAGAGGAGGACACTCAGAAGCCCCATCTGACCTCAACACACAGATAGATACACACACACACACACACACACACACACACACACAGAGAGAGAGAGAGAGAGAGAGAGAGAGAGAGAGAGAGACTTTGAAAAAAAAAACCACAATGAGACATTACTACATACCTGTGTCAGAATGCTTCAAGTAAAACTGAGGCACAAGGCTGATAATAAGATGGCTCACATAAAGATGATGCCACTAGGCCTGGAGACCCTTTGGAGTTTCATTCTTGGGACCCACATAGTGGAATGAGAGAACCAACTTTAGCAGGCTGTCCTTTGACCTCTGACCTCTACATGCTTGCGGTTGCATGCTTGTGCCCTCCAAATAGATAGATAGATACATACATACAAAATAGAAAACAAAACACCCATCTAATCTACATGAGAAGTAGAAAAAGACAAGATCTCCTGAGTAAACCGGAAGTATAGGGGTCATGGGAGAGAGCAGAAGGGGAGGGACGAGAGGGAGCAGAGAAAAATACATCGCTCAATAAAAACAGTAAAAAGAACAAATACATTCTTAAAAAGAAAAAGAAAAGAGGCAAAAAAAAAAAAAGCACCCAGAACAGTACCAGATGCTAGCGAGGATGCAGAGAGCGGGTTGTTCGTACACTCTGGGCAGGACAGGAACGCTATAAGCACTCTGGAAAACTGGAAAACAGGTGACTTTTTTAAAAACTAAACATCAAATGGTCTATCAAAAGCATGCATGGCTATTTATCCCAGAGGACAAAAGGTCCCATTCACACAGACTCCTGCACACAGCACACCCAGTAGAGCCGTTTGCTGTAGCTGGTGAGCAGATGTGCCCAGGCATCCTTTGAGGAATGACTGGTGAGCAGATGGTGATGCCCTGGGACCATGGATCACCGCTCGGTAACAAACAGGAGTGAACTACTGACACGCGTGCCACAGTTTGGGTGGCTCTCCACTGGGAAGTCAGTACTGTGATAGTGTGGCAGATGCACACGCCTGCACGTGGGACAGAACTCCGCGAGCTCTCAGGCCAGTTGAGCTGGTGTGTATAACAGCAAAGACTCTGCTTCAGACGGACGTGAGGTTGCTTTCTGATTTCCACATAGGCTCTGGGACATATACATGGACTTTACACACAGACATGCATATACAAACATCATACACACGGAAACATGCATATGTGTCCACATAACCACACAATAAATTCAAGCAAAATCGAGGACCACTGAGTAAGCCTGGTAAGTTGTATCAGGCCCCGTTCTGCCTGTGACATTACATAAGCGATTCCCAACATATTACCGCTGAGGGAAACAGGATGAAGGACACAGAGACCTCTAGGTGTTATTTCTTACGAATGCATACAAATCTATGATTATCTTAGTAAAACCTCCAGTTAAAAGGGAGCTATGGACAGGGATGTTGCCATTTAGGTTTGTCAAGTAAGTCATTCCAAAGCTACCACCTCATTTCCTGTCTTCATAAAGAAGGCATTTACAGTGCACTAAACACGGGAGGGCACAGTCTCAGTCAGGAAGCTTCCTTGGAAGGGAGCACGACACAAGAAAAACTCATCCACTTAGAAATCCCCCCTCGCTTCTCTACAGACCCGTGGGACCGTCACTCTGAATGGTCCAGTACTCACGACAATCATCTGAGAGCCAGTAAGATCAAGTGTAGGCATTTAAACAACGGGAAGGTGATGTGATGGTTGTGGTAGTGATGATGGTGGTGGTGGTGGTGTATATTGGTGGTGGTGATGGTGTATAGTGGTGGTGGTGATTGTGTGTAGTGGTAGTGATGGTGTGTAGTGGTGGTGGTGTGTAGTGGTCATGGTGGTGTGTTTGGGACTTTTTCATCGGACCACAGTGGGGCCTGGAACTCTGCATTTTCAACAGAACTCTCCAGTGCTGCTGACTCAGCGGCTCATAGAGCCTGGGTGATGGTTCAGGAATTTCTCAAAGAGGGATCTCTTGGTTCTGAGGCAGACCTTGGAGGAGGTGAGGGGGAGGAGGAGAAAGGGAAGAAGGCTCAGCTGGGCTTCGGTAAGGGAGGGAGTTCTGTGAACACAAAGGCCTAGAGATGCTACTGTGGCATTGGCGAATGAAAGGGCGACCACCAGTTATGAGTGGTTATTGTTTCCCCTGCTAGAATGAGGGGGTCTCTGAAGACTTGGGTAGGAGGGGTCATGAAGTAACACATGTTTTAGAAAGACCTCTGTTTTGATTATACTGTGCCCTAGAACCAGAGCAGGACAGCTGATGTCCCCACCATGAGCGCAGGGACAATGACAACCATGAAGAGCAGAGTGAGGAACTTGGCTGTTCAGATGGGGGAGGGGCATCAGCCGGGTATGGCGGCATGCACCTATATGCTTGTCATTGGGGAGGTGGACACAGGTGGGCTCCACGGGCTCCTTGACCAGTGAGCTCCCGACTCAGAGAGAAATCTTTCTGAAATGCAAGGTAGAGAACGGAGCAAGAGTGGACAGACTGGGTTGTTGGCAGAGGGCTGGGAGCTTCTGTCAGTGACAAAGGAAGTCCCAGTGGAAGAGCAGGGGACAGCAGAGCAGGCCACAGATGAGGCCAGCGTTGACGGCCCGAGGGAGAAGCATTCCCAGCAAGCAGCTGGATGAACAGGCCTGCAGCCCAGAGGAGGCTCAAAACTAGAGAGCAGTTAGGGAGTGGCTGTCTAGACAATGGCAGTGGCCGAGGTGGCTCAGGGAAGAGGCATGAAGTGACACGGGAACCAGAAGGTGCTGGCTAAGGAACTTCCAAGGAGAGTCACAAAGTCAGTTAAAGCCCCACGTCCAGCCCTAGGAACCTGACCCCTGGAAGGCGCTTCCCACTGCTTCTCCGCCTGAGTGCTCCAGATGTCCAGGCTTCGTGTTAACAGTGATTGGGCAGGCAGGTGACCATGCAGGAGAGCCAACTTTATGACAATAGCTGCCCTCCATGAGATCTGTGTGAAGATTCCATCCCCACTCTTCCGGCCATGCCAAAATCCCAGAGAGACAGATGTGGTCCCCCCGAACTCCTGCTGGGCTGGGAGGGCTGTGTGTGTAGCTGGGAGTTCCATATCAGCACAGGACGCCTCAGGATACCTTGGGTGTCTCACCTTGCAAATGAGCTTTTGATGATTCCAGAATTCCTCTAATTAGAGCAACTGGTTAGGAGCTCGAGATTAATAGCCATTAATAATTTGTGTTTCTTCCTTCCTTTCATCTAACGCAGGTAGGTCTGTCATGGGGGCCATCGTGGCAGGGAGGCTGTCCAGGAGGCTTTCATGGGGACTGTTTCCTCTCCCACGAGCCTCTGCTCCTGGCACTGGACTGGTCCTCTTTAGGCTCCTGTGCCAGCCAATAGCATCACGGTTAGCAGTCTGCAGCCTTCACAGGACATTTTTTTCTGGGGCCTGGTTAAGGTTTGGATCTGAAGTATCCCTCTCAAAAGCTCATATGTTGAAGACTTGGACTCTAAATGGTGGGACTGTATGTGTGTATGTGTACCTCTGTGTGTCTGTGTGTGTGTCTTTGTGTGTCTCTCTGGCTGTGGGTGTGTGTATGTGTATCTCTGTGTGTGCATCTGTCTGTGTGTATGTGTATCTCTGTGTATGTGTGCATGTGTATATCAGTGTGTGTCTGTGTGTATCTCTCTGTATGGGTCTCTGTGTGTGTGTCCATGTGTGTGTGTATCTCTCTGTATGGGTGTGTGTGTGTGTGTGTCTGTGTGTATCTCTCTGTGTATGTGTGCATGTGTGTATCTCTCTCTGTGTGTATCTCTCTGTGTGTGCATTTCTGTGTGTGGGTGTCTGTGTGTGGGTGTGTCTGTGTCTCTGTGTGAGTGTCTGTCTGTGTCTTTGTGTGTGTGTGTCTCTGTGTGTGGTCTGTGTGTGTCTGTGTCTGTGTGTGTGTCTCTGTGTGTGGTCTGTGTGTGTCTGTGTCTCTGTGTGTGTCTGTGGTCTATGCATGTGTACTCTGTATGTGTGTGTGTGTGGTCTGTGTGTGTGTGTCTGCATGTACTCACACTCATGTGTGGAAGCCAGAATTCCGTGCTGGGCGCCTTTCCCAACTGCTCTCCAGCTTCTCTTTTTTTTTTTTTTTTTTTTTTTTTTTTTTTTNTTTTTTTTTTTTTTTTTTTTTTTTTTTTTTTTTTTTTTTTACGCAGGATCGCTCACTGAACCTGGAGTTCACCCAGCTGACTAGATTGCCTGGCCAATGAGACCTTCTTCTGGGTCCTTCTGTTCCTCCTTCTCTATAGGTGCACATCACCAAGTCCAACATTTTTTATGGGTGCCGAGGATCCAACATCAGGTCCTCACGCTTATGCAGCAAGTGTGTTACCAGTGGAACCATCTCTCTGGCCCCTGCTTGTACTGTTGAGGGGTGACTGGATCACAGAGGTCTTAACTTCACCCACGGGTCCTCTGTTGATGAGCTCACAGCTGGATGGACCGCGAGGAAGTGGGACCTAGCTGGGGATAGTGGGTCGCTGGGACAGGTATGTCTTTGGAGGGTAGTCTTGTCCCTTTTCAGTCCCTCTCTTCCTCTCTCTTTCTCCCTAGCTGTCATGAGGTAGGCAATCAGCTTCGCCTCACCATGTCCCTCTGCTAGATGGTGTGCCTCACCCAAGGAGCAACAGGGCCAAGTGTCCACCCACCAAAGCCCCTGAAACTGAGACACAATAAAAACTTTCATTGTTTAAGGGTTTTTTTTTTTTAAGGTATTTTGTCATAGTGGCTAAAACTGGTGCCCAGTGGATATTCTACTGGGGGGCGGTATTCCCAGTGTGGCCTTAGGAAGGGGATTAATGTCTTCCAGGTTCCCTCTGCCCTTTGATGATGGAAGGCTCCATATATTTGAAATGACATTTGGCTTTTTGAAGAGATGGAGGCAGAAAGGGTCAAGAAAAATTGATGAAATGTCCTCCTCAGAATACGGCTTGGATAGGGGCCTTCTGCTAGAGCTGGCTCTGAATGGATGCAGGGCCCTTTCTCCTCAGGGCAGGGGAGCACAAACAGCGGTCCTAGGGAGGACTCCAGCACCCTGTGCTCACATTCACTAAGTGTGCCCCCTAGTTCTTATGCCTCCCCCAATTCATCAGAGCCCTGAGACGGTGAGCCACCACTGTGGCTTTCCCTGGCGCTCCGTGGGTGGATGGTGTGATGAGTTCAGACCCACAATGGAGAGAACTTGTGGAGAGGAGAGGGAAGGAAGGGAGGCATCCCAAAAAAGGGGTCCCGGTGGGGCTCAGACTCCAGAGGTCCAGCTATGTCATCTGACAGCTTTTATTTTACCGGGTATTTAATTGTTTGCAAATTGCAAAGAGAAGGCCCGACTGTCTCCAGCTTGTTATTGGCATTCTGGCTCCTGCGTGGCCTATACACTCCGGTCTCTGGTCACATCCATGTCTCATCCGGCTGCACAGTGACCACTTGGCCACCCAGATGTCCTCTCAGTCTCTGAAGTTCCCTGAGCCCTTGGTCAGAAAGTCAAGAGTCCCTGGTGGCTCAGTAATCTAGAGGTCCCACCCTGTCACAGGCTCAGAGCTGGGTATACGAGGGGCCTTTCGGGCCACCCTAGGCAAGCACTACCTCCACACTGGAACTTGTAACGATGTGTTGAATTAAACCTATGCTGGGACCTCCTCCCTCCGTTTTGGGCTGGTTTTCACTCCCAGAATGGAATGGACACCATACTCCCCGTGATGGGACATGCCCAGATACCCAAGTGGTGTCTAGAAGTCTGTGTGGGTTTCTCTAGACCTTTGGGCCTGAAGATACATCTCACAGAACACTGCTCTTCCTATCCAGAAACGGAAACCACCTACTCACGAATCCACCCTGGGCTCTTCTTCAGCCCCCAAATCCATTCTAGTCCTCCTCCCCCATGAGACAGAAAGATGACAAGAAACAATGCATATGGCCTCCTTTGTAAACAGAGTCAGTACTGAAGAGGGACCCACATTCCCCTGTACCTAGGAAGAGTCAGGTGTGGTGCCTGGGTCTACAACCATCATCACCAACTTGCATGGAATTCTTATGCCCATCCCATAGGTAGGGGGCATGGCCACAGAGGGATTAGAACATTGGCTATGGCCACAAATCAAGCAGATTCAAAACTGCCTCTCCAAGGATAGAGATGAGAGCAAGGAAAGAGATATCTTGATGGAGGGAGCCATTATGGGGTTAACAAGAAATCTGGCTCTAGAGAAATTCCCAGGAATCCACAAGGATGACCCTAGCCAAGACCCTAAGCAATAGAGGAGAGGGTGCCTGAACTGGCCTTGTCCTGTGGTCAGACTGATGATGATCTTAAACACCACCATAGATCCCTCATCCAGCCACTGATGGAAACAGAGGCAGAGACCCGCATCGGAGCACTGGACTGAGCTCCCAAAGTTCAGTTGAAGAGTGGGAAGAGTGAGAATATGAGCAAAGAGGTCAAGACCATGATGGGTTCACTCACTGAAACAGTCTACGTGGACTAATGGGAGCTCACCAACTCCAGCCGGACAGGGAAGGAACAAACATAGGACCAAACTAGTCCCTCTGAATGTGGGTGACAGTTGTATGGCTGGGGGAGACTGAGGAGCCACTGGCAGTAGCACCAGGATTTGTCCCTTCTGCTTATACTGGCTTTTGGGAACCTATTCTCTTCCGTTGGATGCCTTGCTCAGCCTAGATATCGTAGGGAGGACTTTCCACATAGCAATGTGCCTTCCCTCTCTGAGGAGTGGATGGGTGTGGGGTGGGAGGGTATGTGGAGGGAATGGGAGGAGAGGAGGGAGTGGGAACTTGGATTGGTATGTATAATGAAAAAAGATAGTTTGTTTCCTTTAAAAAAATTAATTAATTAAAAAACCTTCCTCTCCAACAAAGAAGTCCCCTGAGACCCTGCAGGGAAGCGACGTGGAGTTCATCCTCAAGGATTAAGCTGACCAACAAAGATAAGATCCCAGGGGACTTGGAGTGTTCATTAAGAACAATTAAGTGTCATAAGTCTGAGCACTGGAGGACAATTAGGTGTCTGTGGAGTAGGATACAATGAGGCCACCAAGAGAGATTCCACAGATCGGAGCCTCTTAGCCTGTAAAGATGCTCCCGAGAAGACACGTGTGACAGCGGACCACTAGACCACCGCGTGTAACAACAGGAGCAGGTTCACCACCGCGCCTAACAGGAGCAGGTTCACCACCGCGTGTAACAACAGGAGCAGGTTCACCCAAGCCCACAGTCACGGCCTGACATTGTCTCGGAAGCTCATACGTGAACGTTTGAAAAGCAATTACTTCAAGTGGTGGGTGTCATGCGATCTTTCCAGAATCCTTTTCCTTTTCTGTCTGGCTTGATTTCCAAATCTGGGCATGGTCTGCTTTCCTAATTAGAAAATAATAAGGCTATGTGTGGTTTACAAAGAAGAGTCCTTCAGGGGTTCACACACAGAGCACTTCACCGCAGACACAGCTGGCTTTCATCTGGGTGAGTTCCTTTCCTCTGTATTATTTGGTATGGGGATTAGTTCTTTGACCCTTGGGATGGGGCACCCCGGGTCCCTATCTTTTTCCATCTAGGATTTTCAGGAAGGTTCTTGACTCTCCTACTATCTTGAGAAGAGAGGCAGCACGGAAAATCCTTAGAGGGACAAGCAGAAATGATCCCCTTGCTCCACCCACAACTCCAGTGTTTCAGCTCTCAGTCCTGAACCAGCATCCAGGATTTCTGCATCCAGGACCTCTGCATCCTGGGCACCTCCATCCAGGACCTCTGCATCCCGGGCATCTCTATCCAGGAAGTCTGCATCCCAGGCATCTCCATCCAGCACCTGAGGAATCCAGCTCTAGAGGGGCTGCACATGGCCTGGGGGAGCCCCTCCCAGCCAAGGGAGAGGTACACATGTTCTGGATCCTTGCCAGCACTCTGCCTGGCCACCACCTGCTGCCCGCATGGTTCCTGCTTCCTCCAAGCTCCCCCAGTCCACACTATGTCTCCAACAGGAGGCTTTGGGACAGCAGAACAATTTAATTCCTATTACAGTATAAAAATTAATAACATTAAAATGTCATGATCATCCTACACTAATTAAGCATCTAATGAATAATTAGCTGTGGACACATCTGACATTTTTGGTCATTAATTTGAGCAAGTGTTTTAAGTTCCAAACAAAACGCCTTTGTGGCGGAGTTTGCGACTTGGTGGGCAGAGCCTTACAAAGAGTCTGGCTGTGGGGAGGTGGGAGGGGTGGAGGTGAGTGGGCTGCCTGGAGGCTGGTGCCCAGCATTCTCTAACCTGGTAGGCTTCACTGGGGGTGTGATGTGCCGTGGGGTTACCCTATGCTACCAGGCTTCACAAGCCTGTTCCCACAGCTGTCCCAGCACAGAGACTCCAGACAGGGAAAGGTCCTTGTTTGGAGCCTCCCCTTAGTCACTTGTCTGCTGGGGCCGAGGGATGCTTTTGGAAGGGAAAGACTCTTGGGTCTTATAGGACAACTGCAGATCCTGGGGAAAGTGCCACTGGGTCCGCCTGAGGCGCACAGTGACAACAGCTCAGAAGGTGGAGAGCGGTCAGTACTCTGACATCCCTAGACCTTGACTCTGAACTCTCCGGGATAAGAAAGTTAAAATTTGGCTTCAGAGGTATTTGGTCATGGCAGTGTGAAAAGTGACCAACACACCTTTGAATCATAAATAACGTAATTCATTACCTCCCCTTCATATACTGCTCAGATACAGATGGGAATTCCCACATCACAGGTGAGAAAATGAGTGTGCAAGGTCATAGGACTAAGTTGTTTCTCTAGCCCGTGTGTGTGTGTGTGTGTGTGTGTGTGTGTGTACAAGCCACAGCATACATGTGGAGGTCAGAGGACAATCTGTGGCATCAGTTTTCCTTTTCCACCAAGGAGTCCTGGAGATTAAATCAAGCCGGCAGGCTTGGCAGAGCACTTTCATCCAGCTGAGCCATCTTGTTGGCGTAAACTTCAGGATTTACAAAGCTGAAGCTCTACCCAGTGCTTTGCCTAATTTCCCAGGTTTGACTTGAAGGGAAGGGAGACAGCGGCATGCTGGCAGGGCACGGTCTCCACCTCTGAGGAGCATAGCTGACAAGCAGAATTAAGGATCATTCGCAAGTATGTGACCTCCATCGTCTTTCAAGGACCATGGGAAGGCTGGGTGGAGTGAAGGGGAGGGGCTGAAGGAGGATCACAAGGAGGGATTAAGGGGACAGATGTGAGGCTCCCAGGAAGACAACTGTGTGTGGGGTAATGGAGGATATAAAGGGTTTGATCAGGGATTGGGGTGATGTTAAACTTGTAAAGATGCAGTGACTCACAAACCATGGGGGCCCTGAAGAGCAACTCTCAAACAAAAGCAGGAATGAAGGTGGCTGTTCTGAATCGGGGGGCTCAGGAGGCAGGGGGTTCTAAAACTGAGGTCCCTTTGAGGGGGAACATGAGAGGACTTTGATGGTTTGTGTATTTTAGGGAAGGTTCGCGGGAAAACCATTTTGCGTAAATAACACGTTCCTGCCCTAGGAACTGCAAGCTTTCCAGTCAAGTTCCCAACTCATTGCTGCGCAGCCACAGAGCCCGAAGCCCTCAGTGTCGTCTCCTCTTCCCACAGCTCCTGGCACAGTGGGGAAGAACTGTCCCCGGAGCTTCTGATCCAGTGAGAGCCAGTCTCCCCACTTCACCCCTTCGTCTGCACCCCATACTACAGGTGAGCGCATGAGGACATTGCCAGGCGCATCCAACACCAGGTATCAGAGGTGAGCCCACTCCAGTCTGTCCGACTCCATGCCCTTCCCCATCATCACCTGGGATATTGGCACCAGAAACCATCCTGGGCATCACCCCAGACCCACCCGACCAGCATTCCTTGGAGGGCGCCCAGACATTGAGTTCCCTCTGTTTTCTGATGGGACACGGTGCCCCGGAAGCTGCTGCTCTTGCCTTTTTCTTTACAAGAAGGCTATTTACTGAAAATGGTAGGGTGATTTGAAGTCCTTTTATTTGCCCAATGTGGAATCTTTATCTGGTGTGGAAATCAGTCCGGAAGCTAAGCAACATGAGCCTGCCTGTAATCCTGATCGTTGAAGGCGGCAAAAGGGAAGGATGGAGAGCTAAGGCTAGCCTGGGCTACACAGCAAGACCCCCCATCTCCCCCTGCCTTTCCCCCCCCCCCCGCCCTGCCCCGCACCAGAGGGTCTGGAATGCGTCTGGTCTGATGTCTGACTGGTGACTTTTAGGAAGGCTCTATGGTCTCAGAGAAAGGGTGCGGTCACCAATTATTGTTGTTCCTAGGATGACCTCGGAACGACAGTCCGGACATGTGGTCCAGAGGCCCACAGGGGGCAGAGGAGGAGCCGCTAACCTCTGGTCACCCAACTGTCAGGCAAACTAGATTTCCTCAGCTCACACCATCACATGTAGGTGGCCTCTGGGCCCACGCAGCTCACTTGGCTGGCGGAAGTGATGCCCAGGTTCACGTCCCTCACTTAAGGTCACGGAGCCTCGGCATCCTGGCCTCTCTTATTCTGTGGCAGGTGTGCTGCTGTCCCCACCTGGAGACCTGGACCTAGCAGCTGTGGAAGCCTCGGGACTCAGTGAGCTTTTACGGCCTAGTTATAGACCTCTGAGAAATGGGGCCTGTAATGGAAACTCTGAGGCCGCCTAAAATATGACCCTGCACTGGGTGCTCCCAGAAAGCGGCCCTGATTTATAAAGCACTCAGAGATCCTGGGTCATTTTGAAATGTATGGACAACAACCAGAAATGGAGTAAACTCGGAGAGGAAAAGAAACGACACAAAGGTCTGTGGACGATAAAGTGTGCCAAGGCCAAGAGTCCAGAAATCAAGCCAGTGTCACAATGTTTGGTCTCTGTCCTGAATCCTGGTCCCCCTCCTCTCTGGAAGTGTCCCCAGCCTAGTGGAGGCCTGCAATTCTGTCATCAGTCAGCTGCTGGGCAGTGCTCTCCTCATCCCCTGTCTGCTACTAGTGCCAACACAGGCTGGTGACAAGGATGTCATCCCCTGGTTGGTGCTAGTGACCACTGGCTGGGGACAGGGATGCCATTCTCTGGCTGGTGCTAGTGACCACTGGCTGGTGAAAGGAATGCCATCCCTCGACTGGTGCTAGTCTGGTTGGTGCTGGTGACCGCTGGCTGGGGACAGGGAGCAGAGTGGAGAGAAGGGAGTGAACTGGACCATCTGCTCCCCAGGCACCCTAGTCCACCGCTAAATGCTGGTGGAAGGGCCTATCCCACACTGCCTCCAGCTCTGCCTAGCCAGTCCCGGATGAGCCTCAATCATGGAGCAGGGTCATGCCTGGGAGGGCCTGAGGCTGCCCTGGAGGGTCGCAGGCAGTGTGTACCCTGTCAGTCTCATGCCAATTCCTTGCGGGGTCCATCCTGCACCCACCCAGATGAGCATGCTGTAGAAACCAGGATGGAAAGAAAGGCCAGAAGGAAGCAGAAGGTGCTGATCTGGGCACTGGTGCGTGGTGCTGGAGGCTGCTTCCCCAAGAGCCAGGCAGACCCTGGTTCTTCCTGCTCCCTCCTGGCTCCGCCCTCCCTCCCCACTTCCCTCCTTAGTTCCATTCTACAAACACCTTCTGAGCATTTTCCATGTGCAGGGCTCTGTGCTGGGGACACAGAAGCTGCCAAAGAGACTTGCACGACAAGGTGTCCCACTCGTGAGTGGGCAGAGGTCCTAAAGTGTGCCTCCCACTGCCGACCTGCCCTGCTGCCCCTTTTCCAAACCACTATGGAGTTTTACAGTAATGGTCACTACTGATGTCAAATTCATCTCAGAACTTCAGAGGGTCTTTTCATCCCTGCCCCCTGTGTCTAGAAACTTTCAAAATACCTCTTCTGATGGGGTGAGAAGCAGCCACCCTTCCCCATGCTCTGCCAGAGGCCCACACAGGGTCGCATAGAGCCGAGTCCTGCCTTGCTTAGAGCACAGCTCAGAGACAGAGAGCCCCGACTGAAGGCCGTCGGTGCCTCCTCCCGGCTTCATCATCAGGCTCTCATTTCCCCATTCCTAATGCAGCAACCGTAACAACCCTGCCTCATAGGTCATCGGATTGATTTAAGGACGTAGTAACCAATGTGCACAGCCCTGCTGGAAACACAGCCAGGTGCTCTGCAGACCTTGTTGGCCCTGAGGTCTGTGGAAGGACAACAGGGCTTTACAGAGAGGAATCAGCACGCACAAAGGCCCTGGGGCACAAACCAGGTCTTTATAGACTTGCTTTGTGGCAATAGAGACCCGTAACTCAAGTCCTCTCGAGGGTGGAGCCTGAGGGGGAGGATGGCTCAGGAGAGGGCGCTTCTGCTTGGGGCTCAGGCTCTGCTCTCGTCCCCACACAGGTCCAGGAGGCCTGAGGGGCTGGGACTCTCTGCCTCTCAGACTGGTGGCTCCTCGGGGCTGAGCTGGCAGCTCCCTTCTCCCCTCTGCCCACACTTGTTCCCACACGCCTGTCTTCTGAGCTCTTTGGGGAAATGCAATTTGAGCCGAGCCACTTTCAATCACTGGGATGCAGTTGTGCTGAGCCTGCAAGGTAATAAAGGGTCCATTCTCCTGAGCATGCTTGGGGCTCTCCGGGTACCCAAAGAGGGAGGAAGAGGAAATGGGGCTTAGTGCTGCTCCAAGGAGCAAATGGCTCCACAGACCCCAGAGCTGGGCATGTGCCCACCTAACCTGGGCTGCCAGGGCCCTCAGCAGAGACACAGTCCCAGAGAAAGTACAAGGAGAAAAAGGCTCGGGTGGGGCTAAGTGTGTTCTGTGAGCATGTATGTGAGTCTGTGCGTGTCAGAAGTGTGCATGTGAGCGTGTTGTATGCGAACGTGAGCCTTTGAGTTATGCTGAGTGCTAGTGTAGTTGTGTGACGTGTGTGTATGTATGTGTGTGTGTACCAGGTTGTGTTATGGTGTGGAGAGACCCTACACTCAAATCATACCTTTGAGGTACCCTTGGGTCTTCTGGGCCCAACTGGCCAAGGGCTTATTTTCTTTCCCTGGGACAGAGATTATCAACCTGTGGGTCATGAACCCCACACACACACCATTTACATGAAGCCAAACCCACGCTCTTCCCTTCTGTGAGGAAGGTGCTATCATTCTACTTTATGGATAGACAAATGGTTAAGGAAGGCCAGGTTCCTGCCCCAGGACCACCCAGCTAGCAATTGCTCGAGCTGAACTGAGACGCAGGTGTGTGTACGTGTTCCCAGTGTGCGCTGTCCTCATGGGAAGCGAAGGAGAGCAGCGCCAATGTCCCCTCCCTTTGTAGTAAAGCTGGCGTCCTGCAAAGAAAGGATTTGGCTATGGATGCTTGCTCTATATGCCTGTCCCTGCCCAGGCAGAACGACCTTCCAGGCTGTGAACACCTGTGCTCAGGGCCTGGTCCCCTCTCTCCAGCTGCAGCAGAGCACCAAGCATTTCTAGTGATCTGACCTTGGCTAAACAAGAGGAATCTCAGGTAAGTCAGGGCTGGGCCCGTGGCTTCCTGATGCTTCAGCCAGGCAGTCAGCTGTCTCCATCCCGAGATATCCCTTATCTTCTTGCCATGGACGGTTCCCTGTCTATGTCAGGCTTGGCTAGGAGGTGAGCGAAGAGAGGGGTGTGAACACAGTTTAGATGCCCAAGAAGCTCCTTACAGGCCCACTTTCACCCAATGTTCTCAGGCAGGGACCCAGAGATTGGGACACTTGCCCGATCCCCAAAGAGACACCCTTCTCATGTGCAGAGTGCAAACAAGTGACCAAGGACAGTCACTAGGAAGTTATTCTATTTTCCACCCTCCTCCGAAAACTCACACCTACTCCTTGACTGACTTTGTGTCCCAGAAGTCACCAACTCCCTGGCCAGTGTCCATCCATCATGCCGTGAAGAAGCCCTCTGTGTCCCCAAGCACTGGGACTTAAGCTCCTTTGCAGGTTCAAAGGCCTGAAACCCCACATCCAGGCTTAGAGGTTTTGTGAACTTCCTGAGAAGCAGGGGTCAGAGGTGACATCCTGGCTGGGGGCAGCCCTTGCCTCCGGTTCCCCTCACTAAAAGGCCTTTTGCAGGCCAAAGCTGAACCCTGCCCAAACCAGGGACTGAGCAGGTACTTGGAATTCGCAAGGAGACTCTGCCGAGCTGCTGGAGCCCATCAAATTTTTATTGGCTGCATTTCCTCTGGAGAACTTGTCTACTAAATCCTGCCTGGGCTGTATTAGAGAAATAAAGATTCCACACACAGGCTTGACTGCAAATGCTGCTGCCCAGAGAGAAGACACACTTCCTCAAAAGCCAGTGTGCACAGAGCCTGGCTTTGCTTGTCCTTGGCCAGAGGTTGGAGGCTAGCTGGTAGCTCAGGCTCCAGAGAGCAAAGTCTCAGGAAGTCACCCAGTGACTCCTAACCAGCCTCTCAAAGCTCCGGCGGACCTTGGTTTGGTCCTGGCCACTTGCTGTACCAACCCACCAGCCTCCCAACTGTGTGCTCCCTGGGGCCAGGGACCATGGCAGCTAGAGCCCAGGAGTTCACGGCTTGCTCCCAACCCCTCTGTAGACATCCCTAAACAGACTCACTACAAACATCAGAGGTTCAGGTGTTCTCTGCTGCAGGTTCAAAGGCTTCAAGAGACTCACACATGGCACACAGGCACCCCCTCACTGGGTCCCAGCACATATCTACCTATCCCAGAACCCTCAGGCTTGTAGTCAGTTGATGTGGAAGACAGAAAGATCTACAAAGAGAAGAGTCCATGGCAGACACCAATCGCTTCTATAAGCATATCCTTGTGCTCATATTTAAAATAATCGTAAAAGACTTTCTTATTTATCTGCAGTTCAAATCCATGGAGCATCCGGTGATTTTACTTGCAGCCTCTCGCAAGCCTGAAGACCAACCTCTGGGGTTTAGTGCACACTGAAGTTCTGGGCTTCTTACGTTCTGCCTCCACCCCGCAGGTGCACAGCTCTGCAGAGGTGTTTTCTGCAAGCTGCTTGCCCTGCGGGCTGTAGAAGACAGAAATCTGAACTGACAGCACAAGACAGCTGGCAGCTGGGAGGGCACATCTGGTCAGGGTACCCTGGGAACAAACTATCGTCTTCAGGTTCCCCTTCCTTGTGAGCAGAGCTGTGGCCCACACTCTGCACCCACTTGCCGCCTTTCTGGCTGCCCTTTCTTCGACTCTGTTGCTGCTGACAAAGGGGAGAGGCAAGGCTACTTTATCAGGAGATCATCCCAGAAGAGGCTCTAAGGAAGATTCTAGAATCTGCTGAGTCAGTTTCGTGTTTTGGCTACTGAACATGGCTTTCCTGCAGAGACCCATAAACATACTGGCACCAAGACAAATGACACATGTCACTGGTGGGTACTAACTGGCTTCCTCCAAGCCCTGCTTGCGCTTGCTTTTCTGCAGGACTGAGCGCCACCTCCGCAGCTACAGGCTAGTCCTCCCAGGAAGTTCCTAAGTGTCCGCCGGGGACCCTGCTACCCAGTTGGGTCTAACCAGTTGAATAGGAAACTATGATCCTTCCCGGGACTTGCAAGGGCTCAGTCTTGGCACTGGAACCGCTCGACATCACCCAGGCCTGGGCTTGCAGCTCTAAGATGGTAAAGTAAGCAGGTTGCTCCCTTTTCTCTGAAGCTAAACATGGTCCTGCAGGGTGAAGAAACACCCTTCACCCGTGATGGAGCTCATACCTGTCACTCAGAGCCATGGTATTTGAAGCTGGTAAGAAGGAGTGTGAAAATGGCCTGGGTGAAGGAGCATCCTTGAGTGGCTGCTGCTGAGGGAGGCTGGAGCCTGGCCTGGCATCCAGGAGGCAGAAAGCATTGTGTTTGGGGGGGGCAATCAGGAAAAGACTACCTTCCTGGAGGACCGCAGAAGCGGGGCAGTAATTGCCTGTTGGAAAGACTTAACTCTTGCCAACACAAGCTGAGTTCTCTCTCTATATATGCAGTCATGTGCATGCACATGCAAAACCACACAACACTCTTATGCAGCCAGACCTGCATGTGTACGCACACATAAACATACATGTACAACATCTATATACATGTGCAACACGCACACACACATTGTATACTTACATGCACATATTCACTTGTCTGCCTCGACTCACATGCACACAATTGAGAGGAATTTTCTGGAATGCAAACTGCCTTTCCCAGGCCCAGCGTCTTCCCTGAGAGAGGTGTGTCCCTGACTGTCTAATCTCTACTCCCCTTGATGACATATGTCATCCTTTCCAGGCTCTGTCTCTCTGTAGTTGTCCCTCCTAGTGGGGAGGTCCCTGAGATGCACGGGGCAAGAATTTCCAATGTTCACGGGGCTCTGAGAAGACCATGGAGAAGGTACCCTGTGATGTGACTAGCGGTCCAGAACCATACTAGGAGCAAGATGAATGGGGCCACAGAGTTCCCGGGGGTTACAGCTCAGGGTGCCAACAGCGATGGCTGAGAGACAGGACTGGGGCTGTCACCACACTGTGCCTCATCCAGGACTGCCTGAAACTGGCACAGAGCTGGGCCCATCTCACCCGGGGCTCGTTCTTCTTCCTGGCCAGACAGCGCAAGGTTCAGAAGATGTGAGCGCACAGGGCGAGCTTGGTTTTCTGGGCAAGCTGGTGTCAGGAGAAAGTGGCTGGCTTCTGGCTGTGTGTGTGTGTGTGTGTGTGTGTGTGTGTGTGTATGGAACAGGGCAGTATATGTGTTTGGTCAATGTGGCCGAAGGGCTGGGAAGTGGAGCCTTTTGTAACACCATCTTCTATAGGTACACTGCCAGCTTTCCCAGTCTGGGAGGAACCATACATTTACTATCTTGCTGGAAGCTGCGGCTCGCTTCCCTCTGCTGGTCCTGGGTCACGAGCCTGGCATTCTGAGAAACAAGGCAGGGGAGCATGTGGTCCAGAGCCTTGGGGCCAATGTGCACAGGTTCAAGGGAATCTGGTGGCTTCTGCTATTTGTCCTGGTTCTTAGTCTTCTGGAACCTGACTTGACATCTGTGCCTCTCTCCCAAGCCTGTCCCATCTCTTCACTGCCAAGAAAGAAATCTGTCCCTTTGAATGCTCAAGACAGAGCCTCCCAGGTGAGACTGTGAGTCCATTAGCAGCTGGGCAGTAGGTCTGGGGCCAGGAAGGCTTCTTTTCTCGGCTCTTTGGGAAGCATGAATGGCAGGTTCACGTCACGCCATGCAGATGACACGACTCTACTCTTAAGAGGACAGCAGGGCCAGGTGGGGATGCTGTCCTCTTGGCCTGTCTTTGTTTTCTGAAGAGCAGGATTAGATTTTCTCTAATCATGATGGACACCAGACAAGTGAGACCTGACTGACACTGGTAGCTCCTTCCTGGGAGACACTACTGTGGTTGTGACAGTGTGCTGGCAGTGACCAGTGTTTAAACAGACACAGCCAATATTTGGGTTGGGACAAGTTCATGAGCACATGTGGAACACTGGGACCTGTCCCTGCCTCTGCTTCCTTCCTATGCTCCTTAGGATACATGTTCACTCTTGGATACTTAGACACAGGATTCTCCCTGAGGAGCCCCTTACTCTAGATGATCACGAGCTCATGGTCCCACACAGCCTAGTCTACTACAGGAAGCCTAGCATGGCTCACATGTCTTCTCCCGCTGGGCTTCCCCCACAGGAGCTGGTTTGTGAGCACAAAGATATCCCAGGCAGCTTGTACCTGTGCGTGGGTAACCTCAGAATGACACTCTAGGAGAGGTTAGCCACTTTGCCCTGACTGTCCCTTCATGTGCAGGTGACCAAGTCTGCGGGAACCCTTCCTCTGCTCCTGGGGACACTCAGAAAGCTTTCTGTAGGCACCAGAGAAGAGGTGGTTCACAGAGCTGAGGCAGAGAAAGGGACTTTCGTCCACCTGAGATGGGATTACAGCCACAAGTGTGCCGAACAAGACAGAAAAAGACGAGTGCAGTGTGGCCTACCTACAGATTCCTAGAATCTATAGTCTATCTAGGATTAGCTATCTACCCCTGAGAGCTCCAAGACTGATCCTGCTTCAACAAGATTGATTCTAGGGTCCTCCAGGTGGAAGGGCATAGGCTTTCTGGTAACCAAACAGAGACCTCTCTGACAGGCAGGTCCTGGATGGAGCCAAGGAAGTCAACATAAGATTTTTACCAGGATGTATAACACTCACCAGACCTAGGAATGAAAGGCTAGACCGAGCTATGGCAAGCCTCAGCCCTAGGAGCTGTCCGTGGGTCCATTCCTTGTCATGCCCAGGAGGGTGGATGCTGGCTGGTGGTCAAAGGTAAGGTGTTTTTATGAATGGCAAAGGGAGTCCTAAAGACACAAGTTTTGGTATCACAAGGAAGGCACTGCTCCCTCCTCAACACCACCCACGATCCAAATTTGATCACAAATAGAACCTAGAAGAGGAACCCAACTGTCAGGACCGGTGAACCAGATGTAGCAAGGATGACTGGCAAAGTCAAACGGGGAGAACAGCTAAGCAGCCGCTTGCCCTACCAGCTCACTTCCTGGCCATCACCAGGTCTTTCTCTGACTCCCGGGAGGATGTAGGATGTCTGCAGTGGGGCAGACATAATTGTTAAGTGTTTCAATCATTTATGAGTTTGAACCTCTCTATTGGAACAGCCACTAAATTTGTAAGAAGGTTTGTGGGGAGGCTGGACAGCTACTCACTCTGGAACTGGCTTGAGACCAGGGTCCTTCTCTCTTGTCTGTCAGTAGGGTGAGGGTTGGTCTGAGTTACTCTTCGATGGAGACTTGACTAGGTGGCTCCCAATCCCAGGGCCTCTAAGGGAGGGCAAGCAGAGGCTCTGCTTCATGTTGAGGCAGCTCCCTGGGCAATCTGCCCACCACTTCCAAACTCGTCTCTGGATTTCACTTGATTCTTTTGACCTTCACATCCCCACAGACCATGGTAGCATGGCTGGACACCCCACTATGACTTCTCCTCCTCAGGGACTCCCTGAGCCCCCCCAGTGCCCAGCCCTCCTGTGCATCTGCAGCTCCAGGGCCTGCATCACTCACATTGCCAAGAGCAGTGCATTCGGATCAACTTCCTCGGATCTCCTGCCCAGGAAAGGAGAAATATTTCTCATCTGTATCAAATGTGCTTCCTTTAGCTAACTTCTTGGCAGGCAAGCGCACTAATCTCTCGGGAAAATCTAGGGCCTGAACAGCAAGCAGAGGCTTTCCACACCCCACCCCCACCTTGAGCAAACAGAAATTCCGAGTTGCTTTTTTAATGCTGTCTTTTCTTTAAAAAAAAAAAAAAAAAAAAAAAAAAGATCTGGTGAAAGTCACAGTCCATTAAGTTTGCGTCTCCCGAAAGGAAACCCAGAAGCCACCTCTCCAATCAGAGGCAAAATGAATCAGGTGCACGTGAGCATTTGAGATACATCAGGGTGTAGTGGTCCTTGGCAAACCCCCATTCAGCCTGTCGTGGCCAGGCCGGCAGCACTCCCTGGGATGAGGTCAGCCTGAGAGAAGAGAAAGGCCCGAGGCTTGTGTGACCCCAAATCTGGGTGAAAGGCAACGCACTGAGATCCCCAATCTCCCATATGCCCCCCTTTTTAGTCCCACTCTTCCTTCTGTCGCTTGTCACACAGAAGTCCAAGGGGTTCATGGTTGGCGTACCATCAGAAGGAACACCAAAGAGAGCATTCTATGTTCTCAGGGAAGAACCCTCCTCTTTCCCCGAGTTTCCTGGGGAGGGAAGCACTGCTCCCAAGTGCTAGGAGTTCAGAAAGTGCATGGGTCTATGGTTGTATACCAGGAACACCCATGGTCTGCACATATGTGATGTGTGTGCATGTGTGTACACACGTGTGTGTGCAGTGGGGTGGGGTAGCATTGACCTTGCCTGTCTGTCTGAGTCAGTGCATATGTGTGTGTGTGCATGCATGTACCTGTGCATGCACATGTGTGTGTTTGTTCTAAAACATGGGGAGATACTGTATCTCCCTTCTACTGCCACCATGAAACGTTCTGCCCCTGTCCCCTCCACTCCCTACTCTGAGCGTTGTTTCTCCAGCTTCTGCGAAGAGGAGGAAGTAGAAGAATGGCTATCGCTCGTTGCTCATTGGGCACTTGAATATCTGAGCAGGGCATTCTGGGAGTGCACAAGGCTTGAGCCATCTCCTTTCGATCTTTATGCATCCCATCCCTATAAGCTCTGCACAGCCACAGCCAGGAAGAACAAACCTTTGGGAGAGCTTGGGGGATGAGCCATTCTTTCTTCCTGCCAGAGAAGTTGCAGGCAGGCCGGCAAGGGGGAGTGGTGGGGGTTGCTCCATGTACAAACATGCACACATATGCACTGACGAAGACAGACATTCAAGGTTCATGCCACTCCATCCCACTGCACACACACATACACACACTCACACATACACACACTCACACATACACATACATGCACTGACTCAGATAGACATGCAAGGTCAGTGTTGCCCCACCCCACTTAAAAGTCCACTTAAAAGGCAGGTCTGTGGTCCTTGCCTTTAAGACAGGGATAAGAGCAGTGACAAGGAGGCGTTGCTTACCATCCCAACAGAATGCTCCATTATTTTCTCCAAGGGAGGCATACATCCCTTAGCCAAATGGAAGCCTCTCCCACCCTCTCCCACCCTACATGACTCCCTCGCTTCTCAACCCTGGGGATGGATAATGCCATGATTGTCCTATTCAGATTATGCCCACTGGTGTCCTGACATTCACGGTGTGGCCACTGAGGCTTTGGGCGCAGGCTGGACCCAGTTCAGCCCAGCACTTTGTGCGGCTGGAGAACCAATGGCTCAGCAGAGGGGCCCATTAGACTGGCATTTCCCATCATGGACCAAGTAAACAAAGCAGAGGAGGAGGTGCCCATCACAGCCTGGCTTCCCGACAGGAAACCGTATGAGTGACTTCGTTTTTAAACATTATTATCCTCTTGAAAGCAAAAGATAAAGGATGCCTTGGAGCAGCCAAATTGCTTTGGCTCAAAAATCATTTTAAATACCATTTCCTTTAACAAGCCTACTGCCTGGGCAGCGGATCAACACTATTCATTTTAACCTTAGTCGGTAGGAAAAAAAAATCCACAGAAGGGCTTGTAATTATTTGGTGCTCTCCCTCCCCGACCCCCACTCAGATACATTAACTAATGACCACAGCAGCGTGTGACCGGCCCTCTATGACACAAAGGAACGCTGGGTGGTAGGCACAGAAGAACATTCTGGAACCATTCTGCACCCCCTGTGTTCAGTCCCCCCCCCCCCCTTGGACAGTCTGAATCCAAGCTGGGGGTCCAGGGCTCTTTTCAGACTTTCCCAGGAACTGTGGGGACCTGTGTTCTCCCCGTGATTGCAGCTGTTTGTGGACATATCAGGCCAGTGTGAGAGCTTGCTTGTGGCCTTCACGTAAGAAAGTTTGGCCTGGATGGTGTTTCAAAGCAGTAAGGGGAAACACAATAGTAGGATAATCAGGAGGTACTGAAGGGGGGGCGTAGGCCACAAAGCGAGGACAGCCCTAGAAGACCGCAGCTGTGTAGGTGAGACCCGGGCTAAGGTCTCCTTTTATTTTGAAAATTAACTGCAAGTCATTGTCATTATGTTGTTTGCAAACCAAGGTCCTAAACAAAAGCTAACAGGAAAGATCTGGAGAAATGATACCTCTAGGACAGAGAATGAATCTGTAGACCAGAACTGCGTCAGGAGATTCTTTCGTAGCCAGCTAAGGAGAGGAAGCCACAAAGGGGAATACATTGGCTACTTGATCCTGACATTTTAATCCATTTTGGGGGTTCTGTCCACATCACCCTGGGGAAAAATATCCACCTGGTATCACCTTCAACAACTGAGGCCATGTCTGAAGATCTGTCACCAAGTTTAAAGGAAGTGGTCACAGCCCGCCAACCGGAATGAAAGACCCTACAGGGCGGCTCCTTCCAGCTCAAGCCTGACAGGGAACAGAGTTTATCAGTGCCCCGGACGACCTGGATCACTCACAGAGTGGAGGAGTGGCTCTGGATCTCACTCCTAGCAATTACGGTTTAGCCTTCACCGAGGCTAAGTGCCTTGTTCCTACACAGATCCGCGGGAAGCCAGGAGCGTAGCAAAAGACACTTAGCATCTGTGTGACCAGGGTCAACCTGATTCTGGGACTGCAAAGAACAGACATTTGTTCTGACAGTGCTCTGGGACATTAACCAGGACACCCAAGTCTCTTACAGGAGAACACGGTCACCTGAGCAGAGCAGTGTTGGGGACCGCGTTGCTTGCAGGATACATACAGAGCCTGTCTGGGAAACCAATACCAAAGCATGTGCAGCTCACTGGGACCCGTGTGCCCTCCTGGAGCTGCTGAAAGTCACCCATCCGCTGGGCAGCAGAGGCCAGCTGATGATTTCAGTAGCCAGTCTTTCTTTCTACTCAAGGGCCCAGGTCTGGGGGAATACAGAGGACATGTCATCCCAACTTCTTCTTAGTCACAGGATGCCCCAGGGGGCCACTGCCTGGATCTAGGCTTGCAGAAATTATCCCTATCTTCTGGGAAGTCTGGGATGCAGGAGGTTAAATGAGTTGTGTGTCCCACTTCCAAAGAGCTAGGACACATGAAAATATAGATTCACAAAATGGGGAAATTCTGGGTTTCCGAAGGATTTGCCACTCACTATGTCCCTGAGTGAGTCTATCTGAATCTTCGCCCACAGGCCTGGCTCATCTCTGTGTCCCCTGAACCTGGCATGTTGCCTGATTACTAATATACACTGATGTCCAAAGAGCAAATTTCTCTAGAATCCCAGGCCTGGCACTATGCCCTCTGGGAACCCGTTTGCACATCCCCAATACACAAGAGTTGTCACGGCTTCATCAGCTGCTCTTTCTCTCCCCCTAAGACCCCCTCAAGGATCTCTTGGGTGTGATTTGTCTAGGTTCCTCTGGAAGGTACTATAGTGTACACTCTTCATTCTGGAATCAGAAGTTCAGCCTCTGGGATGGGGCACAGAGACAAATAGGAGACTAGACCACCGACCACTGAGACAGCCTTAATTTTTTCCTCTATGCATGGGGGCCACAGAGTCAGGCGCTTGCCATGGGGAGATCCCGCAAAGCTTGGGCTGCCTCAGGCAGTAGCAGGAGGCACTGGCCATGATAAGGCTGAACATGGATGAAGAGAGAGGTGGCCAAGAGCAAGCAAGAGCATGGAGGTCTTTCAACTTCCAGGTCAGGGGGAACACCATTGTTTGAGTCAAATATTCTTTCTTCAGGTGAGAAAACTGAGGCCCCAGGAAAGAGAGGAGCTTCTGTAAGATCATATGGAACAAGAACAGAGAGCCAAGCTTACACATGTACCTACATACTACATAGACAACTTCATACAATTCTTTAATAGAGCCGTTGCAAGCTAAGCTTTATGGGACCCATTTACAGAGTAGCTGAAGGTCCTCCATTCGACAACTCCTCCACAGTCAAGGATTGGGCAACAAAGGAGCAAAGTCTACAGTGGGAAGCTATCAGGACATACCAGTGTTCAGTTCCACGGGGCAGCAACCCACCTGACCTGCCACACCTCCCGAGGATGCTATTGCCCAGGCCCGGAAGCCACAGAAAAATTTCTCATTTCTCTAAATGTACCTGTGGGAGAGGGTCTGCGGGGGGCGCGGGGGGTGGGGTGTTGTGCAAGACAGCAGAGAGTTGTTTAGCCATTAGCAGACAAAGCAAGAGGACAGGGGCCTAGGACATGCCTGATGAGGGAGGCTTGACCCAGACAGCTCTTCCCTTGTTCCTGACCTCTGCCAAAGAGGACATCCGGGAGCCTCGGGGGTCCAGAAGGAGGAAGGGCATCCTGGAGGATGTTTTTGCCAGGTTGACCATAGCCCATGGAGGCAGAGAGAGGGATTAGCCCCATTCATGATAGGGATGTGTGTGTGAGGACTTTGGTTCAAGCATCTTTCTCCCCATGGCTCCTAGAACCCAGTCTTGCTTTGTTTTCCCCAGATCTCTAGTCCATCAGCTTCTGGGTCTGTGTCAGTGAGGAATTCCCATTTCACGATCCTCTGGGAAATTGGTTGACTTCTAACTCAGATGATGCAAGCCGCAGCAAGAGCCCATTGCTCGTCTCCAGGCTTGCTTGCACTGATGTCTCTCTTCCCTGGAGAGGCAGGCAGGACATCGTCCGCTTGCATGAGAAAGCCAGGGAATGAAGAGGAATCAGCAGAGGGCCTGAGTGGGAGGGGCATCTGCACCGGGATGGGGGAGGTGTAGGGAAAGTCTGCAAGCCTTCCACGTGTCTGCATCCTTTCAACTTGTTTCTGAGAAAGAAGGATCCTAAGTGTCGCTCAAGAGCATGCAGAACCCCCCAGGGAAGATACTAGGCCTGGACCATAATCTTGAAGCAATGGTTGCTCCAGGCCTCCTTTTCCTGCTTAGCAGAAGGAGTTCACATGGCCAAGACCTCTACAAGGTGTTCCCTAGTGTCAGTGCTCACGTGGCCATAACCTCAAGGTGTGTCTTTCTAGTGTCCGTGCTCACATGGTGCTGGGAGTAGCAGGGCATATGTATGTATGTATACACTATACATGTATGTGCATGCATATGCATACACAAATATGTTATACATGCACACGTACACGTGTGCTCATGTGTATACATGATGCATATACATGTAATATGCTAAATATATGTATGTCAGGCATATTTGTATTATACATGTACATGTGTATCCTGTACATATTCACATATGTAGTACATGCACATGTGTGATGCATATATTAAGTGAAGTATGTACATGCATGTGCAACACTGCTGTCCCAAGCATCTGGGTTATGAAGCGCTAACTCTATACCACAGTCATGCTATGTGTATCCTGTACATATTCACATATGTAGTACATGTACATGTGTGTTTGTTAGGGCTTTTCCCCTCTCAACAACACTGTTAGCATCTCTACTGAGCAGCCAGGGAAACCAGGATATGAAGAAATTAAGCTACTTTTCCAAAAAATAAGGGGTAGAGTTGGGTTTCACACCTGTGCTTGGGCATGATTTGTAGATCAGCAGGGTGGCCTTTCCTTCTGCTCCTCTCCCAAGGGCAGCTTGGATGGGGGGGGCAACTGCCTCAGCTTGTCCTCTCAGTGTGTGTGTGGGGGGGGCTTGGTGATAGCGGTGGGGGTGGGAACAACTCAGGGAGGGAAGTCCCATGGCAGCATTGCCATAGCCTAGCATAAGGTCAACTGTGGTCCTCCAAGGCATGGGAAGAGGGGACTGAGGCTGGAGGTGGGGGCAGGGGCCTGATATACCCTGGGAGTCTAAGCCAAGTCCTAAGGTATATGGACACTGAGCCCAGTAAGATAGGGGGACTTTGATTCCCCGATTCCCCAACTCCCAGATCTCAGATCTCTGCATGGTGTTGGGTTACTCATTCCCATGGGACTCAAGACAGTCTGCCTTTCGTTTCCCAAGGTACAAGTGTCACTGGTCACAGGGAAGGGGCAGAGAGGCTCAAGCAAGTCCTCAGACATTGGACATAACATGAGTCTCCTCCAGTCTGGGATGACGCTGCGGTATGTCGGAGCCGGTCTCCCTGGTACCTGGCTCTCAGGAGCTGCCTGCTGAGGTCTGGGGAATGCTACAAACTGGGTACCCCACCGGAAGCTCTGAGTCAGCAGCATGGAAACTGGGAACCACCAAAGTAGGCATTCATTTTTGCTTTCTCCTAGAGATCTGGTAGCTGGTCACTTGCCAGCACAGCCCGTGCTCCACAGGACAAAATCTGGCCTTCTCCGTCTGCCTCACCAGCAGAGGGGCAGGTGCCTATCTTCTGAAGAGCGGCTGCCTTCATCCCAAACAGCAGCTGAACTCAGGCATCCTTCCTGGAGCTGGGAAAGCACGCGATGCTGTTGGCAGCAGAATGATCCTTTATCTAATTAAGCTCGACTCGGGCTAATGTTGTGAGCTTGCATTCTCTGATCAGACACCAGCGGCTGGCGGCTGAATTGCATGCTGGGGCGTCCTGGGAAGCCAGCCCGGAATGTTAAAAATGCTGCGGCTCACACACAGTCTGTGTGTAGAGGGGCATCCCAGAAAAACGCCTGGCCTAGTGTTTAGAAAACAGGGTTTCGGTCCAGCTCCTCTGCCAAGTCACTGGGCATTCCCAGGGAAGTGGGGTGATGGTTTTCGTCTGTAAGACTAGGGGCTAGGCAGCTAGTTTGTGAAGGGTACTGTCAACAGCTGAAACACCCCCGGGAAAAAAAAGGCCGCCTGCCTGGCCTGGTTGCTGTGTGTACATGTAGCATGGATTGAAGGCTGTGCCTCTGGCTCAGAGTGGCAACCCCAAGTGATGTCCAGAGCATCACAGGATCCCAGCAGTCGTGGGTCCTGCAGACAACTGTGAAAAGAAAGTCAGCATCTATGCGTCCAAGGGCCTGGCCTCTCCCTCCGCACACCTGGATCCAGGCTGCTGCACCACTTAATTTTCAGTGTAGTGGCTGTAGCAGAAGAGGTGCTGGCTGGAACCCTCTCTGTAAGGAAAGCAGCTGCTTTTAGGGAGCAGGGAGTGGTAGGGTGTCACAAAGCCTAGAACAGTGACAGTCCATGGGACTCCTGTCTCATTAGAGGATTGGGTACGGGCTGCTGCTTTTTCTCCTGGACCAGTGGCAGTGTCCTGAGAGGCAGCTGCCATGGGGATGCTGTCACAAGTGGAACGCTGTAGCTGCCTCGCGGATGCACTGAGGCTGATTCTGTGTGAGATACCAAGAGGCAGGGAGGACACAGAGGGTGCTGGCCACGTGGATGGCAGCTGGAGAACAGTGATGGCAGATTTTCACCATCTCAGCGTCCTAGAAGGTGTTAGAGAGGGGCCTGGCCTGCTCCTATAGTTGGCTGGGCTGCTCTGGGGACACTTAGGTTAGTTGGGCTGCTCTGGGGACACTCGGGTTAACTGGGCTGTTCTGGGGACACTCTTGAGTTACCTGGGGTGTTCTGGGATTGCTCTTAGGTTACCTTGACTGCTTTGGGGACGCTCCTAGGGTTATCTGGAAAGGCACATGGTGAGAAGACACTCACGCCCAGCAAAGGCATCAGCTGTGAAGTGGGAAGCATCTGGTAGGAGCAGAATGAGAAGCTCTGGAGACCATCGGGGAGGAAAGGACTTAGGATCCAGGCTCCATGTGGCCAAGCTGAGGGATACAGCCCAGATCTATAACATCAGGACTCCCACAGGGACAGCAGCGACATTACAGCCTGCAGCTTGCCTCTGTCCCATCTTGTGCTGTCTCTTTCAACCCTTCTGACTGCGTCACAACATCCTATGGGCAAAGAAACAGCCTGGAGTGACCCAGCGTTGTGTGTTTCTAGACGCAGGATCAGAATTAGTTCAGTATGGCTGCCAAGGACCTCCCACTCTGAGGGGAGCTAGAAATCCCAGTTCCTGGGGTGCATCCTAGAGACCCCTTTCCACGATCCCTTCTAATGAATTGCTCATGTTTTCACAAATGAGTCTGGCTGGAAGCTGGGGGCTTAGTGACCATATGGACTTGGTACTGTACCCTGGGAGAGCTGATACAAGCCTGGCACACAGAGTTTGCAGTCTGTCGAGAGCTGCTTTATCTCTTTGCTAGCCTCGCCGAGGCCCACAGTGAATGCTGGGGTTCGCAGCTTGTCAGTCAGCACTTGAGAGCAATTAATACCTGTGGAGGGCAGGGTTAGCCTCAGAGCAGGGAGATAGGGCTCCCATGGCTGTCTACCCAAGGCCCAGGGATCTAGTGATATTTTGATCATGCAGGACCCAGGGCAGTGTAAAACCCATTCCAGCTGCAGCTCCCAGGTGGGGCTACTGTCTCCAGGCTCTGTCCCCTGGAGCTTGTACAGGTGGAATGTCCTAAATTTACCAGGAGACAGTAGAGAGGCACGGTCTCTCTCTTCTAGTCCAGGGCTACATCCAGCAAGATGCAACCTCTCATCAGCCTTGGGGGAAGAAATGCTTTAGAATCAGAGAGGCTGAACTGGAGAGGCAGCAGGAGAGCAGTGGATGCCAGTACAGTTCCCATGGCTGAGCCAAAGTCCCTCTCAGCCTCCTACCTCTAGCAAGGCTGCTGTGTCCATGGGGACTCCCCGGTGCTCACTCAATCTCCCGAAATTCTGAAGCCCTCTAGAGCTTGAATGTGTTCTGATGGCCAGCCTGGGCTCGAAGCTGTAGTTTGGGGTGGGGCACACACAGCTTATAGTCTCATAGGTTAGAAGGTCATACTCCTGGTACCATTAATCTTGGAGCTCAGAGCTGGGGACAGCACACAGTTGAGCCCCAGAGCCACACCCCTCCCAGCAGAAAGGGCTCAGAAGAAGCTCATTTCTTTCTAACTGACAATGTTAGAAGACATATACACCTATGCACATCTATGAGTGCCTAAGATCATATGTGTATACATGTAAATACCTGTGCATACCCCTGATCATATGTGCACACAAGTACATACCTGCACACACCTGTGAACATTTGTGTATATGTGTATGCCTATGCACACATCTAGATATTTGTATACACATGTACACCTGTACACACCTGCACATGCATGTGCATATTTAAAATTATCTGGGTATACATGCATACCTGTGTATTTAGGCATACATGTATATACCTGTGCACTCCTGCATAAAGCCATCTGCCTCAAGTCTGCAGGATATAGCATGTCTCAGTCCTACATTCTGACAGCCACTAACACTAAGGGACAAATGAGGTGGCAATGCAGATCACGGGACCTCCTTGTTCACGCTCGATCTAGGACTGTCCCACAAAGGCTGGTGTCACCTGCCGGGGCACGGCTAGAGGCCTAAGCGAGCTGCTGACAGTCCTCACACGGGAAGCATGGCACAGATGCCTCAGATTTTATCTCTTGGTTCTTTGAGCTCCTTCAGAGGCGACACCGTAAGTGTTTCCTCGAGGCCAACTTTCGTCTGGTGCTTTGAGGATCAGAGTCACAGTTTCCCTTTAGCTCTAAAGAAGATGCAGATATTACGGACAGGATGTCGGCTCAAGATTACATGAGCGGGATAATTAGACAAAGCCTGCATTATAAGCCATCTAGCCAGGAAATTAAGCCGCTTTGGCATTCTCCTTGCCTTTGAAGGGTGTTCTGCAAGGGGGGGGGGCAGGAATTGTTGGCTTGATAGATAAAGATAGTAACTGAACTCTAGAGCCCATTGTTCTGCCTTTATATTAAAAGCAATTGCTTAGCCAAGCTGACACCACGAGCTGTGAAGGCACAAACCCCTCTGAAGACCCGAGGATTAAGAGACTGACACATTGTGGATAATAAGACTAATTAATAATTCTGTCTCCAAGGGACCGCAGCCCTGGCAGCTTCATCCTGCCTCTGCATTCTAACTCGCCAGGGCAGCCCAGTCCTTTCAGGGCTGAAGGACAAAGGAGAGTTTGCATGCCGGGATAAGGGACAGTGTGGTTCTCTCACAGTGGGACGTGGAGCAAAGGAGACTTGGGTGTGTGAAGGGACAGAGACCAACCGACGGCACGCAGCAGCTCCAGCTCATGTGACCACAGGAGGAATCCCTGCCCAAGGCTGTGGGACAAACCAGACTCTGGGGCCTATGATCACATGGTGATGTCTAAGAGACCTTAAATTTCACTTATGGAGAGACACCCTCTTAGAGACCACCCAGCCTGTTGGGGGTAAAAGCAGTCTTCACTGGAAGGTGACTTCAAACAGCCTGCCAAACATGACACCAGGACCTTTGTAGGTCTGACCTCTGGCCTTCCTCATAGTGAGAATTAAATGCCTGTACACACACACACACACACACACACACACACACACACCATTCAGTTCACTCAGCCAGAACCCCAGGCTAGCGAGAATGGGGTTGAATTCAAACTTGACTGGTTTCAAGCCCAGATCCCAGTAGGCTGTCTTATCCCCAGTACCCTCGCTGTCCATTAGGTGGTAGCAGAGTGTCCCGTGGCTCCAGAGGGCTCTGGCTACACCAGCAACTTTGGCAAACTACAAGGTGAAGGTGAGGCGGGACTTGACCACCTGAACACCACTCATAAAAAGGGACCCGTGGAAAGAGCCAGTCAGACATTCCCCCATCTCTCCTGTCCCCAGAGGAAAGGATGGGGGAATCTGGGAAATGCCCAGTGACATTCCTCAGAGAGGCTAATAGCTGGCTTTGGGAGCCTGCCATATTTTCTGGAAGCTTTAGGTGGGTACAGCCATGGCCTTGGCATCATAAATCGCAATCAAGCGAAGACATCAGGGGAGGAAATACTACCACTCCGTTCCGCAGCCTTGGCCAGGGTCCTGAAATCTTAATGGGATTGAACTTTTTTTTTTTCCTTTTTCTTTTGCATAGCACCGTAAATTCCTGGTGTCTACCTAATCCTCCAATCACGTTATTCAAGGGACATTAAATGGAGAAAGTTGGAAAAGCTGCTCTTTAGAATAAAGTTGGTGTTAGAAAGCATCTCGAGAATGATCTGTGCCAGCGCCATCCTTCCTGCCCCTGCCCCTCTGCCATGTACCATGTGTCTATTCCGGTCTCCCAGGTGAAAGATTCCTGGGTGGGTTACCCACTTGGCTTTGCTTTGAGCTGGTCACCCCTGGACTGCACTCTTCCAGACTGAATGGAGCCTCTCTGCCTTTGGCCACTGTCTTTCCTGCTTGGGCTCCTTCTTAGAGAACCACGGTCCTCACTCTTCCCACAATGCCCCTGCATCATGGTGCCAGTCTCCCCTTTCTCCTGCAGGGCACCCTGTGGCCTTCAGACTTTTATCCTCCCTACAGAGCCAGTCCTTCTCCCTCCATACTACCATGGTTACGCCCCTATACCCAATGTTTCTAGGAGGCTAGGGTTGGCAGAACCTAGTAGATGGGCAGGAAGTGGCATGTTGAAGCAAAAGGCTCCGTAGTCCTCCCATCTGGGGGCTACTTTCATGGCCTAGGGTAAGATGACCAGTACTCCAAGGGTAATGATGACACCTTACAAAGAGGCAGAGAGGACGACCACAGGTGACCTTGACATCTTACTTCATTTTGCCCCCTGGTGGCTGAGTGGTTGAAGCACTTCTCCCTGGAGACAAGGGGGCATGCAGTGAAGGCTGACTGCCTGGCCAGGAAGCAGTGATCCGTGTAAGTATAGCTACAAAGTAGGACTAGAATCCAGTTCCCTGGGCTCAGAATCCAGTACTCTTCCCAGGACTGGGTTCTAGATCTTGGAGTTGAAATGTGAGCTCTTCTTTAGTAAACTGGGATCCCTACACCCTGTCCTATGCTCTTCTCTACTCCCCAGGGTCCCCGCTTCACACGGGCCTCTCTGTTTTGCGGGGCTGTGGTGTGCCAGGAAGGTTCCTCACGGCCTCTGCCCCATGGTTGGAGTGAGCAGTCACACAGCCGTGTGGAGGCGCACCCCCTGCCTTACGTGCAGAAAACATTCATTAAGCATTTTAGAGAACAATGGCAAAGAGAAAAACACTCATTAGAAGCAGAAATGGTTTGCAAAGAAGCCAGCAGTCTGCTGGGAAGCGCGGCCAGAAATGGGGCTCATTCTCTTGGGAAGATGTGCTCAAAGGGATGGATTGTGGAGGCCAGGGCGCCTGAGGCTTGAGGTCCTGAAGGGGGGATCCTTTCTGTTTAACTCTGTTTATCCCTCAGCACTGCTTCTGGCTCTAGTAAAGCTCAGTCCTGAAAGCCGCAGTCAGAACCATGCCAGGCAGTGGGAGTAGAGAATAGAAGATCACTGTTCTGCCCCTGACCTGACTTATATGTGACTGGAGTGTTGGCCCTAGTCTCTGTGGACCTCAGAGACCCACCAAAAATGCAGTGACTGGTCTTCTTGGATCCTGTGATCCCGCTGGCTGTGACACCAAGGCCAAGGGTGAAACAAAGATAGTGTGTGTGGTTCCTGCAGAGGTAACCTTCTTCAGGTTATCTGAATCTCAGGATCTGGCCAGTTGGAGAAGTGGGTGGGTTTCAGCCTATTTGGATCCATAGTGCAGCCTGGGATGCTGTCTTGGGCACAAGTGGCCCTACTCTGCAGCACACATGAGATGCCTAGTGTCTCCCACAGCACTGGTACCCATCAGTCACAGCAATGACTTGTGAGCTAACTAGGATCCAGCACTCTACATTCTAGGACTTACTTGCTTGTGTCTTGGGTTGAATTATAGTAGAACCTCCCCTAGCAATGAAGAAGGGGAGAATATGATACACACAGATGAACAGAAAGCAGCACCCCAGAAGAAAGTTAGGTGGCTCAAAAATTCTAACTCCATATGACTCAGGTTGACCCTCCGCATCTTGGCGCTGACTCTATGCTCCTGCATCAGTCTTTGGTTTGCTCAGTGCTGCCATTGGGGGGATTTGTTTAGTTAAGTTGTGACCTTTTGGACATGTTGACCCCTGCCCTGCCTTGGTCAAGAGGGAAACAAAGGTGGGGAGTTCTTCTGTTGGGGAGCTCCACTATGAGTAAAGAGTTCCCAGCAGATTTCTCTGAGTGTAGAGCAGAGGACCCCATTTTGCTAAATGGTTTTAAGGTAGCCTCTGCTGGAAGATATTCAAGGATAGAATTGAGCTGTGGCTATGAACAGGAGCTGGTAACTGAGCTGAAGCCACAGTGGCCAGTGATGGGGGATTCCTTGAGGAATAGCCTTTATCCAGAGGCCTCCTACTGAAAGTCCCGCCCTTTCCAGAAGGCTGTCTTGCTTCAGTCATGTTACTCAGCAGATGGTGGGCTGTACGCTCCTGGATTACCAGGCTTCTTCTTCAGCACCTCCCCAGGGCCTGTCATCCTGTCCATCAGTTACCTTTCTTAGCTCTCACGGGGACCTGCCCCCACACCTTCACACCCACCAATCCTCTTTCATGGTGCTTGGTATTGGAGGCAAACACAGGCCAAATTGTATCTGGGCATCTTCTTTAACAGCAGAGAAATTAAACCTGAGCATGCTGTCATTGTCTGAGTGTTCTAGCACTAGAACAAACCGCTCTGAGCAGCACCAGCTGCTGTTGGAATGCCTGGTTTAGAGTGGACAGGACATGGCTTGAACTAATTGCTTTGGTGTAAGCTCCCTGACTTCTTGTCACTCGGTCTGACTGGGGAAGGTGATTACACTCTGGGTACCCCACTTCAGGGATTTCTGCAGTGCCTTGACCAGGATGCAGCCCTGTGTGCTGTCACTTGGATCATACAGTAGTAGGAAGAGCTGTGTTTGAGGACCCAGAGGTGAGGAATGGGGGCAACAATTCCCCCTGGCATGGGATGGGAAATGAAGATGTCCAGAACATCCAGGTTGACCCTGTTGCACTGATCTTTGGTGCAGGCTGGGTTGGGGCCTCCAACTTCCTGTCAGTTCAAGTATGACAAGCTAGACACAAGCACAAGAACCACCCCAGGCATATCTTCAGCACCCAGGGTACAGAGCATAGAAGCAGGGAGGGAGGGCAGACAGAGGGCAGAACTTTCCTCCTTGCTGCAGGGGCATCTGGGAACTACCATAACACAGCTATGGAGAAGAGACCTCAGCTCTCATGCTGCCCAAAGGTGTCTGCTTCCAGCAGAGGAAGTTCAGTGAAATTAAAAAACTACAAGACCACAATGTGGTGAGAAGAAGCAGTGGAGGCAGGTATAGAGTGGACATGGAGGAGGTGGGCATCTTTGAGAGATGGCACCCTTAAGGACTGTGGGCAAAATGTGAGCAAGCCAGGAGCTGACCCATTAGGAGTCTCAGCCTGGTGCGGCACAGAGGGCAGGTCACAGATGTATTCTAACCAGGGGCATAGATACCAAAAGAAAAAGTCACAACCAGTGCCAGGGGGCTGTAGGTCTAGAAAGGAGTTTCCAAAAGCCACAGGATGCTTGGAGTAAATGAAATTTCTGGAACCCAGCACCTGAACCGGGGAACCATGATCATGTCCTAGCCAGGCCAGAGCACTGCCCTCAAAGCAGAGTCCCCACACTCAGCTGCCAGTTTTCTAGTGAGGAAACTCTCACCCGATGGCTTAGAACCTTCAGAGCATTTTCTCCTAACCAAAGTAGCACTCCATGACTACATAAACCACTCTCAAAATGACACAGCTCAGAGACATTAGAAAAACAGACACCCCTACATCAGCCTCCAAGGGACACAGAGGCAGGAAAACTGACAAAAGAGCAGAACATCTGGTCAATCAGGATGCCATTCCCTAAGGAATGTATTAAGCCACAGACAATTAATTCTGAGAACTGGGAGAGAACAGAAGGGCTGGTGGCTACAGCTGGGAACCAGGGCAGTAGGGCTCCAACATGGCTGGACCTTGGCCTCCCTATCCAGACTGCTCCCAGCCCATGGACACTTTCCAGGCCATTCTCCATGGAAACAGTGGCCTCTCTGTGCTTGGTTCTCTTTGAGGCTCTTTTTTCTGCACACGTGGGATGATGCTTGCCAGTTGTTTCCCCTCTGTCAGTTTCCCCTCAGTCATGACCCTCAGGTCCTTTGGGCCACCAAACCCCATGTGCTTGACAGCTTGAACAGGAGTGGGCGCAGACATTGGAACCACAACAATGAGTTCTCCAGCTGCAGCTCCTGGACAGAGGAAGTAGGGCAAATTTTCATGTAAGGGGAATGGTGACAGGTCCACTGTGTTGGGTCTTACGAAGAGACTTTGTATAACAGAGGGCTAACTTGGGAAGAGACACAGGTTCAGTCCCACTGGATAGATCCTCAGTCCTCCACCCCTCTCACAGTACCATACACTCCAGGACTTCTATTCTAGTAAGAGGCTAGGTAGCCTCTGTTTAGCTCTGCTGTGCTAACACCACGAACGGAGGCTGCATATTCAGAACCACGGACAGCGTCTATCTAGCGAGCACCACGGACAGAGGCTGCCTATCTAGCACCATGGACAGCGACTGTCACGTCATCGCCGCGGGCAGAGGCTGCTATCTAGCACCATGGACAGAGGCTACCTAGCTGCACCACAGGTGTAATCTGTTTAACCATAACCTCAGAGGTTGTCTAGCCATCAACTTGGACAGAGCTGTCTATCCAGCACAATAGACAGAAGCTATATATCCAGCACCACGGACAGAGGCTGTCTAGCCAGCACCACGAACAAAGACTGCCTAGCTATACAAGAGACTTAAGCTGTTTATCCATGACCACAGAGGCTGTCTAGCCACCACCATGGACAGAAGCTACTCTCCACAAGTTTGGCAGATGCTTCCACCCACCTCTGTCTTTAAGGCAGGCATCACAAATCAACCACAGGGCTCCTTCCCAAGGAGTCATGACCTGCTCCTCCCCAGCAGCATCCCAGTCAATCCCACTGCACCTAAAACACCCCTGGAAACATGTTTTCCACATGTGCCTTCTGACTAACCAAGAGAGCAAATGAATGTCTGGTTTGTAGTCAAGAGGAATTTTATAGTGAGGGCAGACACCTCTTATTAATCCTCATCAACAGGCAGCCAGGGACCTTGGCGCCCCAAGGCATCTACTCATTTTCTCCCTGGATGAACAAGGTGTACCCTGGCCACGAGGTCTCTCTATCTCTTTTCTGGAACCTCACAATCAGACCAGTCACCAAAGAGCCTTGGCACACACTGCTGAAAGCTAGGACCAGGGCTTTCAGCCCAAAGTTGCTGTCACACGCAGGAGCCCCATGCCCCCTCAGCACCCTCCATGGGCCCTTCCCGAGCACCGGCGACGCAAGAAGAATCCAGTCCCAGCCACCTACCTGAAGGAGCCAGTAGCACCTCCGGTGGAAAGTGGGGATGATGGAGGAATGGACATAGCAGCCGTACAAGCACTAGGGAGAGAGGAAAAACGAGAGTTCAGTTGGAAAGAGGGAAGGAAGGAAGGAAGACAGTGCAACAGAGAAGGAGCAAAGATGGTCATGCCACTGTTGGCAGACCTGGGGAAACTGAGGTACAGGGTGCACTCCAGGGATAGGGTCTAAGATGGATTGTGGGGCATGCTAGTGGGAATATAGGCAACAGGCACTGTATCCTGTGGAGGACTAGAGGCACTTGAGAACTCAGAACTTCCAGGCAGCATTTAGGGGCCGAAGTCACAATATTCATTGCAATAGCCTAGGTTGAGATCCTTGGGTATATGGGAAGTACTGAAGGTTACCTTGTGGATTAAAACACACACACACACACACACACACACACACACACACACACCATACTGCCCCAGGGTAGTCATTTTTGTTGATATGAGTCCAGTGCTGACTGGAACAAGGTTGAGCAACAGCGAGGTGCATCTATAGATGTAGGGGTACCACCTGCCATGCATCCTACTTTTATTTTTGAGCAAGGGTTGGTTGATTTGCTCCTGTGTTTGCTTGCTTGCTTCTTGTATTTATTACACTAGATTTGGTTGGAAAATGGAGGGTAGGGTCACTCATGGTCAGGGCTGAGCTGGGAGGAGAGGGTCAGTTCTCAGGTGCCTATCACCTGGGCTACCCAGGTGGAGTTGACTGTTGGGTGACCTGCACTGAAGCCTGTTTCTGGGTGGGAGCAGCTGATATGCCTACAGAGATTGATTCTTGGGGGTAAGCATGTTAGGGAGATGGGAGGGAACCCAAGGTGGTCTGTCCATTAAAAACCATCTGGAAATTTGCATGGGAGAGAAAGATGCCAAGCCACATACAGCTCACCAATTTGGCAAGGGCTGTTTCAGGGTGCTTACTGATGGGTCCACCTCAGAGTCTGTGCCAAAGTCTTTGCTTTGGGCTTATAAGTGAACCAACCTTCATTTTTTTTCCATCCTCAGTTCCCCTGATTTGTCAAGGTAAATGGTCCAGAAAGGGCGGAGCAGAGAGAGAAGGAAGAATTGGCAGAGCTGCCCAGGACACCAAAGGACTGTCCCCATCTCCTGTCACAAAAGCCCCCTCCCACACAACAGCACTCCAGAGAGGAATGGCAGGCAGCTTCCCCTTAGCACGTCTGCCAGACATCTTTTATAGCTCTCCCCCCACAAAGACCAAGTGCAATTTGGCTTGACTCAGAGTCCATTTGAGCCCTGCCTGTCTGATTAGCAGAGTTGAAAGAGAAATCATTTTGGACTCTGGGATTCAGGCTGCAAGAAAATCAGATTTCCAATATGTTAGAACTTTTACAGATCGCTGTCAGCTGGGATTTAAGCCCTGTACAAACCAAACAAACAAAGCGGAAATTAATTTAAACGATTCCCTTGCAGTTCTTGCTCATGAAATGTATTTATTATTAAGAAGGCAATATTCTTCCCTGACTTTCCTGGTTTTCAAGTTGCTATGTTTTGGTTTTGTGACTGGAACTTTTTTTTGATCACCCATTTCTGGCTAGGCTAATTCTTGTTTGGACTTTTTCTTTTTTTCTGGAAGTGTTTGGTTAGCAATGAAACAAGCAGCCGCTTGTGGCTTTCTGTGATCTCTCTCCCTCATGGGGTCCACACTTCTTATAGGCAGTTTCTTTGTTTGTCTCACGTTATGAGCCAAGCAGAGGGAGACATGGATGGTTCCTGCCTGTGCCCTCTCATTGTTTATTCCTCTCCAAACCTGAAGTGAACAAGGCTGACTTTTGGTGTCATATCTCCCTCCAGTGCCTTCTTGGCACTGTGGACCTTAACCTTCATGAAACCCACATTTGGGCCATTAATTTGCCAAGCATCTGGTCTGCCCAGCCTATGAGAGCTGAAAAGAAGTAAGCAGTAAGCAGGGACACCCTCTCCAGACATCCGAATCCCTATTGCCAACAACTTGTCTACCCAGAACTGCCTGGAATCACTGGGTAAGCAAAATGAAGCTCAAAAGAAAAATAGGTGCAGGGCTTGTTCATTTAAACTAGAGGAGCCCCCAGGCCTCACTCAGAACCACAGGATTGTTTTTCAGATGTTCCCCTGTTCCTCTAACCACCACCATGGTCCTATGTCTCTTGTCTCATCAGGTTGGAGAGGCTTCAGAGGGGGCTGGGAAGCCAGAAAAATGAGTAGGGTTGACTGAGTCAAGACACAACGATGGGTAAGAGAGCATCAACGACAGGACAATCTGGGGGCAAGGATGAGGTGAGATGGTGCTGAGGAAGAACGAAGATGGACAGATGGACGAATGGAGTGTAGAATGCCATAAGTTTGTTACTATGATCAGATCACCAACAGTGACAACAAGGAGGCGGCTTTGTTCCCTATCTAGGAGCAGTGAGAAGCCAGGGAATGTGATGGTCACACTTGGCATATGCTCACTATGGCAAAAATGTGGCTGGGGAACAGCAACGGCATGAGGACAGGTCTAGGGAAGGCAGGGGTAGGGTAGGGTTGAGACAATGGCAGCAGTAGTAAGAAATAGGCACATTAGCAAGGAGTAAGGATGACATCCAGGTTCTAGGGGGGCCAGTGGGTACATGGCTGTCCTATCCTCAGGGACAGTGGCTCCTGGGTGCAGAAGACCTGGAGGATTGGTTCTAGATTCCTTCTGGGTGATGCTGAGGAGCTTATGGGCATCCATCTCAGGAAAGTGTGTGGGATGGAGAGGTGTGTGACTGGTCAGTGGGGTGGGAACCGTGTTCAGGAGGGGAGGTGGGCTAAACACTTGGGATCCCCACTGTGTGTCCCTTTCTCCCCATGTGTTCACACCAGCTCAGGCCACCTGCTACCCTGCGCCACCTCAGCTTGCTTGCCACGACCTATCCTCGCCTGGACTTCCCAGCCCTTTCACTGATCTCAAGCCCGAGTGGCGATGACATCACTGAGCTGATTGAGGATTAATTGTGCAACATCTCACAAGGCAGTATATCAATCTGTCCCTTCACCCGCTCCCTCTAAAAGCAATCAGCTTTGTCTGTCGAGGTTTGTGCTGTACAAACTCCAGGCCACACCTTCCCACCATGGCAAAATGCATCTACTGGAACTGGGAAGCAATGATCCCTTCCTTGAATTGCTTTTGCTGGATGTTTTATTACAGCGATAGGAAAAGTTACTAATAGGCCAAGACCTTTGAAGGCAGAATTCCAGGCACCAATATATGGCAAGGACTTGAGGAACAAAAATGTTTGTAGGCCCGATTCCATCATTCTCCCAAGGCCAGCAGGAATCAATCAGCAGAGGTTTCCAGAACCTGTCCCAGAAGAACTCGCCCCTTAAAGCTCTCTCTAAAGTGAGGATAATACCTGCTGTGTCCTCAGGCCAGGGCATATGCTAGCAAATCTCATCTTTAATCCTCTCACTAGGGGCAGACACCTCCTCTGTGGACTTCCCTGCTGAGATCACAGCAGCCAGGCTGCCTGCCAGGGTCTGAGATCTGGCTGTGGCTGATGCGGTGGCCTCTGCACTCCTCAGTGGCATGGCTCCCCTATCTCTCTCCGGGGGTGGGGGTCAGGTAACTGTCTCTACAAAGATGCACAGAGCAAATGGCTTCTCAATGCGCTTAGTTTAATTCGCTCACTTGTGTCTGATGGATCCATGACCGAGACAAAATGGGTTTAAACTGTGCCTCAGTGTAGAGGTGATGGGGGAAAAGAGAAGACGGGGAGGAGAGGAGAACCTCTCTGGAAGATAGCAGCTCAATCCTGTTGAAATAAGGGGGAAATGAGCACCCAGGTGAGGCACAGCCACACCTACCCGGGGCATGGGGCACCCTGGGCAAGGAGACCTGGGCTCAGATGTACAAGGAAGGGAGAGTAGAGCTGATCTCAGGGAGCTTTCTACTGCCTTCCTCTCTAGAACCCCTTCTTCTTCTATCCCCTAGGTTCCTGGTAGGGTGTGAGTCTCAGTAAATGATTAACCCGAGTGGGAGAGCCAAGTGTTCAGAGTGAGTGAGATGTCGTCCTCCCATGCTGAAGGTCAGCAAAGTGACCTGAGAGGAAGGAACTTTCGAGTTGTGATAAAAGTGTAGAGGAGGCGGCCAGGGAGTTGATGGGTGGGAGACACCAGGCTGGGTAGACAGCCTGTTTTTATTTCTTATGATATTTAAATACCCCAATCCAAAAAAGGGGAAGAAAGAAAAAGAATTTTCTATCCTGATTCTAACTGTGACCCCAGAGGCAAGAGAAGGCCTGTTGAGCAGTGGGCTCTGAATGCAGGGATGCCAAGGTTCTTCCTGGGTTTCTTATCTGTATGGGAGCTCAGGGGCAGAGCCTGTGATTTTCAGACTGCCCCGTGGAAGCCCTCATTAAGATCCAGGACCAGTGTGTCAGCAGATAAGCTCAACTGCCCCATGGTTTCTATCATTCTCCACGGTCAGGGCTGTCAGCTGACTGTGGGCAGCTCTGAGGACTGAGGGACCAAGTGTGGGTCTCCTCCTATGTTCCCATCTCATCCCCCAGGCCTTCTTTCCTGCTGTAGTTGGGATGTCTGCGGGCGGGGGCACAGAAGTGGATCCATTCCACCTTGACTAAAGGTCAGAGAGTTGAAACCTATTCTTGCTCCTTCAAGGTCATTGACAGGAGATTTGACTTAAGGTGTGGCTACTAACAAAGATATTGTGACCTAGGGTGTAGTTACTTGGTATTTTGAGTATTGAGATGGTTAACCACTTTGTTAGTTCCTTATTTCATGATAGAAAATTCTTTTTCTTTCTTCCCCTTTTTTTGGATTGGGGTATTTAAATATCATAAGAAATAAACACAGGTGGATTCAGTATTCACCGGGTTGCCCACCTGGTACTATCCTATGTCTATGTATTTATTTTTTATCTCTGTGTATTTCTGCCTAATAGCTCTAATCCACATGACTCTACCCTGGAACATACAAACCCATTGAGGCTGGATCCCAACAGATGTTGTCCCACTGTGTGGCTATAGATGGCACCCAATGTGGGGCTCATGACAGATTAACTCTGACATTTGTCTTTATGTGGCAGAGGGTGAGAAGCCCTGATTCTAACTGTGACCCCAGAGGCAAGAGAGTCTCTTGCTTCTAGATCTGGGATAACAACACCAAGGAGGTACTCAACCTTCCTGGGTATTGAGCCTAACTCTAGGGATGTCAGTGGGAAGGAGGAGCCTATGAGGTTCTCTAGAGGCCTGTAGGGAGCTATGGCTGTAGACAGGCTGAAGAGCAAGTGAAGTGCATGTGTCTACCAAGTAGAACTACAGGCGCTCCAGGGTTGGGCCAAGGGCAGTCTTTTCCTGCTGAAAGTTTGATATATTAGGGAGAAACTGCTCTACAAAAATCAGTTTTCCCCCAGAATCTTCTAGATCCCCCTAACCTCTGGCAGCTACATAGCAAGGCACAGAACAAGTGATGCAGGGATCCTGAAAGCAGAGACTGATCCATGGTGTCTCAGGAAGAGCTTGTGTGGGACAAGACAAGTAGAAGGTGACATGGGGATACTCTAACTGCACAAGGCATCTTTAAGGGGGTGCAATGCCTAGACAAGTTCAATGTCTTGTCCAAGGTCACCCAGCTTCTTAGAGACCTGAGGGACCTTGTCTGACTCCCAAAGCCCCTTGTGCCTTCTACCTCATCATACCACCCCTGGGCTGCTTCTTCCTGGTGCCATAGACAAGAAGTCAGGTCTTCTGTGGGGCCTGTCTTTGTCACATGCAAAAGTGATGAAGTCCCTGGGATGGCTTCTAGCACTGTCCTCACTGAAGGATTTGGTTTGTATTAATTTAAGATTAGACCAAATAATTCAATTCGCATGCTGCTTGCACGAGCGCTGGGGCTCGTAACTTGTTAAGTAGTGAATGGCTTTAAAATGAGTCTGAGCTAGATGGATTGCAGGCTGACATGGCCTCCGGAGTGGGGTGACAGCAGAGACTGGGAATACTAGATCATCATTGACCAAGGCTCCCATCTTGCTCCTCTTCTCCGACTACCACAGCAGTGTGTCCCCACATGGCCTGTGTCCCTGCCATGCTGGACACTAGAATCAGTCAGCAAAAAGACTCTAAGCCCCCAGTCCTGACATTCTCCAGTAGCCAAACCAGATGCCAGGATGCCCAACAAGTCTGGGACTCTTCTGGAAACAGTCCCTGCACACTGCACTTTCTTTGGGGAACTGGGGAAGTTTTTTGAGCAGGGGTAGAAAATCTCCCAAAATATCATCTTCCCAGACTCCAAGGGGAACCCCCTCCCTCACATCTGGCACCAGGGTGGCCCTGTCTTTTCATGATGTTAAGATGGTCTTTAGGTCAACTAATTGGACATCCCTGTGTTGGATGCTGTAAGGAACCTGGAAGGATGGGCAAGGGTGGCCCTATAGGGACCCTCCTGCAATCTTTGAAAGTACTGTGGTGAGAATTTTTCTTCACAGATATGGCAGCTGAGGTCTTCCTCGGGTAGGCTTAAGGGGATGTCACAGCTGGATTCTGAACTCTCATTAGATCTGCAAAGCCTATAGGAGCTGTAGTGCAGAAGATCTGGCCCACACCACAGAGAGATGCTGGGCACCAGGTGGCTGAACCTGGCCGTGCAGCTCAGGTCTGTCAAGGCAGAGGCAGAAAGAAGGGGGAGGGGTGACATGTCTCAAACCTCCCCCAACCATGGGACGCCTGTGAAGGAAAAGACACAGAAGTCTGAAGAAAGGCCTGTTGGTCCCAGTCCATTACAAACAGCAGATGCTCCAGGCCTCTAAATGGGCATGATCTAAGGGGAGGAGTTCTCAGGAAGAGCAAGTAGAGAAGGCTGAGAGAAACATCCTGGCTCTGCAGGGGAGTGAGCAGGGCCCACTAGTCTTTAGATGGAAAACACCTGCTGTCTCCCACCCTGTGAAGCATTAGGAAAAGGGGAACGCTGAGTTCTCAAACGTGAGAGTTGACTGACATCTCCACAGATGTTGTAGAGTACTTCTCTAGCAGGGCCATCTTGGGGAGTGGGATCTCAAAGCAAAATGAGGGACAGAGTGAAGAGCAGAGGGGAGCGGCAAGCACTGGGAAAGGGGCCAGCAGGGGGCAGACTGTCCTGTCTCAGGGTCACAGCACAGCATGGACATAGCATAGGTGTCCTGAAACTGGCACCAGCCCCAGCAGCATTCACCTCCTTCACCTGGTCCCGCCTGCAGGAGACAGCCACACCGCGCATGTGCAGAGGTGGAACTACACTACGCATGTGCAGAGGAATCATCCCAGCAATGCATTGTCAGCCTAAGGACCGCATGAGTGAGGACCACAATAAAGATTAAATGAAGTTTTAGATAAGGAGGCATAAAAATCATGTTCAAAGATATAAATAAGATTCCCAGAGCTCTGGCTTTATTGTGTTGGGGGGATGGCTTCCAAGATTAATAAATTAAAGGACATAAAATAGAGTAATGGGTAAAAACTGATAAGGTAAATTTGTCTGTGCAGCTGGCATGGACTCCAGCTGAAAAGCTCTGATCAGAGATGACCAGGCCGTGATGAGAGAGTGCACACCTGTCCTGAGATCGTCTTGCCCCTGCACTCTGCTCCTTCCATCTGCCTCCAGGTGCTTATCCACCCTCGCATGAACGTTCTTCCACTCTCTGGGCATCCTCAGCCAGGAGCACGTGGTTCCTGTCCCTCCAGCCCTGGTTCACTTGCTCTGGGAAAGTCAACGGATGCTGGAGGCGCCCTACTTGCTGTCTTAGCGATCTGTGCTGGTGTGTGGACCTCGGACCCCAAGAGGGAAGAACAGAGCTCCTCCCCTACCCTTGCGGGTGTGCCAGGCTGCCTGGCCCTGCTTGTCCTGTGGTCAGCTGGAGCTGTCCCCAATGGGCGTGTGTTCTCATCCAGCCAGCCCCCCCCCCCAGGGGCTTGTTCCTCCAGCCAATTTCAATATAGCCTTGCCATTTCTATTACAAATACTTCCGAAGCTACAAGACATAAATAATAAATAAATGAAGTGAAATTTCCTTTTTCTCATCAAAGTGTATTGCTCAGACTCATTTCTTGTAGACTTGTCAAGTGGTTGCCGCTGGTTTGTATTGATGACAGCTAGACATCTCCCCTCTCTGCTCCTCCTTCGCTCCCTCCCTGGAAATGAAACCTTCCACTCTTTATTCGTCCTGCCTGAACGAGGTGTTCAGGGTGAGGCTCTTCTTGGTCTGGCATTCCCGTTGCCAGCAGCCTCTGGCTGTTTTGCACTTTTAGACAAAGGATGACTAGGGAGCCGCTCCCCACAGTGCTGGGGCTGAGGGTTCTTGGCAACTCCAGGGAGCCAACCTCTTTCTCCCACCTCCTCCCTCCAGGCCTAGCCTCCAGAGGGGAGCAGAAGTGTGTGGGTAACAGAATCCCACACTCCAAGCTGCTAGTGGTCATTCTAAATGAGAGGGAACACAAGCCGCGGCTGGGATTGGTTCCCTCTGCAGGTGGGCCGAGGTACTGCACCTGCGAAACACCTGTGACACCATCCCGGTATCAAGGCACACCTTTGCCATGCAGCTGCACTCAGGCAGGAGTCTGGGAAGGAATTCTTACTTAGAACAGGTCATGAGGCTTTGTTTGTGAAGAAGGTGGGGAAATGCCAGGCCAGACTGTGGCTATGTTAATGCGAGGCTGGGCTCCCTGCCAAGACATTAAGCAGGAGTCGAATTCCTCAAACCAGCTTTAATCAGCAGATTTTTAAGGTTAGAATTACTCTCTCCTCTCAAGGCTTGCCAAGGTTAATTCTGGCCTGAGCATGCAGAATTAATGGGCTGGACAGAGGGAATCGACCTTTCCCCGATTTTTTCTTAAGTTCACAAAAACATCTCTACAAAAGGAGAAGGTGGCAGGGCTGGGCCCCCAGGGAAGGGAATACTCAGCACCAGGCTGTCCAGCCGGGAGTGCATGTCAGGAATACACACAGTCATACTAACACCAAGTCAGGTGGACACACGGGCAGGATGGGCTTCCAGTCTCACCCTGGGAGGTCTTGACAGTGGGCATCCTACCCAAGCCTCCGATGTAGCTGTCTGAGCTTAGACATCTCAGCATGGACAGAGTCTAGCTGGCCAAGAGAAGAACAGAGGCCTCTCCTAGTCCTGCATTCTCAGGCCATTTCAGGCTTCTTGGGTAGAAGAGGGAGCCCCATGGGAGTCCCCAGCAGGAACAGGCTGTGGTTTTAAACTCCCTCTCACAGGGTAACTATGGGCCAGGGCTGTGTTTTCCCCTGATACTAGTGAGAACAGGATGGACATCAGTTCCAGTCTTGCAGGGTTTGTTGGGTGAAATGACAATGATTTTTGTGACTGACATCTACGTGTCATCAGTAAACACAAGCTTCTTAATTTCCTCACCTGGTGATCCACCCTCATCTCTATAGCCCCCATGGTATCCCCTCTGGTGGTCCCTGGAGAACCCTGCCTGGGCTGCACCAAGAGAGCCCTCCTTTGTCTGAGGTCAGGGCTATAAAAATCGCTGGGCCTTCTGAGATTGCTGGTCCTGGCCGCACTGCCAGGATGGCTCCTTCCCTCCCAGCTCAGGTCCCACCCCAGGCTTGGTCGGAAATTCAGGTCCTGTCCTCTTGACTTTGGCTGGGCTCCTCACTTCACAGCAAGCAAATCTGAAGGCAAGACTGCCTATCCTTCCCTGCACTGTACAATCTACATGGCTACCGCTGGCCACATCAAAGTAGACCACTCCTGTCCTGGCTCCCACAACGTCTCTCACTCTGCCACACCCCTTCTAGCCCTAGAATGGGGACAGTGTTGGCTCAGGGTACTACCAGATCCCTCCCCCTCCCCTTTTCATTTGGCACCCTTCCTGAAATTCGGAGCTGTCCCTAGGATTTAGTGTGTGTGTGTGTGTGTGTGTGTGTGTGGTTTCTATACTGTAGTGTCCAGACACCCACTATAATGTCTAGAAATACTCAATCTGTGGGCACAAAGCTGCAGGGACTGGCTGCCTTGACACATACATACATACGTGAGAAATTAACCTTTCTGGCTGACAGACTGTAGATTTGTGGTCCAGAACCATTGAGATAAAGGCCACTGTAAGCTGTCAGGCTCCCCCTGGCTTTGAAGAGAGGGAGATACAGACAGAAGGAGCTGCCTACCCTCGGCCATGGGTTACTCAGCTTACCCATCATGTCGTGGAAATTGGGCTGGTGATGTCTATTCGTGCTCCTCTGCCTGGGCTCCCTAAAGCCTCTCCCAGCCACCTTCTTGACTCAGCAGCTCTGCACACACCCCCTCCCCATGGGCTCAGGCCAGGACTTAAGCTCCTAGTGGGAGGGAATTGGGGTCTCACTGTATGCGCTTGCGTGGAACCCAGCAGAGCCCGTCCAAAGGACAGCTCTTTCGAAATCTCTTTCCAACATCCACAGAAGCTGTGGTCCACTCCTCAACAGTTAACCACCACATTGCCAGATGACTGGCAGTTGTGTGCCTAGGTAGATGCGCCAAAGAGCTGAACACAGGTTCATGTCGCACAGATCCACAGTGACACTCTTCACGCAGGCTCAAACAGCCTATGAGTCCATCCAGAGATGAACTGGCGAGCAAGGTGTGGCACATCTGCACAAAGGAATATTACTCACCCATGAAAAGGAATAAAGGCCACAACATGCATGATTATAAGTAACACTAGCTGACAGAAGCCAGGAAGTGATGTATTCAGTAGTTTTACTGCCATTGTTGCCATGACACCTGACAAAGACCACTCACTCAGGGAAGGTTTAATACTGTATATGTTGTATCTTCTGAATGGGCTCTTAGGCTAGCTCAAGCACGACACACGGCCAAGAATGAACTTGAATTCCTAACCCTCCTGCCGTTAACTTCCCAGTGCTAGGATGACAGGCACGTACCATATACACAGCTTTGGGGGTCACAGCTGGACAGTTCAGTGTGTCACGTGACGGGAGGAGGGCAGCAGGAGTGGGAGGGGCGTCAGCGGGTCATATTGTGTGAGTAGTCAAGAAGCAGGATGTAGACAGGAAATAGTGTTGGACTATGAGACCTCCAGGCCTGCCCCCATGGTTCATTTCTTGTGGTGAAGCCCCACCTCCCCAAGTTTCCACAACTTTCCAAAACAGCACGATTGCCAAAGACCCACCGTTCAAACACATAGCCTGTGAGGAACATTTCAACACACATGTAGACACTGGAGTCAGAGTTCCTACTGGACTGTAGCTAGGGCAGTGGGAGGGAAAGAGTGGAGAGTGGCCAGGGATGGAGGTTTTTTTTTTTTTTATGAGGAAATAAATAGAAGTGTTTGTATAACAATCCCAAACATACTGTCACTGAATTATTTACTTAAAAAGGTTAAATTTGGTTATGTGGATTTCAACTCAATTAAAACAGAAAGAAACCCAAGACGTTGCCTTGGTACGGTGATCACCCTTACCATGAGGGCAGCTGGGGGCCCGGAGTGATATGTTGAGGACACAGTGGGCAGCCACCCCCACCAGTCTCTTGTCCCGCCATGTGCCAGTGATGTAGAACTTGCTAAGGGCACTGAGGGTCACTGGGGGCTCAGTCAGTAAGGTGATTACTGGCCTTCCTTGCCTGGCTTCCTGCCAAACTTGTATAAAAAGAGTCCAGCCTCAGCCTTGGGGTGGAGCTGCCTCTGCACTTTGCCAGAGGCTCATCTTCCAGTGAGCCTGTGATATGGTCATGTGGTAATGTCACCATACTTCTGTGGTGATGTGTATTCCCCTTACTTGTTGACATGGGCCTTCACGTCTGACTATGTGTTGACCTCAGCACAGAGGAGTCCAGGAATGAGGGCCTATAGTTGGGACCCAGTTGAGAACCCTGGAGAGCCAAGGGCAGGGAGCCTGAGCCTTGCCCGGTCAGCTGAAGCTGTCCATTCTCTGGAGTTTAGTGGGCCTGGGTTGAGCTTGGTAGGCCTGGGTTTTGCTTAAGACCAGTCCAGATCAGTCTACCAGGCCTCATGCTGAACTCGCTACAGAGAAGATGGCAAGGAGGGGGTCTCCTCCCCCTTCTCTCCCTCTCCCCTTTCTCCCTATCAACACTCCTCAGGGAGATCTGGCCGTATGCTCCCTTTAGTCTCCCGAACCTGGAACAAACACAGGGAATTTCCTGAGAAACCCACTGAGCTGAACACCAAATGAGGAGAAAGTGAGAGGGATCTCTGAGAACAGGATCAGCAGAGCCAAGAGCCTCCTTGGTGGTGACGAAGCCTGTCACCTGCCCGGGTGGGAAGGAGGTCCGCTTGCTGGCAGAGTTCAGCAGGTATTTGGGTTGCCACAGTTCCACAGCTCCACTCTGTGATTAAAGCGCCGGTGCCCGTTTGCCACATGCCTCCTGCAGCTCTGAGCAGAGCTCAGAGAGAGGTGCAGTCTGCACACAACAACAGGAAGCAAATGGCCCTCCACTGAAGCCAGGGGCAGGGAGAGTCAGGACCGGCTGGGTGCTTTAATGGCACAAAGGCAGGGGGCTTGGTCTGCTAGGAATCTGTGAAAAGGGGCTCAGTTGGCGTGCACTTCCGGCTACCTGCACATCCTACATCCATTAGAGCAGTGGCCTGCCCAGGTCTCTATAATTACACCTGCATCTCTGTCGCAAGCATCATCTCCCCTGGCCTCCCTGGGGGAAATAACAGATCATCCTGCAGCCTCCAGGAAGATGAGCTTCCTGGGGCGGGAGCAGTGGACTTGCTTCTTAGTGATGGGATGCGAGCACCCTACACTCAGTTGCCTTCTCTGGACTCTCACCCTTGGGCCTGCATTTTATCTGCCTTGTGATGGGGGCTGCAGGCTCTGGCAAGAGAGAACGCAATATTTTAAAGTGTGTAATGTCACACAGGCTGCATGTGGTACCAATTTTCTGGATGCATAAAATGAGAGAGAAACACGCTTCCTGTCGCCCGCAAGCATTTGGCGGTGTAAAATACGACTCTTCCTCGGGAATCCTGATATGTTGCTAACCCTTGTGGAGTGGCATCAAATCTCATAGGCAAGATGGCAAAGTGGTGGTGCTTCTGGGCACCTGGTCATTCAGTCTCACCTGTGTCCGATCTGTTCTGGTTTGTTTAGTCACGAGCTGCAGGGTGCATGGCTGGCCTTCCCTACGCACCTGAGGTGGGTCAGGCTACAAGAATCCTGCCTCCCCTCTCTCTGAAGCTTTAAGCAGAAGCCTGGGCATGAGTGATAGGATGTCATACTTCCATGGAGCTATTGCATGTTCCCAATTCCTTACAGGTTTAAAAAATTATTTAGGTATATGTGAGCGTGTCTACATGTATGCATGTGCAAATTCATGAGGGTACACACTGAGGACAGAAGAGAGTTCTGGGTACCTTGGAGCTGGAGCTACAGATGGTTGTAAGTTGCCTAATGTGGGTGCTGGAAGTGGAACCTGGGTCCCTTACAAGAGCAATGTGCCCTCTTAACTTCAAAGCCATCTCTCCAGAACCTGGGTGTGTTAAGGGGTTCATCTAGAGTCTCATTGGATGCAGTTGCATCTCTGAGTCATCGTTCTCTAAGGACGTGTCCTTGAGTACTGAGTACCCAGTACCCTTACTAGCTCTTGGTCCCCATAGCAACTCTTCCAGCAGAGAACTGACTCCAATGTTTTGGATGGAGCCACTGGACTTGTGGAGGCTCAGCATGTGTTCACACCACCGGAAACTCAGACCTGGCTTGCTGGCTGGTGTCAGTGGGTGGGTAAGGTGTCCCCTTAGCCCTACCTCCAGGATGGTGGGGCCAAAGCCAGAACCTGACACGTTTCTCCCTTTCTCTCTTACACATGCGCAGCCTCCTTCCTCCGCAGCACAGTTTGCAGCAAGAATTTTGAAGCCCCCTTCCCCTTCCTCTGAGAACTCAGTACTTCCTTACCCCTAACTCACAGTCAAGAGATCAGTCCCTGGGGGGTCTGAAGGCTCCGACACCAGCTCCCAACACCAGTGCCCAATCCCAGGAGAGTTGGTCTGCCTCATCCTTGTCCTTCCCCCTTGGTGAAATTCAGGAACCTCTCATGCCACAACAATTCTACTTGGCTCCATGCACATGGGTCAGGGGCAGCTTTAGTTAAGAAGAGAGAGCCCCACCCCATCGGGTTCTGGATGGGATCCAGTACCTCTTGAATCTTCAACTTCTGCTTATCTAGAAGGACAGGTGCAGCTCCCACCCCAGGGTCAGCCCCAGACACTGTGTTTTCTACTCAGAGTGTCTCCTAACAGCTGCCCTGCACCTCTGGACGTCTTCCTGACCTCACTCCTGGTGCCCAGACAGGTCACACTGGGCTCAATACGAGTCATGTGTAACTGTTGAAGGATATCCTTTGTCTCTATGCTCAGAGCCATTTTTTCCAACTGTGTGTGCGAAACAGCCCACGGCTGTCATGGAACAAGCAGGGCCTGGGGTACCCTCTAGGAAGGCTCAGGGTGGCCCATATTCATGTCAGCGGTGCTAGGACATAACACTCGCGGGAAAGGACTAGGTTGAAAGGGTAGAGTGTGGGAATGGGACCTGTACCCTACTCACAGAGGCATGGGCCCTTCTATGACTTGAGGATGCGGGTGGCAACTTCTAGAACCAGGACAGTCCTCACCAGACACTGAATCTATCAGAGCCTTGGTCTTGACCTTCCAGCCTCAAGAAAGCAGTGTGTGTTTGTGTATGTGTGTGTGTATGTGTATGTGTGCATGCATGTGTGTATGTGTATGTGTGTATGCATGTGTGTGCATGTGTATGTCTGCCTGTCTGTGTGTATGCACGCATGTGTGCACATGTGTATGTGTGTATGTCTCAGTATGTGCACGTGTGTGCATGTGCATATGTGTGTGCATGTGTATGTCTGTATGTGTGTGTGTGCACATGCACACCCGTGTGCGTATGAAGTTAACTGTTGGGTAGCTTCGCTACAGCAGCGTGATGGTCTGAGAAAGGCTCTATCCCAACTCCCAGGAAGATGGCTCCTTTCGCCCTGCCCCCCACCTCTGCTGTCCTGTCTGGGTGCTGAACAGAGTGTGCATGCAGAGAATCTCCCTAAGCACCTGCCTGGAGACTAGGTTCTCCCTGGCAGATGGTCCTTCCTCTAGGACACAGGCTCAAGTGCATTCCAGACCCACTGAAGCATGGGATTTCATGCCTTCCTGTCAGCCTGGGAGCCCGAGAGGTGGTCTCTTCAGCAGGTGTCATTTATCAGGGCCGTGCAGAGAGAGAACCCCATGCCTGTGCCTGCTGCCTGTGAGGGAAACCATCAATCTTTGTGGCCTCCTGCTCACCCCAGAATTTGCTCAGGGAAGGAGAGGAGTGAAGTGGGGAGGCTGGACTCCTCCTCCTAGGTCTCCTCTCTGCTCTGCCAAGACAGAGGGTGGTCTAAGGGGGAGAAAGGGAGCCGCAGAGGGGAGCCCAGCTCATCTGCCAGGGGTGTCTCATGAGCATCGTCTGAGTGTTGGCAGGTTCTGTGGCTGGGCCTTCTTGGGGATGCCCTTGGTTTTACACCACCATGTGACCTTGAACAAACAGCAGAGGCATAGTACCCAAGCGTGGGCACAGTGGGAAGCAGAGAATAGTTTCTGCCTCCTGTAGTGGCAAGCTCCTGCCTGATGTGCATCTGGAAACCCCCCAAACCCAGCACAGGGTGCAACCTCCACCTCCCAGGAAGCAGGAGGCGATAATTACCCTGCCCTCCACAGGTGGTACTGAGAGGGGAAAGCTGCCTGACCTATCAAACCACCCAGGAAGACAGCCCAGGTGCAGGGCTCAGAAGACGGTGGGAAAGGAAGGCTAAGCCTTGCTATCTGGTGGAGGGCTAAGAACCAAGAAGGGTGTGTTCCATGGTAGATGCCAGGTTTCCCACGGTGGTCTGGCATTCACCCCAGTACCCAAGGCTAGCATAGGCATTGAGTAGGACTGAGAAGGTGGGCATGGAGGGGTTCCTGGGCAGGCCTAAGCCTGGGTGAAGCAGGAGAAACTCAGTGTGAACGCTGGAGGGTGGACGTGGGGGTGTCATGCTCATGTGTAGAAGAGACGCTGAGGTGGTGTTTTTAGGACTGGGGAGGGGAAAACAGTGTGTAAGTAAAAGGCTGGCCAAGGCCAGAGCTCTAAGACCTGTAGGTTATAATGTGTGCCAGCATCCCACACAGCGCAATCTCCGACGCCCATCCATTCAAAGCCCTTCAGTTCAAGGCTATCCCATGCCCTCCACCACATGCGCACAGCCAGTGTTTCCAGGTGCCCTCCTGCAGAGAAGTGCCCCCCCCAAAGAGCATGTCTGCTCTCTGAAAGTGCTGGCAGTGTCTGTGACATTTTGGGTGGGCACGGATGGTGGGGCATATAGAGCTGGTGTGTCCCAGGGGGTAGGCCATAAAGAATGCTCTGATTCTAAATACCATCTGCGGTTGCCAGCATTGCTCCTGGGAGGGGGAAAAGACCAGGGTGGGACATCAGCAGCTCCGCTCATAGGACGCTGTGAACAGTCTATGATGGAAGACCAGGGACCAGGTGTCCACACAAGGAGCCTCCATCAGCAGCTCCGCTCATAGGACGCTGTGAACAGTCTATGATGGAAGACCAGGGACCAGGTGTCCACACAAGGAGCCGCCATCAGCAGCTCCGCTCATAGGACGCTGTGAACAGTCTATGATGGAAGACCAGGGACCAGGTGTCCACACAAGGAGCCTCCCACAGGACTCTGGAGGAGAGGCCCACCTGCATCCCCAGGGAAGAGATGCTTCAGTCAACCAGCTCAGTGACTGATGATGGAAGATTCCCACAGGTAACACAAGCCAGAACACAGCCTCTTCTGTAGGAAGCATTCTCCACACGGCCCTAAGACTGGATGCGATCCAGCAGGACCAGTAACATAGCCCCCATGTACCACTTCGCTTCTCTGTGGCCCATTCTCTCTTAGAGCCAGTGTGTGGCCACCCATGCCTCTCACCACAGCCAGTATCAGCCCTATCCTCCCTGGCTCTCCCAAGGTTCCATCCCTGAGTGGGACTCCCCATACCCATAGGATCTGAGGCTCAGACAGCCTCTTACCACAAGCTTCTGCCAGGCCGAGCAGCTTTTGTGATCAAATATTGTTATATTTACCTAAGGATCTGTTAGAAAGCAATTTTTGAGATGATGAATATTTAATGAAAAATTTAAATATTTAATAGGAACTCTTTCAAACCTGACTTAATAATCCGTGTCAAAGGGAAAGAAAGGCGGGGTCGTGGTTTACCGTTTTCACTTCCTCTAGCCCTCTCAATGTTTGCTAGATTCTTTTTTCTCTGCTCACAGTTTTAATTATACTCAATATTCCAGAGAGAATCTCTCTTCTCATTAAAACTTAACTCTTGCCGACAGCAAGGTGAGTGGGTGGGTGGAAGATGCTTGAATTGTGAAATGGGACTGCAGGAGATGCTTGGGACTTATCCACCTGACTCCTTTCTGGTCCACACGAGGACAGAACAGTCCCAAACATCCATAGCCTCCTTCAAGCTGTGTCTGGTGCCCGGATTTATGCCAAGATGGGACCCAGGCCTTTGGTGGCTCTAGGAACAGTTGTCAACACAAGATCTAGACTCCTAGGCATTTGTGCCAATTCAGGCTAACCCAGTTGACACCTTGGGGCCTCTGCCCCCAACCTGCATCACCAGGAGCTGTAGTAGATAGAATATTTCAGCCCACAGTAGCTGAATGCAGACCACTTTGAAAGACTTAAAACATTCTAAAATTCTTTCTACACAGAAGAGTGGAGCTGAAAGCCAAGCATGACCTGGCCTTGACGAGCTTCTCAGACTCTTTCTCTAAGGAGGTCTGTGTCTACTGACCCAGGGACAGTGAGGTCCTTCCATCTGGACCCAGTGACACAGGGAAGCTTGTTCAGCTGGGCATGTACACTCTGCACACACTGGGCACTGGTCTCGCAGCACCCATGGGGTCAAGGAACACCTAGCCCTCACTGACTGACATTCAGACCTGGCTCTAAGGCATCTCCTTGTCCACCAGCTGTGTCAGCACACCAAGTGCTGGGTGCCTTCCTAACTCCTACTGCTAGCAGTTGCTAAGATCACCCCACTGGATCTTCCTCCCCTCCTGCTCTGGAACCTTCCCTGTGTGAGCCAAGGCTTATCCCTACACTGTACAGCCCTACCGGCTGACTTGTCCATTCTTTTTGCCTCTTTGCCCTCTGCCCTGGTCACACACAGCACCATCATTGCTAGAGACCTCAGAAACCTTGCAAAACCCACTAAAGGACCTCTCCACTAGAGCTTAGCATCACCCCCGCTATCCACTGCCATCACTGGTGCTTAAGGGGAACAGGGCTCTGCCGAGGGGAATGCTAGAGCATGCAGCTTGAAGCCCCATGGGCTCGTTCTTGTCTAATTCCATGCTGTGAGCAAGCTGGGACTTGCTACACACTTTTCCACATTGTCAGGAACTCACCTGGTTTTTTAACCCCATCTAACCTTAAATTAGCACTAATCTAATGCTAACATAACCCTAACCTATTCTAACTTTACCTTAATCTAAACTAAACTTAACCCTACCTTGCCTAACATAGAATAACATTAGCGCAACCCCAACCTTAACTTAACCCTAGCCAAACCTTAACCTAACTCTACCCTAAAACTATCTAACCTTAACTTAACCCTAACCTAATTCAACCCTAACCATATCTAACATCAGCCTAACCCTAACTTAACCTAATACTACTCTAACCCCATCTAACCTTAACCTAGCCTAATATTATCTCTAACCTAACTTAGCCTAACCTAATTTAACCTGGTCTAGCCTAGCCTAACCTAGCCTAGCTTAGCATGACACAACCCTGACTCAGCCTGACTGAGCCCCTTCTCCTTTAACCTGCTCTAATTCTCCAGACTGACTTGGATACATATTACTGCACTGAGTAACTGACTTGGATACATATCACTGATAATGTATCCTGACTTCTCCCCTATCCCTGCAGAGTCCAGACCTTGCTTGTACCCAGTGCCTATGCCCCTGTCTCCTCCCTAGGCCAGGGACTCCTGGGATGCAGAATCTTGTTTATTGCCTTCTTGTCTGGCCCAGCACTCAGAGAGGATAGAAGTGCAACTAGAACCCTGGCCCCAGACTGTATCCCTGCCTGCCTCATGAGCATTCTACAGACCTCCGGACTGCTGCAGAATCCATTGGGGCCGCTGAGACACAGGCTGAGTTACCAGATGCCTGGTTTACCCCAGAGTGCTGGGCACAGGCAGGTCCTCAAAAGGGCTTGTGATCTTGGGTCTCAGGGCAAAGGTCATTTTTGGGTGGCGTACTTGGACATATATCTGGGTCACACTCCAGAGAAAGGACAAGACAGCTGACATTTAAAAAATGATAACGCTTTTAATAAGGAGTTTAAAATACTTAGTAAACCCATGCAAGAGGCCAATTCAGCCAGGAATGATAGTTTTAATCTTACAGGAGCACTAGAGGGTCTCTCTAAGAGAGCTCCCACTCAGCCCAGCCTGCATCCCCATACACCCAGTGATCTCTGTTGGGGGCCTGAAGAGGACAGACTGAGCCTGGCAGTTCCTGGTCTCTTGTGTCTAGGCAGGGGTGTGAGAGGGCCAGTTTATGGAAAACTTCTGCAAAGGCCATGTTAGGACCCCAAAAGGGGGTGTCAGGAGGCAGAACTAACTGGAAAGGGGGAGGCACAGAGACCCGAGGAGCCCCACCTAGAAACCCTGCTCTCCCTTCTTCCTGGAATCCTTCATCTACACAACCCATCCAGGAAGCCTTACCCTCCATCCTGACTCATCCCAGGCTAATATGAGCATCTCCTGGCTCATCCATCTCTCCTTCCCCACTGGATGCTGAAGGCAAACTGGGTACCCAGTGTCCTGATGGAACCTGATGCCAAGCAAGAGCTAGGCAGACGCTCACCAATGCTTGCTAAGGTTTGCAGCATGCTGGTTCCGGCACTGACACTGAGGGGGGCAAAGGAAGCCTAGTGGGTCTTGCGTTTGTCTGAGTGGGGGTCTAGAAGTCTCTGCTGCCATTCTGCAGGATCTCGAGGTGACTCGGATCCGGGTTGGGAGGCAGGGCACTGAGTTAGGAGTGACAATCCTGTCAGCACCTATAAGGCTTAGAAGTCTTGCAGAATGTCCCGGGAGGGGAGCAGAGTGGGAAAGAGTGACAGAAGCGACACCCTTGCAGCTGGTCCAGAGGTCAGTAGAGAATTCAGCCCCTGGGAAGCCTGCGGTGATGACACCTCCCCATAACACCTGTCTTCCCATCAAAACACCAGCCCTCCTGGGGAGGGGATGGTACTTACTTTCTGTAAATCCATACATACCAGCTCAATACTGTTATAGACCAAGGGCTCAATAAATACCTGTAGTCTGGATAAAATGTATCTCAACATATTTAATATTAATTAACCCAATGGAAGGGGTATAACTAGCACCCATATCTCACTAGATGCTATGGCCCATGGTTAGAGGGTTATGTTAGGTTAGGTTAGGTTAGGACTGAGACCTTGGCAGGTCCCACTGAATAAATGTTGAGGGCAGGATTTAAGTTAGGGCTCATCCGTCCACCCATATTCTCAAACAGGGTTGGAATCTTGACACCACCTTTCTTTGGTGTCCCCCTCCAGGTAGACCCACATCCCCCAGGCCTGCCTCAACCTTCGCGCACACCGCCGGGTCATTGGTATGCAACCTATGTGCTCTTCCTGGCACAGGTTGCTCCTTCGCTTTGCATAGCTCCTTATTAAAAACGGGATACTTTAATCTTCGTCTAATTCTGTCTTTAGGGAAGTTCTGGCCCCAGGCTGCTGACGGCTCAAGCCCTCAGGAAGCGGGTGCCTACTTGCGATTCATGCCACGGTGTCCATCTGCCAACATGCTTGTCTTCTGTGCCTGCCATCTCTTATTTATAATCCCGCTCAGATTAATGAATGACGGTAGTTCTCATCACAGGAAATTTGATTAATCAATTTAAGTGCTTAATCACCACAGCCTCGTCGAGAGCCGAGCATGAGGGATCTCACTTTGATGCAGATGAAATTCCAGAAAGAGGGAGAAAGGAAATAAAGTCGTCAGGGGACAAGGGCATCCCTGGGGAAGTCCTGCGGGGGTCCCCAGAAGACAGGGGTGGGGGCTTCTTGGAGAGGGCTGATGGAGGACTCGGGCAGGGTGCCAAAATTAAGGCCTACCTTGGGTCCTAGTTGCCCATTTTTGTCTGCCCTGAGGTTGGACCAGGGGTATCTAATCTGTGGCTCATGAGTCACATGACCCTGGGACAGCCACACATGTAGCCCAGCACAGAATTGCAAAGTCCATTAACACAAGGTTCTTTTTTTTCTCTTTTGCAGTTTTAAAAGTCTGGATCGTGTGGTTCTCGAGGTTGAACTTTATAGAAGGCAGTATTCACATCTCAATGTCAAAAGGTTGGGCGAGCTCGGAGACACAGGCATGGGTGGGCAGTGCAGGCAGAACCCATCCTTGCGGGAGAACTTGGCGGAGCGGCATGATTGAGTCAGCTGAGATCCGCTGGCCCATCATCACCGGTTAGTGAGCAGGGCCCCTGGAGCTCAGGGATGCTCTCCTCCAGCTGCCCCTCTGGCCATAAGTGCTTCCCACCTTCTGGCCAGTATGAAGTCTGCAGCTTTAGAAGCTGAGCTCGGAACCTCTCCCAGGAAGCCCCCCCTGCCTCCACTAGCTCGGGTTATAGCTCAGTCTGCCCAGTGAACTCCAGCGTCAGTGAGAGACTGTCTTGACAATTAGGTGGAGAAGCAATTGAGGAAGACATCCAGAACAAATCTCTGGCCTTCATCTGCACACATATGCGCACATAAAAACACATACATGCACAGATACACATACAGACAGACACGAGGTTTAAGTCAGGGTTGAAGGACAAAGGACGGTGCGCAAAGCGCCCCCCCCCCATCACCAAACACTCCCTGGGCACCTAATATGGCTATATTTCTCATCTATTTTAATCACAAAGAGTTGCAGGTAAAGTCAATTAACCACAGGTACTTTACAGTTGAGAGACCGGGAGTGGAGAAGGAACACTCTCAGTCAGTCCTCAAGCTGTGCTGAGAAGGGACAAGAGTCAATCAGGCTGGCCGACGTCACTACTCTGCCTCACCCCGTCTGCAAGAGAGTGGAACTGTATTTCCGCTCCTAGGGTTCTGGGACCCAGGAGCCACACCTGCCACGCTCGTGAAGGCGAGCGCTATCTGCCTCTGACAGGTGAGAAGAGAGGGGGTCTCGTGCTGTCTGTGACAGGTGCTGCACGGAGAGAGGGCTAATTTTGGGGACAGATTATTAAAACATATATCTGCTCTGAAGGGCGCAATCCATCAGACGCCGGAGCTGCCGGCTCACCCTGTGTTCCAGGTCTCCCTGGCAGCAAACGGCTCCTGCCAGCTACGGAGGAGCTGGACAGGCCTGGTCCCTGCTGGGGCTGCACTGGCCTGCTCAGGCTTCAGGGGAAGAGAGAGAGGAAGCTGGGGTCAGAGGAATGCTTGCCTCTTTGGAGGCTGGCTGTGGGCTCTGGGATGCGAGTTAAACATCTCTTCCTTGCCAGCGGATGGAGAGAGACCTGGGACAGCCTTGGCACGAGGGTCCCGAGGTACACTGTCACCTGTGTGATGGCAACAGTCTGTGGTGCCCACAGTAGAGGTAAAGCAAGAACAGATATGGAAACCCAGCATTGGTGTGTGTGCCCCAGGCCTCTGACTTCCCTGGAGGTACCTCTTCCCTCTCAGCCGAGACAGGCCATCAAGGCTGGCCTAGGGCGTTCTAGAGACAACCCCACCAGTTCCTCAGAGCTTGTTGCAGCCCACCCTTCTTATGAAAGAGGAAAGCAAAAACTATGAGATGCTCCACACTTGAAAATGTGTGCTGCACAGCACCAGAGCCATGGAAGCCCAGTCCTGGCCCCAGGACGCCAAGCTCTGTCTTCTCTCATCTCACCCACCCAGGAATCAAGGTCCTTGCTCTGGACGGAGAAAGCTGTGCTGAATCTTGGACAAGGGACCCTTCCTGTGGATGCACAGGGGGACCTCTTCTGGGTTCCTGGCCATGGAACCTCTCCTGGACACGGCAGGAACTGCTTGCTTCATGCTTCTGCTTCCCACCTGACTGAGCCTCACACTGTGCCTTGTGGCTGAGACACTGGAGAACAAGATCTGCCTATAGGACAGGTGTGTCCTGTCCCTTTCCAGCCAGCAACAGGCTTGGCACCCAGGTCGGAACCCACCCACTGCCGCACCTGGTAATGGTGGCTCCCGGTTATTTTCTTTCTTTGCAGTCTCTTATCACCTCCCTCCATCCCACTCCTAGACGGCAGGACCCTCGGTGCTTCAGCACGCTGAGAACCCCATCTTCCTCCCTGCCCCACAGAAGCCCAGTCACTCGAGCTGCTCTAGGATGTGATGTGAAGATGGGTGATTTTGATTTATGAGAAACAACAGCCCTCTGGGTGTGCTGAGGCCTGCAAGATTCCCCAGACCTGGTTGGAACTTGAGTCCCAACTTCTGTCCATGAGACCCAACTTCAGAACTTGAAAAATTTGCATCAGCCTAGGAGTCTAGGAACTCTCTTCCAGGTGGGCCCTGGGGCCAGAGGATCCTGAACAGCTATGTGGATGCTGAGACTCTGCAGGGTCTTAAGCAAAGGACCACAGTGCAAGGCTGCTTCTCATCTTACATCACACCCTCCCCCGGCTGCCGCATCTGCAGGAAGAGCTCCCTGGCAGCTTAGGAGCCATGTCTGTAATCAACATTCCTACCACAGGGTGACCAGGCTAAGGGATCAGCAAGGCTTCCTTCCCTGTGGATAGCTGGGTTACTTTGGGGATAAAGGCTAGGGCGTGTTATGTGGAATGTCCCATTCCTTGCTCCAGGACTGAGATGTCTCCTGTAACCCGAGAAGCTTTCTGGTCTGATGCCATGAGGGCCCTGCTTTCTGGGACTCACTGGAAGCCAGGGTGTTGAGGGGGGACTCAGCCCTGAGATGGTTCAAGCGGAGACACTTGTCATCAACCACAGTCCTGGCAGACTTCAGTCCCCAAACTTCAAACAGGCGGGATTCATGGCAATGTGACCATGTACAGCCAAGGTTTCAGGGGTGGGTGGGGGCAGGGAGATTGCACTTGCTGCTCCACCTCCTCCCTTTAACAATCTAGAGTCATGGGGAGAGGGTCTCACTGGAGGACCAGCTCTGGTTGCTCTGAGGGCATGTCTGTGAGGGGTTATCTTGATTCTGTTGAGGTAGGAAGGCATCATCCGTGTTTGGTTGGGGGCTTCACCACAGTCCCGGGCATCCATTTTGGAATGTTGGGTGGAAAGCTCCGTTTCAAGCCCCCTCCCCTGGGAGTTGCCACAGTCCAGACACCACCTCCAGGAAAGCCTGCTAAATGGTGACTCCTCCCCAGAGAGGGTCAAGACCACTCCCACAGGCTAGTTAGACTGTCCCTCAGAGATCAAACAAATGGTCTTCCGGTTTTCCTTCCCCCTCCGTATTTTCCTGGAGGGCCACCAAGGGAGCACTGGCATCCATTAAATCTGGGCTTCTTTTAATTTGGTTTGATTGATCTGATTTGGATTATTGCATCAGCAGAGGAATAAAAAACCTTAACAGTCCACAGTGGGTGGCACCATTCCTTGAGCGCAGGATCCTGAACTGCCAGAGGAGGGACAAGGGAGGCCAGGTCAGGTCTCTGCTGCCTGCGATGAGCTCTGCCACAGGCAGGATGCTGGGTTTGGACCCCTCCAGTGTACAGGAGTTCCCAATAGACAGCCACAAATGTTCCCTCCCTCAGGAATGAGATGGAGGATCTTGTCAATTAGGTTTCACCCAGCGGAAGGTTGGTTCTGCCTTCCACCTCTTCTCGTGCCCTTTACAACAAGAAAACCTAATGCCATTGGTCATGGAGTTGCCAGCCTTTTGAAACCAGCTCCTGTCCTTTATCCAAACCCCCATCTGAGGAATTCCATACATCCACTCAGATTCGGGTTAGGGCAGCTGGCGCTTAGCAAGGTCCTAGGCACAGAGGGAGCTCTGGGGCTTCTGGGGGAGTGAATGAATGAATGAATGACCCAGCCTCCCTACTGCGAGAAACATACACACAGTATCTGTCCCTGGCCTACTTGTACATGCAGGGTGTCTTTCCCCACCGGTCCCCTCCACACACCTCCTGCAGTCCTTTAAATGGGGACAAAGGCTCTGGTCATTCCCACATGCTGAGCCCTACGGCATTAGCCCAGCTCTGCACGTACCTTAAAAGTCTGTCCTCTCCCAACCAGGGGATGGGGGGAGGGGCTTGGTCCCTAGAGGAGGCATAGGGGAATCTTGGGGTACAGGTAGGGGTGGGCTGCAGTGGAGGTGTAGGTCCAGTTCACAGACTTGGCATTTGTGATTGTCTGGATGCAATGTCCCCCGTGGTCAGGGGCATTTGAGTGCTGTCCCCAGTTGGTGGTGCTGTTGGAAGGTTTAGGAGGAGTGGGCTAGCTGGAGGAGGCGTGTCCCTGGAGGTGGGCTTTGAGAGCTGAAAGACTCAGCTATTCCCAGAGAACTCTCTTTGCTTTGGTTCACATTGTGCTCTTGGCTTCTCTCAGCACCCAGTTCGTGCTGCCTGCTTCCTCACTCTGGCATCCATGGATTCTGACTCTAGGACCATAAGCCCTGATAAACTCTTTCTTCTGGAAGTTGCCTTCATTGCGATGTTTTCGTCACAGCAACAGAAAAGTAACTAAGAGCTGATTCTTCTGTGGTGAGAAGGGAGGATGGCAAGAGCTGATAGCTATCACTGGGCCAGCAAGCCTTCTTCTCTGTATATCTAGACACTGGGCCTCAGAACATTTCTGTCACAAGGACTTCTCCTGCCAAGTCACCATCACCTCCTTCATTTCCAGCCCCTTATGGTCACACCAATCTGTTCTCTCTGCCCATAATTGTATCATTTTAACAATATTATCTAAATGGAATCACACCGTCCACAGCCCCAGCTGTAGTATTCCCTGGGGTTCAGCCAGGCAGCAGTACGTGTCTATACTTCCTTGTGTGTCTTCATGCCCCTCCTCGCCCTTGGCTTTGCTAGGCCTGGCATCTTCCCAAGGACTAGGAACCTGAGGGACTCTACAGCAGGAAACCACTGGGCAATTCAGGGGACAAAGGGTGCAGGGGTCTGTACCTGGGCATGCATGCCCAGTCCTAAGGTCAAATTGCTCCCAGAGGCACCATCTGGAGATTTCCTCCTGTAGAGACCCTAGGGGAAATACCCCCCTCCCCCGAAGGCTATGAGACCTGCACTAAGGATTTAGTGTACCTTGGCTGCAGGATCCTTGATCACCGCACATCCAGTGGCCAGAGAAGGCCACATTCTTTATTCTAAGGGGTTGATTTCTCCTGAGGGGCCTAGAGACCCTCTGAGGTTGCTATGGAACAGAGCCCTAACCCAGGTACAGAGCTTTTATTCAAAAGGATGCAGACTGTGGCTGGGCACGGCTGCTCCCGCCCTCGCTGCTACCTGTCTCCCCAGTGGGAGCTCAGCCTGGGCATTTCCTACAGAGAGTGAAATAAACAAGGCTGTAAATAATCCTCTCCCTGTGAGGCGGAAAGACAGAAGGGCCCTGGATAGAGATAACGGAAGATGCAGGGCCACAAGGGGGCCAGCAAATTTGGTTCCACAGAGTGGAACTGAGACAGCCAAGAGGCGGGTACCAGACAGGAAAGAGCAGTTGAATCTCCAGGGCCCCACTCTGCAGGGAATCCCAAGCCTGCCTCCTCTGGAAGGCTCCTAGTCCTTACTGTCAAGGATGGGGGCAGAACACTACCATGGCCCCTCACCTGCCTTGCCCCTGTGTGGGCCATTCCAGAGCCTTTTTATCTAGAGCCAGACCCAGATTCTCACAACATGCAGCTGCCTCCCTGTCATTCTCTGTGGAATGGAGAGCCTTCTCTGCTGGTTCTCCAGACCACTTTGGAAACACCCACAGATTGGGCTCCCATCGATGTTGACTCGTGAGTAGAACTGAGTTCTGACTCCAACTTCATGCATTCTGGCTGTGTGACCTTGGGGAAGTCACGTGCCCTCTCTGGACCAGTTTCTTGTTTGTAGAATGCCCTGCTCAGTTTATAAAGCAGAGTGAAGGTTAGAAGAGAAGAAGCGCAGCCACACTTGGCACGAATCTCTGCATAGCACACAGCAGTTGCCATCCTGTGGCTCCCCGTACACCCTCCGGGGTTCCATCTGCATCTAGTTGGTCTTGGAAAGTCATATGGCCTCTCACATTGGGGACTTGTCCTCCAGATCTGAATACAGCTTCCTGAGTACTTGGTTCAAGGCCCTACTTGCCCTGGTACCATCAGCACTTCCCAAATGCTTGTTTATATTGGGCATCGCCATCCATTTTGTGATTGGAGGGGGTGGGTGGCCAGCGCACAGCCATGATCTTCCAGGAGCTCAGGGTCCGATGGCAACAACAGCACCAGGACCCTGAGCCAGATGCTCAGCTCAGAGAACCTGGAGCAGGGCAGTGGGTAAAGAGGGTATCCTCGGTGCTTAGACTTACAGAATCAGGTCTCAAAGGTCAGGAGGGACCAGGACAGTCTAAAAGCATGGCATGCTGGGAGTATAGGGTGCCCAGCAAGGGCACAGGAGCAGAATTCTATCTAAGGAATCCAGGTCTGCAGATGGAGTAGGATCTACTCGAGGAACAGAGGCTAGCGGCTGTCACATGACCTGTGCCCTCCACCAACTGTCCGTCTATGCAAGGACAGCCCTGTGGTGTCAGAGTGGAGCTGCTGGACTTCACAGTGTTCTACACATGAGGCAGGGATCTGGGCCCATGGTGAGCTCAGGGCCAGAGGTTCAGGGGGAGCTTTAGGGGCACACTGTGTATATGGCTGCCCTGGGGGTACAGTCACCTGTGGCTGATACCTGGTCAAGGGCTCTCCCTTTTACCCTACCCAACTAAGCCCACTGGGTGCTCAGCTGTTAATGGGGCCCAAAGTTAACACCTCAGAGTGCTCAGAAACGGCCGTGGGAAGGGAGACTCTGGGGTGAGGAGTAGGTTGCTCTCTTCAGGCTGAGAAGACCTCTGAGCCTGCAGAAAGCTTTTCTCTCCAAATCCCCATTAAGTGTCCTGCGTCTCCACTAACTCATTGATCCACATGTTTTCCCAGGCCTGGAGATTTCTTAACTGTCATCACAAGGCTGCAAGAATTGTGAGTTAGAAAACTATGCAGCGTATTAAAGTCAGGCTGAAATATTGCCACAATACAGAGAAATATTTTATATTTATTCTCTTTTAGAAATTGTTATAAAGGGAATATAATGAGAATGTTGCAAACGAGTAGAATATTTTCTTCTAACCTGACAATAAAAATACGTCAGCGGGATGCACGGGAGCCTAACAGGGAGCAGCTGAAGGCCCTGAAGGAGCGGGGAATGATTTTACCTGGTGTCTCCGAGAACTCACAGACCAGAAATGGTGGTGTCTGGAACAGGCTTTCTTATGGGAGAATACACAGAGGATTGGAGGGGAGTCGCGGGTGGCCTCTGAGCCTGAACAAATCCCAGAACTGGTTAGAGATCAGAGAGGCTAGCAAATATGCCCATCTCCACCAGAATTCCAAGATTCCCATCATCCTCCATCCTCACCATCACCATCTCTTTCATCCTCATTCCTAGCATCAGCACCACCATTACCGTCCCCCACCTCTCTCCAGCCATAACTATCATGACCTGTGATCACTGCTATCTCAAGCCATTTCTATCACCACCATTATCCAGTCTGTTATCTATAGCCAGCACTATTCCACTGTGATGGTTAATTTTTTAACTCAATCTAGAGACACTAAGGAAGAGGAAACTTCAACTGGGGAATTGCCACCATGTTATTAGCCTGTGGGGCATTTTCTTGATTAATGACTGTTGTGGGAGGGCTCAGCCCACTGCGCCACCTCTGGGCAGGCGGTTCTGGGTTGTGTAAGAAAGAAGACTGAGAAGACCATGGGAGCAAATCAGTAAGCAGTGTTCCTCCATGGCCTCTGCTTCAGTTTTTGCCTCTAGATTCCTGCCTTGAGTTCCTGCCCTGACTTCTCTCAGTGATAGACTGTGATCTGGAAGTTGTAAGATCACAATCCCCTCAATACCAGCACTATCACCACCATAACCTCCATTCCCCATGACCTCACCAACATCTCCACCCCCACCATCCATAGCATCATCCCTACTACTACCATCATCTAGTACCATCATTACCACCACTATAACCCATCATCACCTCTTTATCAGCGTCTCCACCACAATCACCACCCAACTCTGTTACTACCAATATCATTCCCAGCTCTCACCATTGTCCAATATCATCATCATCTGCATCTCTACCATCACCACCATCATCACCACATTTACCACATCATCATCAACACCATAATTGTCATCACCATCATCATCGTTGTCATCATCATCATCGTCGCTGTATGTAGTTGCTGATTATAGGCCATGAGAAATTCCACTAAGTACTGGATAGACTCAACAACTTGCAGGCCCAGGGGCTGAGGACTCTAATACATGGAGACAACCCTGTCTCAAGACTGGATATAAATCACATGATGTATGACAGGGGACAAAAGGCCATGAAATCTCTTGGATTGGGCATGGATAAGGATGGGGACTTGAGGGAAAAGGAAGTACACTACAGGGGAGACAACAGAACAGATAAGCCAAGGAGAGCCAAGAGTTGGGGGGTGAATTCAGACCAGGGCTTCCCAAGTAAGACTGGCCCTTGCCTGTGGAGAGCCCAGTTTATGAGCTGAGTGATGAGGCGCTTGAACCTGACTATGTGCCTGGGAGTTCCCAGATGCAATTAGGTAGCTCACGGTCACAAGAACCACACAATTTCTGAGTTGGCAACCAGTCTGGCAAAGTCCAAAGGGCAACAGCGTGCACCTTAAGCACATCCTACTCCCTTTTCTGAGCCCACACTCAAAGGTTCTGTTAGAGAAAGTCTAATGACTGGTCATGGAAAAAAGCACCAGGCTGCCCTGTGCTAGGGTGAGGCAGCTTGGGAGCCCCAGCAGCTCCTGTGACCCTGCCTCCCAGGGCATTAGCGCCTCCTGACCTGAAGCCTGCTAGGGACTTCTTCCTGTGATCCACAGCTCCCTGGGGCCTTGTGGGAGCCAATGGCTCTCTCATGCTACCTACATGGCACACCTGTTGGGGCCACTGCTTCTGCAGGCACAGTGCTTCTCACAGATATGAGGTATGGTACCTCTCTTGATCTCTTTGGATGCCTCCCTAACCCCACACATAGGTGTTCCCTAGAGAAAGAAAGAAATAACAGCAAGAATCTTCTGGAAGTCAGACCTTGTTGTACTTTTGAGCAAATGCTCATATCTGCTGCAATGTCCAGGGGCCCAGTGGCCTTCAGAAGCTATCCTTCCCAGGGGATCAGCTGGGATTATGCTGTGCTCTGGACCAAGCAATGTGTGCAGAGGGCAGCGGCACTCCCAGGAGGAAAGTGTTCTCAAATTGACATTCAACTTCCCATGGCTAAAAATACTTCCAAAGCCAAGCTGCTCAAGATTATAAAAGAGACCAGAGATTGGAAATTAGATACAAACACACTCAACGTTGGGCAAAACCTGACCTTCAAAACTCCCTTTCAACAAATTCCCAAACCATACTATTTATACAGCTTAAAACAAATCATTGCGTAGCCCTATTCAAAACCTTCATGTTTCAATTTAGACTCTGCAGACCTTCTCAGGGCTTGACTGTGTTGGTGAGACTCACCCCCGCAGAGTGCTGGGAAAACTCTCTGTATGTATTGCCATAGAAATTCCAAGCTTGGGTTACACACAATCAACTTATAAATATTACATTCAGGTTCCCTAGACCTGAAGAGCCCAGCATTAATCTCTCAAGATTAGTAACTAAGTGTGCAGGAATTCACTGTGCACGAACGAGAGCTGAACCTTCCCTGACACTCGGGGGCCTCTTAGGAAGCAGCCAGAAAGGTTTGCATCATCCTGGTATTAATTTTTTATCAAAGCAGATCAAGCTTGTGTTCGGGCTTATAACAAACAGCTTCTGCCTGGCTCAGGCACATCCCGTCTCCCGCGTGCAGAAGCCCTATCTTGTCCTTGAGGATGAGGGACAACCTCTTCCAGGCTCCATGCTTCTGCTCGGAGTCTCGACGATTCCATCTGGGCTTAAGTGGGAGTGAGACCTCGGGATGTTGACTGAGGAAAACATGATTCTACGGGTCCCTGCTGAGCAAGAAGGGCCTTACCGGTGCCCTGATAAAGCAGTAAAACACAAGCCAGACTTAAGGACCAAATTCAATCTCACCCTGCCTCCCAGGAGACCAGCACTTGGGTCTTTAGCACTTGGATTTTGCAGTTCTACAAAAGTCCCTATTTAGAAGTCGTATGCAAGCTAATACGCTGAAACTAAGCACCAAAACAATCTCATTCTGAGCTCCTACTCTGATCTTGGGGTTCCCGTCCACAGATGGAGAGAACAGGTCCCTTGGCCTCTTTGCAGAGTTGCTACCGGCCCTTGGTTCCCGAAGTCCCAGAACGGCTGATTAATTATGGATTCGCCAAACCTCCAGGCATTCTCTAAAGTTAATCTTTTAAATGATCTTCATGTAAATCAGGCCCCGCTCAGCCCCATCCAGGGCCCTCTGCGTTATCTAACAAATAGTATCAATCAGATCAATGCAGTTATTTAGCAGGTAATGGGCTCTGAGCTGGAAAGCCCAGGTCGGCAGTTTTGGGGCAGTGATTACTCTTGCTCGTTTTATGTCTGCAGCCAGGATAGGGGGCTGGCGCTGTCCCTGGCCAACCTGCCTGTGCTGGCCTTGACCTCCTAGAGCCTCCAAAGGGTGAGAAGAATGCTATCTTGGCCCAGCTCACACAAGCTCTTGAAGCCTGGGTGCTTCACACCCTCAGTGTCTCCCACCGGAGTCCCTCCCTGGCACCATGCCGGGCACACTGCAGCTGAACTGTCTACACAGACGTGGAAATGAGGGACAATGTGGAATGGGGATAGTGACTGGCTCCATAGTGACTGGGCAGATAAGAGGGAACCTGAAGTCCCCCCAGTGGCACCTCACCTGAGGGAGTGAGGCTGAGAGCAAAGGGCATGGGAGACCTGTTCACATGTGGGCCCTATGCTATTATCTAGGAGCGGGGCTGATGGGATACTTGCTGAGTAAAGGGGACAGGACCTACCCTGGGCACACATGGGAGATATAGGAGTGGATATGACCCCTGTGTGTCCTCTGCCTATCCTGTCCTCTAGCGGCAAGCGTCTGACTCCCCACCTCCAACATGGTCTCATATGGCCTAGGCTGACTCCCAACCAATTCACTAGGTAGCTAAATACGACCTTAGATTTTTGACGCTTCTGCCTCCACCCCGAGTGTTGGGATTACAGACATGCAGACATGTATGACAATGCCTGGCTTCATGATCCCTAGTAAGAGAGCAAACCTGAGCCTTCCATGCTAAGCAAGAATTTCACCAATAGGGTGTACATCTCTAGCCCCAAGAACCTAGTTCTTCAGTCAGCTAACCTGCTTTTCCCCAACCTCCTCCTTCAAACCATCCCTCATCATCAAAATACTGTTGCCAAGGCTGCTGCTGAGACCCCTGTTCCTCTTTCTATTCCTGTTAGGGTTCATTGAAGAAGCCAGACCAAGGCCAGTGCTGGTCAGTGTCCAGGGCCTGCCTGTCCCTAGCAGCTGAGCCACACCTCCATCCTGGAAGCCTGCAGCTTTTGCTTGCCTTGCTAGAATTTCTTCTGAAAGCAGGCATCCTGAACCACTCCCTTTTGTCCAGACAGACTCACATGTGGCAAAGCCACCAATTGGTTAAATCTTGGGGTTCAAGGATCCCTGAAACCCTCTGGACATGAGTGAAGTGAGCATTTTGTGTTTTCCCTGGGGGCCGGTCAGTAAGCAGAACCATAAACTGTCTGCGTGGGCACAGATCCCATTGCCCGCGCCATCCTGGAGATGATTTTGGAGCCAATGGACTCTGAATCCCTATGGCAATGCACCCCCCTCTCCTTGCCCCCATGCCCAGCAGGAAGACCACGTTCTGAAAGGATGCTTCTCCAGGGCACAAATCCTCACCCTGCTGTGTGCACTTCAGAGAACAGCCAGCGCAGTCTGAGGACAGCTTCCTTATAGGTACCAAACTTGGCCATGGACCCATCTCACACCATCAAACTGCAATGTGGTCCTGCTTCTTGGGCGTTTCTGTTCCTACCTTTCAGGACCCTGTGTCATGACTATTTAGCTGTCTGAGTCTCAATGTAAGGAAAAGAAAAATGTAACCCATGAGAGAGTGGGACCAAGACCAGGGCTGCTCTCCACTCCTTCCTCTCTAGGCTGCTTTTTTTTTTTTTTTTTTTTTTTTTTTTGAGTCTCATGTAGCCTAGGCCAGTATGCAACTCCCTATAGAGCCAAGGTGCGCTGAGTAAGTGCGGAAAGTCCTGCATCATGGGGCTCTATCTACTGCCTCTGCCCCTCCCCATAGCTCGTCAGGGGAGAAAATGCTAAGGGTTAAAGGAAGACCCTTCATGCTGTGCAAAATGAGGATTTGCAGAAACCTGCAGAGACCAAGGAAGATCAAAGATCTACAGTTTGCAGTGCAGAGAAGAGGCGGAGGCAAGGGCTTTTAATTCAGTTTCTTTAAAAAAAAAAAAAGTATCTATGAATGTTTACATGATAAATGCTTTTAAAATGCCTCTTGTTGGTACAAGAGCGAAGAGCTGCCTGTGTGCAAATATCTGTGTCTGAGAAGCAGCCTCCCAGGGGAGATGAGTAAGGTACAAGTGGGTGGTGACCACAGCACAGAGCCCAAGGACCCCATGGCTAGAAGGCATGGGAATGCATGTTCATCAGGTGTTTCTCTACCAAGAGCTCACTGCACACTCTTTGAGCAAGCAGGAGCCCACTGTACAGCCCTTGAGCATGCAGGAGATCACTGCACAGCCCCCAAGCACGCAGGAGCCCACTGTACAGCCCCCGAGCTTGCAAGATTCTACTGCATATACCCTGAGAGTGTAGCAGCTCACTGTACACCTCCTGAGCTTGGAAGATCCTACTGTATGCCTCTGAGCATGCAGGAGCCCACTGCATACCCTCTGTACATTCAGGAGTCTACTGCAACCCCCTAAATATGCAGGAGCACACTGCACACCCCTGTGCATGGAAGATTCTACCATGTATCTCTGAATATGCAGGAGCCCACTGCACACCCCCTGAGCATGCAGGAGCCCACTGCAAGCCCCCAAGCATTAAGGAGCCCATTGCACACCCCCTGGGCATGCAGAAGTCCACTATACACTCCTAAGCATGGAAGATCCTACTGTGCATCTCTGAGCATGCAGAAGCCCACTGCATACCTGCTGAGCATGCAGAGAGTTCATCTGCTGAAAGATGTCATATGGTATGGTGCTATTAAACAGCTATAACACTCTGCAGCCTTAAGGAGAAGGTGCTTTGGGTGAGTCTTGAAGGGTGAATAGGAGTTCACTTGACTAATAAAGACTAAGAACATCAGAATGTCTGCCTTTCTATACTAATGCCAACTCTACCTGCAGATCACTTTCCTCTGCTAGACATCCTACTGACTGAATGGATGAATGAATGAATGAATGAATGAATGAAGAGCACATATGGACTCCTAGAAGCATCAGAAACCTGAATCTATGTTGTCTTCCTCTCCCCATCATGGCTACTTAGGATATGGACAAGGAAAGTAGTTGCCCATTTTGCTGAGGCAAAGTAAGTATTTTGGTGCCTGGGAAATTTATCTTCTTTGACAAAAAGCTGCTGTGTATAAAACTGATGATGTGGCCCGTCTCACCAAAGCAGGACACCAGGTAGAGAATGAGGTAGAGTTCTGAGATCATTTTCATCCTCTTCCATCAAAAAGCATGCCTACCCAGGAGGGGCTGGGTGCCTGCAGCTGGTATGCCCAGCCCTACCCTACCCAGGAAGCTGTAGCTGGGGCTGAGGTCTGCCTTGTCCTGGCTTTCTCTCCAGACTCCACTTAAATTTCTCTCTCTCTTCATCATCCTAATTGGTGGTTATCATCCAGAGGCTTTCAAATCCCTGACATACACACTTCTTCAAACCCAGGTTCTGAGGAGTATAATGGAGCAATGTAGGGGAGATGGCTGTGGTTTCAGACGTGACCATATTCAAAGTCACACGGATCTGCGTGCGCACACACACACACACACACAGTCAGTTTCTGAGAATGAAAGGGAAGTCTGTCGGCAGATGGGTGCTTTGTGGACACAGGTGACCGTGAGCAGAGCCAGGGCCCCTTCTGACCATTTCACAGGAACTAATCTTCACCATGTCCAAGAAAGGGACACGAAGACGGGATTGAACTAGACATTCCAGTTCACAGATGGGAAAGCTGAGGCTCTGGGCATATTGGGCCAATGTGGGGTCGCTCTGGAACTACGGGGATCTCATGCTATGCAGAGTGGGAAAGTGTAGGAGCCTGTGACCAGACAGGCAGTGTGAACATCCTGGTCCAGGTGGCCGGAGCTGCCTGGCCTAGGTCTTAGACTGTCTCACTCCATCCCTTCCTTACCTGGAAAAGTAGGACACTTGCCACACATTTTTAGTATCTATAATCTCCCTGTGTGTCCATGTGTATGGGAGGGGTGCGTTCTTGTGGTTTAAGAAGGTGTCTACACAGGGCCCCTTGCCTGCTAGGCAGTGGTGTCAGAGGGGAGAAACCTGGGATGTCCTAGGTCCTCAAACTTGCTTTCACTAGGCCACATCCAAAAGCTGCCTCAATTCTGTCACAATGACTCATTCCTTCAGCCTTGTCTGCTGATCCTGACCACAGACCATGATTCTCCTTGGCTAGACTGTCCTCACCAACTTCACAAGGTTGGCTACTGTAAAGGGTGGCCTCTGTCATCTCAATCATTACAGAAAGAGAGAAAGTGTCCCCTTCCAGTGGGCATGGCATTTGTCATTTAATTTAATCAATTAAATTTAATTCTAGTTCTGTAGCAGCCAGACGGTTCCATATGGTCAGTGGGCTGCTTCCATGGCTGAAGGATGGTAGCCAATCATAGCCACAGTGTGTCCGAGTCAGGCAGAGGGCTCCAGTGGGCCTCCCGAAGGACTAGGACACACCGGTCACTGTGTTCCCCAGCCCCTGTGCCCTTATGCTAGAGCACAGAGCACAGAGCAGCTTTGAAATGACTAAAACAACCGCCCCAGGCATGGCCATGGCCCCTTTCCAGTGCAACTGGATCATTCTGCCAGCAGAAAATGCATGGATACATTCTGAGTCAGTCACTGGTTCCTTATCCCAAGGAACAGCCGACAGCTGCCTGGGAACCAGGCTCTCTGGGATGCATGTATTGAGCATCATAGAATTGACTCCTGCAAACAGATATTAAAAGTTAACTCACAGCTGCGTAGACACACACCTGCTCTGTGCATTAGAGAGGCACAAGTTTGGGAAAATTTCCTTCAAGTATAGTATGTGGCACAATTAGCAGAGCAAGTCGGGTCCCTGTGGCCTGGGGGTATCGTGTGGCATCTGTGTTTTGAAGGCATGAGGGACTTGCAGCCTTCTGGGCTCTATGTGCACAGCAGCTGTGATGGATACAGCATGTCGCTGTGTGGTCCGTGTTCAAGGACTCTCCAGTCAGGAGACCAAAACTGTGAGCTGTGATGGACATGCGCCGCAGTCCACAGTCGCTGGCCATGAATATTCATCAGGGTCTTCTCGAAGATGTTGCTGAATCAGGGATTGTGAGTCAGACAGTTTACCCATAATGCCATGCAGCAGGCTCTGCAGACCATTTCGAGCCCTATGCAGGCTCCTGACCACAGGCAGTTAGGGCTCTGACCATCTGCATGCTCAAATCAAGTTCCTGTCACAGCCTTGACACTGGCTGAGCAGCCGCAGGTCTCAAGGCCAAATGCCCACAGGTTTCTTCAGGGTCACACTTTCCCTGGCTGTGACTCCCCTTGCCCCTGCTGTCTATTTCTTGAGAGGCTGCCTTGGGGCAAGCAACTCCCAATTTCCAGTTTCCAGCTCTGGCTTACAGTAGCTCCCAGTGTGACAACAGTTCACTTAGGAGACACACCCTAAGTGTGCTCCCCCACACTTCTGCACATGCACTCCTACAAAAATATGCACACGCACCCCCCACATGTATACATATCCACACACCTATGTATACAAACATATGCACACACTCCTCCAACACATATGCACACGCACCTCCACACACACCCATGCATTTGCTTAACAGATATACACATATAAATAAAAATGAAGGCGAGAGCCAGTGGACCCCAGATCATCTTGTAGACTCTTGGATGACACTTTTTTTTGCATTTGGGCTTAGGGACACAAACTGAAGGTCACTTGACTGACCACTGAGGCTCTTCTCACCCACAGTGACTCCATTCTGAATCTAGGGAACTTAGGCTCCACGTGAGCAAGGAGCAGGTCATAGGTTAGGGTCTTCCCAACCTCTTCCTTTCAAATGGGCTCATGGTCCCCAGGCTGGTGGCTGCCACAGGTTAGGGTACTAATGGCATCTGTCTCCTTTCACAACAGCCAAGAAACTCCGCATCTGCCTCCTTGACAGCCCTTCAGTTGGCAGGCGCTTCGAGGCAACCAGGCAGGAGCGTGCCACCGCATCCTGAGCATGGAGTGGGGAGCAATGTCACCAAAAGCCACCCGAGAAGGCTTTGCTCAGTTGGTCTGTTCAGCAACCATACGGTACCCATCTTACAATGGGCCAATTACCTGCCCTTCTGGGTTGGGCGCTTGGTTGAAGTGTCACTCAGAGGACAGTGAACACCCAGGAGACTGAGATGCAGGACTGACAAGGCCTCAGTTCTTGCCCTTTCTGTCAGAGAGACATATCCAGACATGGTGTTTACAAGGATATCTCTGATGTACATCTAGCAGAAACTCAAGTGAGGTGTGAGGAGAATCCTAAACAACCGCTTATGGTGTGGTGTGGTGTGTGTGTGTGTGTGTGTGTGTGTGTGTGTGTGTGTGGTGATATAGTGTGTGTATATGTGTGTAATATATGGTGTGTGTATGATATAGGTAGTGTGTGTATAGTGTGTATATGTGTGATGTGTTTTTGTGTGTGTGATATGTGTGTGATATATGTGATATATGTAGTGTATGTGATATAGTGTGTATATGTGCGGTGTGATTGTTTGTGTGTGATATGTGTGTATGTGTGTGTACTTGGCCATAGGCACTATACCATGAGAGAGAGAGAGAGAGAGAGAGAGAGAGAGAGAGAGAGAGAGAGAGCGAGAGCAAAACTTGGGCTAGTGTGAGGACATTTCCTAGGGGTACAGTATAAGAAAGTATTTTTAAATTGTCCCCATCCTGGCTGCACCTCTCAGACCTGGACACTCAAACATCTGTGGTGGCTTCTGTTTCCTATCCCATATCCAGGACTGCTCAGTGAGCTCCCTGCAGTTGTGGGAACTGTGCTCTAACACAGTCCTTCTCTGCCACAGTCTGGGTTTGTTTGCCCTGGTGCTGACATTAGGAAAGCTGGATCCATGATCATCAGGCTCCCATTCCCTTTTCCTTGCTTCTGCCTGAGACTTGTTGGGGTCCTTCCTTCTAATCCCTGGGGCCCCAGCAACCAAGAGGTTGAAGGGGGTTTACATTTCTTGGGCGAGCAGGCACTTGAGCCCATGTGGCTGCAAAACCTCAGTGTTGCCAGTAGTGGGCGCCCTCATTCCTGATAGCCCAGCCTCTGTCCTGCCTTCCATCAGCCTGTCTGGGACCTGGGCTGGAAGTCCAATGCTTCACCACTCACCACCAGCAGCAAAAGCTTCCAAGCCCCCTCTCCTCCCGGCATGCAGCTGTGTACAGAGCAATAGCTTTGCCTTGCTCTCAACTTCTGGGTCAGAACTGCCCTAGCCAGCAGCCAGCTTCTCCAGGGCACTGAGCTAGCCTTGACCTGTGAGTTCACAGGAACCTAACACTTATCCACAGGGGTACGAGGTGCCATCTGCCTTTACAGGTTAGCACACAAAAGGAGCTTGGGCAGGAGTAGCTGGCACACCCAATGCCGAAGCTTGTTGCTATGTGGTCTGAGGCTTTGAGGAACGTCCCGTCACATCAGAGAGGCTGATCTCAGATGCAGACTGTATGGAGGAGATCCCTCCCAGCGACCTGTATAGGAGCAAGGCAGGAGGCTCCAGCAAGAGAGGCCAGCCTCCAACCCCGACTCTCACCCGCGCAAGCACAAGGCATGAGGCATGCCGCTCAATGCCACTCATCTTTCTGCTATTTTCATTTCAGCTCAGCTGTAAAAGTAATGGATAATCTACAGTTACACTAAAAAGACCTTTGCTTTACGCCGGTCGTTAACTAGGGAGGCTTCGCACTGCCGATTAGTTCTATTAGAGACCTGGAATTGCTTCTATCAATTTCCTTGTTCTGCAAAGACTTTCTCAAAGGGCCTTATAAGGAGTTTTCCCGTGGCTCCCCAAAGGAAAGGGGCTCAACTGAGCTTCTTCCAGGGGACCCTCCGCCAGGCTCGGGAAATGACATTGAACCTGTGGTACATGCTGAAGAGAGTTCCTGAGACCACGGCAGCTGAGGGGTCCCTGCCTGATGGACAACAGGGAGGATGCAACCTCAAGCCTCTGTCGTCAGCTCTGTGCTGATACAGGTAGACTGGACTCCAAAATTGTCTACAGACAGGGAAGTTTGTATTGTGGGCGCTCACTATTCCGGAGGGTCACCACAGTCTAAGTACATGCTGACTGACATATGAAGGGTATGGGGTGGGCTCTCAGAGGTAGCAGAAAGGACTAGTCCTGCATAGAGATGGTGGGGAGCAAAGGGTATTTTAGAGAATGGAGGGTAGGTGAGGAATGGCCAGGGCGAGTACCTGATTTAAATAAAAAAAAAATCCTGAGGCTGGGAGATGGCTCAGGGGGTCAAAGCAGTTGGAATGTAAGCATGAGAACCTGAGTTCAAATCCCCACTATTCATGCAAAGAGAGAACATATACCATCAGTGTCCATATCCCAGCACCCTTCAGGGAGAGGAGGTGGACACAGGAGACTTCCTGGAAATTTGTGAGTCAGTACTCAGTGTACACAGCAGCAAAAGAGAGGCTTGTCACTCGAAGGCAGAAGGCAAGGAATGGTCATCTGGTGACCTCCACAGGCACGCTGTGGCACGTGCACACTTGCACACACGAATGCGCACAAAACATAAAAAATGTTGCATTAGAAGCATGGACCAATACACACACACTAGCGGTGGGAGACGGTAAGCCGCAGTCCCAGGGCAAGACAGCTGAAGCCGTGTGTTATGCAGGGATGAGGAAGAATGACAGGTGAGCTGTAAGTACCAAACTGAAAATGACAGGTGCATTTGCCCTCTGCCCCAGCGAGCCCGTTTCTGGAATGTGTCCCACATCTGCACTGGGGCAAGCAGAAAGTGATGTATGCGTGCATACACTCCACATCATAGTATTTCTCATAGAAAAACAGCACCAGCGACGAGTTGTGGCTGGGTGAATTTGGAAAGAGTGAAATCAGAAGATGTAGCAAAAAAAAGTTCCCCGCCACGGTGGCAGACGCTCTCTGGAGTAGCTCATTAAATGTCCAAAGTGTGGCCTTGATTTAAGGTGACTCCTCCCACCTCAAAAGATCCAGGAATAAAAAAAAAAAAAAAAAAAAAAAAAAAAAAAAAAAAAAAAAAAAAAAAAAAAAAAAACCACGACACGGTTCTGAACAAATGGATGGGAAGTATGCAGAGGCGCAAGTGACACACTCAAACATTCTCAGAAAATCAATGCGAGTGCTCAGTGGATGCCTCTTTCATCTTTTGATTTTTGAAGCACGTGATTGAATTAACACAGGCATAACAATGGCTGTTCAGAGATGTCTGTGCACACCTCTCTGGAAGCCACGGCATGGTGTCTTTTGCGGCAAAGGGGGACCATGCAGCCGTGTTGGAGTTGAGGCTCTGAAGCAGGGGTTCACTGCTTCAGACACTGCAGTGGCGGGCATGGCTAGGAGCAGAGCCCCTTCTCAGGCTGTGTCAGAGAAAAGAATTGCGACTTTGAATATGGGGGTGGGGGGCGTCATGTGCAATGAGATGCCCCAAAGCCAGAAACTGGAAGGAAATGGAGTCCTTCCTGGAATCTCCAGAGGAGCCTGTGATGACTAGCTTGACTGTTAGGAGACACAGCTCTGGGCGTGTCTGAGGGAGCTTTGAGGCCGGCTTGAGATGAGAAGACCCACCCTGAACACCGGCAGCGCCATCCCATGATTATACAGAATGAGAAAGTCAGCTTTTGTCTGCTTCTGTCTGTGGTTACAGTGTCCTTTGAGCCTCTGAGCCTGCTCCTTCCCCACTACCGTGGACTGTGCCCTCTGAGCCTGCTCCTTCCCCGCTGTGGTGGACTGTGCCCTCAAGCTGCAAGCCAGAGTAAATCTTCCCTTTCTGAAGTTGTGTTGGACGTAGGATATTCAGGGAGAGCAGCCTGGGTGCCAAGGGTTGCGTTTCCCCTCCTTTAGTGGGCTGTAGCTGAAGCAGCATCTCGCTTGCGGGCCAGCTCCCTCCCCTTTGCTAACCTTAGTGGTTGGCCAAGTGACTCAAGACTGGAGGTCAGAGAACCGGACCTGGGGTCAAATCCCACCTGTGTGACTTTCGGGAGGGTACCAAACTCCTGGCATGCAAGGTTCTCATTTGAGATGTGTGTTTAGGGGGAGGGCACAATGACATCATCACAGCTGTCAGCTACCAGCTCTTAGAACCACAAAAGCTAATTGAGCAGTAACTAACACCTTTCCTATATCTGAGGGATGGTTGAGGGATGGCGGGGTCCCACTCAGAAGCCAGAGTCTGGGGATACCACCTTGGGATACCATTGTCCATTATGTAATACACCAGCACTAGCGTGGCTGCCTTGAGCATTGTGGCAAGGAGGCATTATTAAACCCCGGAGGGGCCAGAATGACTGGGGGGAGGCAACTCTAGCCTCTTCCTGTGGAGGACCAGCCAGGTCCTGTGGCTGTCATCTCAGACTGAGCTGAACCACTGCCATGTCCTTAACCATGGGCAGAACTTGAGGTTCTGCTGGCGGCACCACCTAAATACCTTCCCAGCCCCTCCTGTCCCTGGGCCTTTCTCTCATCCCTTGACCAGTTCCTATGTGATGGAGGTGGGGCTTGTATCTTATCTGTTATTTTCATTGGTTAATAATAAAGAAACTGCTTCGGCCCTCATAGGACAGAAAATTAGGTAGGTGGAGTAAACAGAAGAGAATTCTGGGAGAAAGAAGCTGAGTGAGGAGTCGCCATGATTCTCCCGCTCCAGACAGACACAGGTTAAGATCCTCTCTGGTAAGCCAGCTCGTGGGCTACATAGAATATTCGAAATGGGTTAGAACAATATGTAAGAGCTAGCCAATAAGAAGCTGGAACTATCCGGGCCAGGCAGTGTTTGAAAGAATACAGTTTCCGTGTAATTATTTCGGGGCATAAGCTAGCCATGCGGGTGGCAGGGTGCCAGGGACGCAGCCCCACCGCTCTTATTTCAACACCTATGCTTCCTTGAAAGCTGAGTCACCTCCAGGAAGCTTTCCCTAGTTCTCCCCTGTCCTCATGATATACTTCTGGAACGATTTCTCCTTACCCACAAAGAGTTCCTGTTATTTTTGTGTCTTCCTCCCTCACCCAGCTGTGAGCTTCTTGGGAGTTTTCCCCACAAATTACTAATAGAGTACACATCATATAATACCCACTCATTCATTCATTCATTCATTCATTCATTCGCTCATCCATTCACCAATCAAATACCCCAACAGGAGCTTTTGTAAGTGACAGAATAAAGCATAGCGAATGGATGTCAGTCAGTTCTAGAAAATGCTTTGAGAATACTTCTGACCAGCGGACTCTGGCGGGGACTCTGAGCGCAGCCCACTCTGAGGTTCCTGGGATGCGTTTCGCCCTTTGATTCTCTTCCAGGTTTGAAATAATGTTTGTGTCCCCAACTCTCCCCTGGTGTCTGATCATCCCCTCATCTTACCAAAGCCCACTCTCCTGGCTTGACTGTGTTTGCTGTAACCAGACCAGCTGCAAACCTGAGGCCAGGAGACCTGGAAGGAGCCACTGACTTGACACAGGCTCTGTCCCCATAGAGGCACTGATGAGCTCCATGTCTACCCATAGGAGTTCCGTCTAATTTAGAATATGGGACAGACAACCAACTCCTATAAGGACAGAGGGTGGCAATGACCTAGGAGGCTGACAGATCTCCTGTGGCAGCTGCATGCTGCACAAGGGTGAGGTTCAGGCTGGTCCCAGAGTGTAGGAGGGAAGGCCCAGGTGGGGGTAAGTAAACAAACTGAGCCTGGGCCTGGGGAGAAACTGTGGGAGGGTGGAGGGTGGCAGACTGCTGGCCTAATGCCTCCAGACACATCCATCCACCCACCTACATCCGCTTCTCTCACAAGGGAGGCACAACAATACCTGGATTAGCAAACATCAACTCCCCACCTCAAGCTCCACAGGGACGCTGGGGCCTGTGCTGCTTTGCCACCAGCTCCTGCATGCAGGGAGGGACAGCGAGCAGGTGACTCCATTCTCATTTCAGGGAGAGGAAAACTACAGAGCTGGTGACTCACTCCTTCAAGGTGACTCAGAGCCTGTCTGGGACTGTAACCCAGTGACCTGGTTCCCAGACCTCACTCTCGAGTTCCAGGGTGAGGAGGTAGCAGATGCCCAGTGTGGTGTGGCATCCCGAACCCAGAACTCAGGTCCTTATACAACTGCAAAAAGCAATTGCCTTATGTATAACATCAACGCACAGATGGGGGCATTGTGGGGAAGGGGGGTCTCACTATAGCGTCACAGTATAAAAAGAATGTTCAGATGCAATCTAAAATGAGATCTGGGCAAGATCTGTGGTCTGGAAACTGCAAAGTACTGATGAAAGAAATCAAAGACCAAAAAGACAGGCGGCACCATGCTGACTAGTCAGAGCCTTGGTAGCCATGAGCTGTCAGCACCCACGAGTCTTTGTCACTCCTCCTCCCCCAGAGTGAACCACTGTCTAGAGCCAGTGCAGTTCAAACCAGAGTTCCAGCAGGACATGCCTTCTGCAGAAACCAACAAACAAATTTTAATGTCTACACAGAAAGGCAAAGGAAGGAGCATTGCCAAAACAATTAGGAAAAGAGAACGAAGCTGGAAGACACGCCCTTCCTGGTTTATGAGTCCCAATAAAGCCACAGTAATCAAGACAATGTGCACCTGGCAAAGAGACAGACGCCAATAAGGGAGTCCTGAAATAGAACCTTGCCCATAGAGTCAATCGATCTTCAATGCACGTGCCAGGGGATATCAGTGGCCAGAAGACAGTCACTTCAATACATTGTGTTTGAAAAATTGGATATCCGTGTTAAGAAAAAACCCAACCCTCAATCAATACCTTACACTATAAGCAAATATGAATGTCAGATGAGTTACAGACAGAATATGAAATTTAAAACTGTACACTAGGAAAAAAAACACAAAACTTACGTGGTCTGGGTGATGCAAACCTTGCTTAAGTATCGGTGGCCATAAAAGTACCAGTAAACAAAACAAAACAAAAACCACCAACCAAACATTGAGAAACTTGATCTTATTGGATTTAAGAGCCTCTGTCCTTGGAGAAACATTGCCAATGAGTATGGGGCTTAGGTGACCAGCTACCGACCGGGAGGGCAGACTTGCATGTCACATGCGGCTGGTATCCGACCTTCTCGAAGAGCTGACCATCAACAAGAAGGGTGTCCAAGTGTGAGGACCCGAGTTCAGATCCCCAGCACTCATTTAAAATACCTGAGTGTGACAGTGGCCATCTGTAATCCCAGTGCTGAGGAGGTGCGGACAGGTGGGTCCCTAGAGTACATCAGTTAGCTAGTGTAGCCAAACTGGTGAGCCTCAGGGAGAAATCTTGTCTCAAAACAATTAGGTAGAGAGAGCTTGGGAGATAGGTTCATGGTTAAAACGCTTGCTGTGGAACTATTGAGCATGGGGATCAGAATTCACGTCCCCAGGACCCATGCAAATGCCCGGTGGGTGGGCATGGTGGCCTGCTTGTAATTCCAGCCGTCAGAAGATTGACAGGGGATGGCTGGAGAAAACTGACTACTAGACTGGTCATCTGGGCAAGTTCTGAGTTCAGTAGGGACCTTGCCATCAATAAATAAGACAGAGGGCAATGAAGGAAGACTCCCGACCTCAACTTCAGGCCTCTATACATGTGTGCATATGCACATGCACCTGTACACACTTGTGCCCACACATCTGCACTCACACTATACATATACACACTCGAACGCGGTGAAAAACAAGATGAAGACCTAGTGAGAGGAACACCTAACGTCAACTTCTGGTCTCCACATACACACAGCCACAAACCCACATGAATACAAACATCACACACACATGCCTGCACACACACATGCCTGCACACACATGCACACCCACATATATGCACAAACACTTTAATAATAAGAAAAACAAATCAAGACAAATTAGCCATAAAATTTCAACTGTCCCTCCCCTAGCTGGATATACAGACACATGCAATGCAATCAAGCACCTGAAAAACATAATTCGTCACTAGACAAACACAAATTAAAGTCTCCACAAACTGCTTTTATTACCTTGAGAGACAGTACTATTTACTTGCAAGGAGGGAGTCAACTAGAATCCCTACATTGCTGGTGGGCATCAACCAGGCGAGAGCATCTTTTTGGAATACAGTCTATCAGTTTTTTTTATAAAGTTCAATGTGTTTACCAGAGAGCCTAGCAATTTCACGCCTAGAGATTTACCCAAGACATAAAAACAACTGATCACACAACCGCTTGTATGCGTGCTGGAGCTTGGGAGGCATGTCTGGGCTCATGGACATGTCCTATCTTTTATGGTGCTGATGCTTACACATCTCTGCACAGCGGCCACAGATCCATAATGGGCAAGAGTTAGATGGAAAGTGAGACCAGCCACCCCAGCCACAGGACTGGGCCACACGACCTGTTTCTGAGTAACACTGTCCTGATTTCTAAGAAAAGGTTGAATACAAAACTCACAAATATTGGGGAGATGTGTGTGTGTGTGTGTGTGTGTGTGTGTGTATTATGCTCTTCTAGTTAGATTTGGCTGTCAATCTGATGCAGTCTAGAATCAACTGAGAGAGAACTGCCTTGATTGTTAATTGATACAGGAAGTTCAAGGCCACTGTGGGTGGCACCATTCCCTAGACTGATGGTTCTGAACTCTATGAGAAAACTAGCGCAGTGTAAGCCAGCCTGCGAGCCAGCTAGCAGACAGCATCCTCCATGGTTCCTGCCCTTCTTCACACGCTATGTGGAACAGCAAGCAGGCTTGCCTTCAAGGCCCTGCCTTGAGTTCCCTCAAGGATGGACTGTGACCTGGAAGTGTAAGCTGAAATTAACTCTTTCCTCTCCTGAGCTGGTTTTGGACAGAGTGTTTTTTTTTTAGATATTCATTTATTTATTTATTATGTATACAATGTTCTGTCTATGTGTATGCTTGCAGGCCAGAAGAGGGCACCAGACCTCACTACAGATGGTTATGAGCCACCATGTGGTAGCTGGGAATTGAACTCAGGACCTTTAGAAGAGCAGGCAATGCTCTTAACCACTGAGCCATCTCTCCAGCCCCCGACAGAGTGTTTTTTATCACAGCACCAGAGAGAAAATTAGAACAGATGCTGTAAAGAGCCCAGTAGACAGCAGCATACCCAGACTCCAAGATGAGCCAATTCCAGGGCGACAGCGGGATGCACTGCTCAGCCTTCCCACAGAGGCGAGATAGCCTTCCTACAACACAGAGATGACTCCAGAGTGAGACTACAATGTGGGGCCAGGCCCTGATGGGTGTGGAGTGGGCGAGGAGGCCACAGAGGACAGCAGACAAGAAGCTAGTCAAGCACAGAAAAGCAGAGGGTTTGAGTGTGGTCCACAGTGCCTTCTGCTCATCTCGAGCCTCAGCCACCCTGTTATGCCGACTCTCTGCCCAGTCAGGGGACAGGAAGTTTGCAAACAGCACTAAAGAGACACACAGCCGGGATACAAGGGACCTCCAGGGCTCACTGAGACAGGAGCCTGGGTAGTGAGCCCCAAGGAGAAAGGTAGATCGAAGAGGAGATGGATTCCATCCCAGAGAAGGAGAGGATGAAGTCAGGAGAAGCAAGGGCTGGGGATGAGTAGGACTCTTCAGCATCAGGAGTCATTGTGTGGCAGCGAAGGCCTGCGCCATCTGCTTGAGATAGCTCCGTGAGAGCTGGAGTCAGGCAGCCACTCCCAGTCAGCTGCCCTCCTTTATGGAGCGCTGAAACTGGGCTGTGAGGCCCAGGAACGACTCAAAACAGCGTAAAGACATCCTACAATGGTAAGTCATAGTCTCTGCCCCACGGGACTCAGTTGGGCAGGGGCAGGAGCAGGAGCAGGGCCACTCTGGCCCTGGCTGGAGCGTCATAGCCCGAGTGCCTTCCTGTCTTAGACGCAGCCCCATGCCCACAGCCAAGGGACGGGCCTCCCTGGGTAGGAAATAGACCTGCTCGTGAGCAGAGGTAAACTGGCTGCTTCCTTCTTGTAGAAATGGCTTTTCCAGAGGAAAACTCTTCCTTGGAGTCACTCTCTGGCTGTTGGGAAGGCTGTGAACTACAGCTTTGTAGGACTCTATGTGGGAGCCCCAGGACAGGACATCCACAAGGACCCTGAAGTACTTCCTGCTGGGACTGTGCTCATCGTGGCCAGCCCTTCTCCTGACAACAGGCCTCCCACACAACTGCGTCCCCTCTGACACATGCGGGCATTCAAACTGAGCTAGACTGCCATTTCTAGTCCTATACGCTAAGGCCCCAACGGCAATGGGGAATCACTAAGACAGTTCTTTTGTCTGGCTTACCGGAATAGAGGTGCTCTTGGCCCTTCTGCCTACAGGTCAACAGCTTTAGACTGGCCACCTGTTCTGAGAATTCCTTCCTTGGGGAGACATAAACAATGGCTCTACCACCTCATGAGGTTCTAATGGCAAACCAACATATGATTCCATTGAAGTCCACTCTGAGAAATCAATGAGTTTATTAAGTGTCCTTATAGAGTATGGGGGACCCCAAGTCAGTCACGCTGCAAAGTCTTCACCTGTGGCTGTATCGTCAGGACCCTACATTATCCATTCCTTAGCTGGCGTACTTCAGCACCTCCTAAGACCCTTCCCTTCCCAAGGCCATGCACAATTAGGGGAAATGGCTGAGAAGAGAGGCTGGTCCAATAACCTTCCCCACACTTTGCTTCTGTGAGAGACCACGCACAGTCTACAGGCCCTGTGTTGACTGACTCTAGCGTGCATGCGCAGGCCCTGTGTTGACTGACTCTAGGGCGCATGCGCAGGACCTGCGGTGCCTGACTCTAGCACGCATGTGCAGATAAGCTGATGAAAATGGCGTCTCTTTTCCTCAGAGGACTTCGTTCTGCAGCAGCATCAGACAGCAGGACCCTGAGCAGGTGGCACTGACAGCCTTCCTGCTGGCCCTCACGGTGACCCTGACAACAGGAGACAGTAGGGTCTATCTACTTCAACTTGGTTCTTACGGGTCATTTCCTCTAATTCTCATAAAGACCCCACACAAAGGGACAACGGCCCCATTTTCCAGACGAAAGAGCAATTGATTCTCAGAGTGGCAGTCTGCCCAAGGCCAATGACAGGGACTTGAACCCAAGGCTCTCCAAGATCAGCCAGTTATAGACAGAAAAGTCCATCTCCTGACCTGGCTGCAGAAGGGAAGGAGATGGATATAGATTCTAAAGCCTTCCTCAGGAACTGCCGCTGACAAGCAAAAAGGCTTCCAAGACATTGCCTGCGGGAAATTAAAAAACAGTCATGTCAGGGGAGGGAAAAGGAGAGCCATAAGAGTGGAGATCAATTGTGCCACAGACAATATGACAAGAAGAAAGACTGCGTGAAGGATTCTGGTCTTGAACTGAGGACAGCCTTGAACACCTGGTCTTCCTGCCTCCACCTCCCCACTGATGGGATTACAGGCATGTACGACCACCACAGCTGGCTTCTGCGGTGTTGGAGATGGAGCCCACCATGGCGTCGTGGGTGCTAGTCAGGCACTCTGCCGATTGAAGCACACCTATGCTGTGCACATTGAATCATCTACCCATTGGGCCAGTGAGATGGCTCAGTAGGCAAAGGAGTTTGCCACCAGGCCTGAGGAAATGAGTTTGCTCCCTGTACATGCTGTGGATTATGCTCATTGTTAATAAAAAAATAAAACTGTCCAATAGCAGAGCAAGAAGAGATTGGGTGAGACAGCCTGACACAGAGGGAATGATGGGAGGAGGAAGGGCGGAGCCAGGATGGTTGTGGGAGATGCCAGTTAGCTGCCACCGAGCAAGTAGGACATGTAGAAAATGAGGTAACAGGCCATGAGCCATGTGGCAAAGTATAGATAGAAATATAGGTTAATTTAAGTGTAAAAGATAGCTAGTAACAAGCCTGAGCTATGGGTTGAACATTTATAATTAGTATAAGCCTCTGTGTGTTTATTTGAGAGTGGCTGTGGGAAAGGAAAACTTTCATCTGTATGTACGATGGAAGGAGAGAACTGACTCTCACAGGTGGTTCTCTGATCTCCATGTGTATGGTGTGGCATGTGTGTGCCCACGCCTACAAATGAATAAATGTAATTTACAGAAACCTATCCTATAGCTCTCTCCATGTCTTAGTGGAATTAAGCCCCCTTGAAGCTTCAAGAAGAGAAGCAGTTGAGGCTCAGCCTATGGAGTGGACAAGCCCCAGGCTGAGCCTATGAGAGACTTTTCATATCCAAACCCAAATGTGCATTTGGCAAAAACGTGGTCAACTCTGGGCAAGGTTGCTCAGGTGGGAGATGCTTAAACATAACCTTTTTGACAACAGGTTATCTTCCAGTGGGCCACAGCCCCTCTCTGGACCAGAAGTCTGGCTTTGCAGTCAGTGTCTGCTTGATCTTGGCCCCTTGAAGAAGCTCAAGACTTCTAAAAAAATGGAGGACCCACACGCCAAGGAAAGCCGTGGGCAGGGGTGGTCAGAGCTGAGCTCCTGTTCCCACCACCTCCACATTCACTCTCGGGAGTGTGCAGCAGCCCCTGAGGCCTTCCCACGACTGTAGGCTCCTTCTCGCTGGCCTGTGAGCAGGAAATTTAAATGTCCAAATATCCCTTCAGAGATGTTATTTAAACAGCGAGGCTGAGATAAACATATTCAAGTTGAGACGTAAAATGCCTAAGGCAAATGTCTCCACAGCTCTATTTGTTCTGGAAATATTGCTGCTATCCAGCAAAAAAAGAAAAAAACACCATGTTAATAGCAAACTGAAAGGCGGCAGGGGACTCCTCCTGCGGAAGCTGGGTGGTCTGAAGCCTGCAGGTGGCATATCGTCCTTGTGGGGACATATCACCGTGGGGGGCACAACATGAAGAGAAGGGCCACAGCTGGTCCCATCTCCACTCCTGCCCAGCTGAGACATCTCAGAGACAAGGAAGGCAGTACCCCTCCCGGTAGCCTAAGGTTTATTCCTTTGCCAATCCAGTGTCCCCAGGAGACTCTGGACCCCAAAGCCACAGACCCACCCCTTATGATTCACAGCCAGGCTGCACCGTGGTCACACACTGAAGCAAGTCACGGGATTTTATGGCCTGTGATTTAGCACACCTAGCCTTCTCTCTCCATTTTAATTAAATTAGCAAAAGGAAGACTGACAAAGTGGCAGAGATCTGCTGATTTATTGGCTGTGTGCCCTTGCTGCTTAGATGGGCACAAACTTTTTGGAACTTTAAACAAGTAAAAGGGGAAAACTGGGCACCTGACGTCCTTAGTCGCAGCCAATGAGCAGTGGGTTCTGAGGAGGCTGTGTGAGGAAATACACCACTCCATTAACCACTGTGCACAATGTGGGCCTCGGGAGCCGGCACAGCAAGCATAGAACCACACCTGGACATGCAGGGTGGGCACCAGGCCAAGCTCACAGCCCTAGAAGTCCCGACTAGCAGGAGTCAGGATGGAGAGCAAGCCACCGGGCCCTGATGAGCTGTGGCCATGGCCACTGGATGCTGCTTTAAAGAAGAACATAGATGAAGACTGCAGAGGGCTCAGTGCCCACCTGCCACGCTGCTGTCCCTAGCCTATACCCTGGCATGATTCTTGGAAGGGAGGCTGTGATTTGTCCAACCCTCTTCTTCTAACCCAGAGCCAACCGGCAACAGCCCAGGCCTACTCTCTGAGAGAAGAGGATTCTCTGTCTCTCTCTGCAGTGCTGCCCCCTGTGTGGTAATGATAACGTCTATCTCTTACTTCAGCAGAAGAATGAAAGCAGATATGAGGATGGGACTGTCACATGAATTCAATAATCCTCCACGGGCATTCTCTTCTCCTCCGTTCTACTCTTCAACACCACTACCATCAGCATGAGGCACCGGCGTCCTCATCACGAATAGCACCATCCCCCCATCATTATCATTATTACCATCATCACCATCAGCAGCCATCACAGAGCCATCGGGACCAGAATCTTCACCATCACCACCACCACCATCAGTAGGAGCGATAGCACTACCAGGGCCATTAATAGCATCAATATCACTAACGATATTACCATCATTATCACCATCAGCAGTAGCTGCAGTACCATTGGGACCATAAACATCACCATCATCATTACATCACTATTAACATGATCATCACCACCAACAGGACCCTTATTCACTGGGCAACCCTTCTGACAACACCTGAGTGAGGCAGGCGCCAGGCAAAAGGACAGTCCCTCCTATACCCACGGGAAACGTAATCCATTCTCTCTGGGGGGAACTCCTCCTCAAAGAGTCGGGTTTTCGTACAAATAATAGACATGCCGAGGCATAGGCTGTCTAGGTTTGTTGTTCATTGTCAGAGTTGAGACTGTACCATTTGTAATGATTTCCTCACATTCTATAGCTGTTCCTGAAAACCCTGTCTTTGGCACAGGCGGTGGCAATTAATTTGATTGCCATTCTACTTCCTGAAGTGATGAGTGTTGATTAAGGACTGCCCTTTCCACGCTGCTCACGTGACACTCTGATTTCTGCCCAACCAGATTTGTCAAGATTTGTGTCATGTATGTGTGTGTGTGTTTGCATGTGTGTGCACATGTGTGTATGTGTCTATACAAGTGGAAGCCGGAACCTGATGTCAGGTGACATTTTCAAACATTCTCCACATTATTATGTTGTTTCTAACATCTATTTATTTTGTGTTGGGGAGGCAGAGGGGTACTTACACACCACGGCTCACATGCGGAGGTTGGAAGACAATGTCTCAGGAGTCATTTCTCTCCTACCACATGAGTTCTAGGGACCAAACTAGTGTCATGAAGCTTGTTGGCGAGAACCCTAACTATCTGAACCATTTCTCTAGTCATTTTATTTTGAGACAGGGCCTCTCACTGACTTGGACTCACTAAGCTGGCCAGTCATGAGGAACTTCAGGGCTCACTCTGTCTCTACATACACAGCCCTGGGCTTACAGACATGATCCCAACGTGTTAATTTTACACTTTGCCTTTTCCATTTCTTGCCATGTTTGGATCCCATGGTAATCAGTGTTCTTTCAGTCATATGTCTAACCATCTTCTCTATCATCTATCCCTGAGCATCTTCTCTGTCATCTATCTATCTATCTATCTATCTATCTATCTATCCATCCATCTATTATCTATCTATCTATCTATCCATCTATTATCTATCTATCTATCTATCTATCTATCTATCTCCATCCTTCTATCCATTGAGGGTAAGAAATCACAGAAACAAATCAGTGTGTATTAATCTTTCACATAAAAACATTTTTATCCTTCCTGTCTGCAGGAGGTATGTGAACTAATAAAGAAATGAATGAGCTTGGGACCTCAGACAGAAAATCTAGGGTCGGAGACTACCAAATATGCCAGATGTGCTGTCTGTCCATCCTGCCTCGGGTTCAGCGACCACTGCCTGAGCTAGTCCTTTTCTGGAGAATTCTGCTCAGGAGAGATTGAGAGGAACCCGCTGCCCAGGATCAGGGTCACAGCCACGGGAAGGCAAAGTGCTTTGCAGCATGCTTTTCCAGGCCCCGACACAGTGGCTCTTTCTGCCTGACACTTGTATGTAACAGGAGCCTCCAGTGTTTGTTCCCTGCGCCCCGAATTTACATGATATCACCAAAGTGGCAGCTTCCTGAAGGAAATGAATCTCCGCAGATAACGATCCCGCACCACGGATCTCAAATTGTATAAAAATATAGCATGAACGTTAAAGGTGAATTTCAATTAAGGACTTGAGCATTTATTTTGCTCTAGACCACAATGAAAAAAAGAAAGAAAAGAAAAAGCTGCATTGCCGAGAGCAGCGTCTCTCCTGTGATATCCCTTTGAAAACCAACTATTTTTGAAAGCCAACTTAGAAAAACACCTGTGCTCCAGGGTGTAAGGCAAGTGGCACTGTGTATAAAATGTAACAGTGAGAGCAGGATCTGAGTATATTGACATTATAAAAACCGGGCAGCACTGGAAATAATATTTTTACAAAGGTGCCAAACAAAACTACCAAACCTGCAGGTTGGTTTATAGACCTCTGTCACAAGCGTTGGTATTTTATCTTGGGGTGCCCAAGAAAGTGAGGTGAAGGGGGCCTGTGGGGATGCCTAGGGCCTCAGCTGTCAGATAGATGTCCTATAAGTCAGAAGCATGGAGGGTCTGGGCACCTCCCCACTGGGGAGGCAGGAAAACGAGTTCTTCGCACTAAGCCTACAGGTCTTCCCCACATCCCCAAGCCTGGTCCTGACCCAAGCCCTGACTTTTCCATGTTTGAGCTGAGATGAAATTCACACAGCACCAAACACACCTGCTTTGAAGTGTCCACTTCAGTGGATTTTTTTTTACTATATTCTGAGCAGCATGCCATTGCCACTGTCTGGTTCAAAATATTTTCATCAGCCTGGAAAGAATCTCCTTGAAGCCCGAAGCAGTCCCATGTCCCCGCCCACCCTCCCAGCTCCCACCTGTGCTGTTCTGTGCCCCACGTCCACCCTCGCAGCTCCCACTGTCTCCTGTACTGAGGGGTTTGATCTACTCTCGCACTACCAGCAGGGGCATCTGTAGTGGTAGTGATAACTGGTCCTGTAGTCTCCGGAATGTGAACCTATTGGGGGTGCTGTCTGGGAAAGGTCTGGGTGGTACACCCTTGCTGGAGGAAGCAGATTGATGGGGGTGGACTTGGAGAGTGAATGTATCCTCTCCAGTTTGCTCTCCCTGCTTCCTTTTTTGTCTCTCTCAGCTTCCTGTTTGTGCCTCTAACCTTCTGGAACCATAAGACCAAACAAGCCCTTTCTTCTCTGAACTGCTTGGTCCTGGTGCTTTGTTGCAGCAAGGAAGAGCAAACAATGCAGAAGCGCCTATCAGTGGCCTCTGGAGACAGGCCCTGGCTCACCCGTGCCAGAGTCACTTCAGAAATCTGTCCCCGCTCTCTCCATTTGCCTGGAGAGACAGAACTCTGTCTTTCCATCAGCTGAGGGACGAGTATTCTCCATCTACCTTTGGTCATTCTGATGACTGAATCGGGCTATGGTCTTTCTCTGACACCAGGGATCTCTGGGCTGGTAACAGCATCGGTTATAAGGGAGGTAGCCAAACTTTGTTTGCTGGGTGAATAAAGTGTTGCAGCAGTGGAAATATTATCTACTTGCCCGGCATTCATCCGATACCCTCCTGTCTCCATGATTTATCCTCACAAAGTTTGGAGACTTTCCCTAACGCCATCCCCCAGGATAGACGTGCAAGACAGGTCTGGCACACTTCCCACAAGAGGCTTTTCTGCTCGAGTGTTTGGCATTTCAGGCAGCACAGCCTTCATCACACCTCAGTTCTGTTTGGCAAAAGCAGTCATTTTCAACACTGACAAATGGGCACGGTTGTGTGCCAATAAAACTTTATTCATAAAAATTTTTTATAAATAAATCCAGATGGCAGACTGGATTTGGGCCATGGGCTTTGGATTGTCAAAGCATAGTCTAAGCTCATTGGCTGGCTCAGCACTTCTGTGACCTCCAGGGATTGAGAGAGGAGGATGCCTCCTTGATGGTTGGGAAAATGTAGGCTCTCTCCTCTCAGGGAGGGGAGAGGGGTATCACCTCCGCAGTTACTTTGTATTGTAAGGAAGCCAGCTTTGTAATGTGGAGTTACTTTGTATCAGAAGGAAGCCAGCTTTGGGATGTGGAGTTACTTTGTATCAGAAGGAAGCCAGCTTTGGGGTGTGAAGTTACTTTGTATCATAAGGAAGCCAGCTTTGGGATGTGGAGTTAGTTTGTATCATAAGGAAGCCAGCTTTGGGATGTGGAGAGGCCACGCTGAGTTGCAGCCCTGAACCAGATGCCAGAAGTCTCCTCTCGTCTGACCTCCCCATCTGTCACATGCATGTCATACTTGCTGTCCACCATGGAAAGGATGCTGCAGACAGCTACCTTCTCAATGTTTTGCCTTCCTTCAGTTCTCAGCCAATGCTTGCTGAGTGAATGAATGAACGAATGAATGAGTGGGGAGGTAAATGAACATTATGGTCCTCTCCCTTGGGAACTCAGCCAGGCTATGCCTGGGATGGGGGCTTGGGGACAATTGCCCCAGGCAGAACCACTCCAAAATGAATAGGGATGGACCCCCCCCACACACACACCTATGGCCCTACCTGTGAGGTCATACCCCGCAGAGCAGTGGTTTTCAACCTGTGGGTTGCAACCCTATTGGAGGTCGAACAACCCTTCACTGTGGTTGTATATCTGATACTTACATTATTATTCCCAGTAGTAGAAAATTACAGTTACAGAGTAGCAGAGGGATAGTGTCAGGATTGGCAGTCACGCAACAAGAGGACTGCGTTAAAGGGTGGCAGCGTCAGGAAGGTTGAGAACCTCTGCCTTAGAGCTCCAGTGCAGCCACGGAGAAGGCGTGTGCAAATGCCTTGCTCAGACAACCAAGGCATGAGGGCAAGCAGTAACTGGTCTGGGGGAGACAGATCAGTGGTTCCACCTCCGGGCAAAGGACATGCTAGTCAACAGCCGTGATACAGATGTGGGGTGGAGCTGGATGCATGCCTGATGTAACAGGGCTTTTCTCTCCTAGCCCCTAGTATTAGGTGGGCATGGGGTGCCCCATCCCCTCAGCACACGAGACTAGCCAGGGCAGAGCCACGATCTGTCCAGTGACACTCAGGCTCATTCTCTTGGTGGAGGAAGCACAGATAAATACGTTCACAGTCAAATACATAAGTAAAGAGCTGTTTTCTTGTTCTTATTGTTTGAAGCATTTCTAGAGTGAGGTGCTTGGGGTAGATAAATAAGGTCCAAGGGAACCCCCCTTCTGTGGTGACCTTGGGACATTTATTTAGTCTCCCCATTAGCACTTTAAAAGCTGGGGACTCAAGTGCTGGTTCCCAGTCCAGGCTGGCAGGTGGAACCTGCAGATGGAGACCCTCCATGGTGTTGTGCCCCGACCCCCAAGGAAGATCCCACATGCGGTTGGAGCCATAAGCCCTGCTGCCTTCAATCTTGTTAATCCAGGCCTCCTCTAAGTGGCCCCACTGCTTCCTCTACCCCGTGTTTGCTGATAGAGAGTGCCCGGCTTAGGAAGCTGGCTCCATGGGCTTCTAGGTTGGCACAGATCATTTCGAAGGCCGGTATGGAAGGAAATGCTAGATCTTTCTTCAAGTCCACAAACCCACACAAGACTTATGTCTCTCACCTGAATTTGAGGCCTCAGTATTTATGACCACCCTCTAGCCTGGCTGTCCATGGGGACAGGTGTGCTTTAATCAGAGGAAACGGGCCAACAAGTTGGGGAGGGCCCAAGCCTCCAGCTGCTCAGAACAGGGAGATGGATTAACACCTCAGCAAGCTTGCCTGTGTCCACCAGGTATACTGGTCCCCTGGCATTTTCATTTTCCATGCTAATGTACTTAAGTGTCTACCTCAGACTCACAGTGGCAACCAGGAAGCGCATATGGCCAGGTTGCCATGGAAACAATTCCTCTTAAAAGCAGGACTTACTTTGCTTTTGCATGGTGAGGTGACATAAGGCCCCTATTATACTCCCTGAATGTGCCGAGTGGTGGGTAGGGTGTTGTGGTAGACAAGACGGGGTTGGGTTTACTTCCAGGTAGGAGACTAAAGAGTGACCTTTTGTCTTCTCTGAGAGTTGGGCTCAATGTGTCTCCTTGACACAAGTCACCAAAACTTTCTCAATGCCCCCCAGAGAAATCGGTCAGGCTACAAACTTGTATCCTTTGATTCCAGCGCCTTCTAGGAAGACAGCTCTACCAAGGAGGCATGTCCCTTTGACTGCACAGGAGACTAGCCAAGAGGATTCAAGGAAGAAATGGACCAGTGTTCTGTCCTGGGGTCCATCTCAGGGTCCCTGGCTCTGCTGGTATCTGTCTGCTGGTGTTTAAGAGGAACAATGACCTTGAGGTTGGTAAGAAGCCCAAAGGGCTCCTGGACACCCCATCCTGGCATCTGTGAGCCTTCCATAACCCTCCCTTGCTCTGGGCACTGTATGAAGGTAAGCAAGCAGCCGTTTCTCTAGTCAGAGAGGCTCTGGAGACAGGGCTATTCCTAGACATCTGACATTCTTACCCCATCTTCCCTTCTGCCCAGAAAGTCTGTGATGCAGCAAATTGCCTCTGAGGGAAGCAGCTATTCAGGCCTTCTACATCCTTGCCCACCGCATCCTCCTGTCTTGATTCCTGTTCCCTCTGCTAAGTCTATTCAGCCTCATATTGCAACAGTCCCCTTTGTGTTTATATGAAACTTTCCCCGTTTCCAGCTGGAACCGTTACTCCCATTTCCTCTCTCTCAGCAGCCCGTGAACTTTCTGATATGGAACAAACAAGACCACAGAGTGTGAGCACGGGCACAGACTTTGCCCGTCCCTCCTCTGAGGGGCAGAATAAAGGTTTTGTTTGAATTTTGTCTGCAGAGGAAGGAATGGCTTGGACCAGGCATGCGCTTGCTGTCTGTGCTGAGATGGGCTGTTTTCCATCGGGGATCTAGCCGCTTCCTGGGCAATTTGTCAATGACATGTGCTAATTCTGGGCTCTTACCGGAGGCTGCGGTTTGCCGGTGGGTCTGGAGGCGGCTTCAAGAGCTTCTCCCTTAGCGGGGCCACTGGTCAGAACCCCTCTTGCTCTTTTGGACTTTGCTAAGCTCAGAGCAGCCAGTCAGCCCTGCTCAAGCCATCCGTGGGAGCATTCTTTATTACCCAAGGAAATTGAGGATGTCCAATGGTGAGGGAGGAATAAATCATTGTTCCCAGCTAAATGGAGTGGTGCAGATCTCCTGAAAACGCTGCCTTTTTATCAACAGTGCAAATAACGAAGATTCCATGCGCCGAGGACAATGAAATGAGCCACCGCGCTATTGATGGGGTATTGTACAACTCTGTGAGTTATGCTTCCAGACCAGGCTCTATTAAAGATGCAGAGCCCCTTTCAGAAGCACAAAGACTAATACTACCCTCCAAATAATTTATATGTTCCCCACAAGGCAAGAAGAGAAAAGTTAGACCGGAGATCACTGTTGGGCATTTCTCAGCTCCTGTGCTCTGAGGGAATCTGGTCAGGTTCAGATACAGCATCTCCAGGTCCCCAGGTTCCCCCAGATCCTCAGGCAGTGAGGACAGAAAGCAAGCAGAGCAGGGCCCATCCTTCCTGCCTAGGTTCAGTGTCTGTACTTAGACTGTACCTTGTTCAGCCTCAGCCAGTCTGGGATTCTGGGGACTGGGACACCTAAAACGCATGAAGAGTAAAACCCTTTAAGGTTTAAACCTTAGCGAAGCTCTCCACACAGCCGTCAGTAACACTTCCCAACCCCAGCAAGCACCTGTCTCCTGCCTGCTGCCACCATCCACGGGGGACTTTTGGCAAAGGATTAGAAAGATGGTGAGAGGCTGGGCAGGATTGGGATGAGTGGGGGCATTCTACACAGCACAAGACAGTCCCCTCAAGAAAGATCCATCTTGTCCCATAGTGTCGACAGTGCCAAGGCTGGAAGCTCATGGCAGAGGAGTGGTCACTGGATAGGTTCCCGTCCCTGAAAACCGCTCCTGGCTATATGTGGGGTGACACCAGCTGAACAGGAGACTTGGTGAGAAGGCATGAGCAAATAGCCCAGGATGGCTTCCACAGGGCGTGGCTCCTGATGCACCCGGTACAGCCTCAAGGCTCCCTTGAGGTCCAGGCTTGGGTCCTACTGCTGCATGTCTCCCCCGAACCCCCAGTCCTTTTCCTACACAGTAGAAGCAATGAGAACACATCATGGGCTGCTGTGGATACTGAATCGGGTCTTCTGTGTAAAGCACTGGCAGTAGCACCGCGTGTACGAAAGGCCAATAACCAGAGACTGCTTGAATTGTTAACACAGGCGATGGTCACGTGGGAGGGCTCAGTAAGAAAGTGGGGATCTGGAATGTGTGCCTATCAGCTGTTTCCAGGCCTCAGGGAAATGCCTGTGATAAACCCTCTTAGTGTATTTATCCTTGTAGAAAAAAAATCAAATGTTAGTTTAATTCAACTGGACAAATAACGTGCACACACACACACACACACAGAGAGAGAGAGAGAGAGAGAGAGAGAGAGAGAGAGAGAGAGAGAGAAGAGAGAAGAGAGAGCAAGATTCTTCATCCAAACCTTCTAATATATTAAGCCTCATTAGGTCCTCGAGCCTTCTGTGGGACACTCTAATTGCCTCATTGATAACGACGAGACAACACCTGAAGGGTTGGTAGCAAGAATGGGTCCTGGTGATCATTAAAGATGAAGGCATGCTGGAAGGGGTTGAAAGAGGATGAGGGCCAGCCTCAGACCCAGCCAACACAGACTCCAGCCCTCTCTGATGCTAGAGGACCAAACACGACAGCCAGTAGCAAGCCCTTCAGGGTCGGAGCAGAGGGGACTAAAAAAGACCTTTACCAGCTTAGAGCTGGACTCTGGAGCATCCTGCCCCATCAATACCACTGAAGGCGACACAGTAACCCCCCATGGACCTCAGATGTCCCCATTCAAAGGGCGCCACCTCCACTCCTAGTCATCAGAACCAAAACTGTTCTCAGGGTGGGAGACAAAAATCAACCCTGGTAGGGAGCTGGGGAGACTGATGACATCTGGTCCCTTCACACCCTTAGATGCAGATATCAGAGAACAGATCTATATTCCAAGTCAGTATGGGAGACGGAAGCAGGATCCTGAAGGTGGTTGCATCGCTGCTGACAGGAAGCAGCCTTGGGGAGACTCGCAAGTACTTTGGGGGCACAGAAACAACTGCAGATTTGGGTAAGGTGGAGATTAAAATCCAGTGTTGGGCTGAGACCATGTCTAATGGGTAAAGTGCCTGGCATGAAGGCATGTTTGGAACCCCAGCATCCATGTGAAGGCTGGACATGGTGGTACCTGCCTGGAATCCCACAGCTGGAGAGGCAGAAGCAGGAGGACCCCAGGGGCTCACTCTCTAACTGCTCTAGTCAATCGGTACACTCCAGGCTCGATGGAGACCTTGCTGCAAAGTGGAGCGTGATTTTAAGAAGACATGTGACATTTACCTATGGCTTTCAAACACATATATGGGTGCATGTACTCTCTAACACCACATACACACATGTATGCATGGAAACACACAGAGAAACACATACATACAGATACACACAGAGACACACACAGACATACACAAAGATATACACAGAAACATATACATACAGATACATAAGAAACAAACATAGGCACACACAGATACCTACACACATAGAAACACACAGAAAAACACATACATGCAGGAACACACAAACATATTCAGATACACACACATAATGAACACATACAGAAACACATACAGACACACAGATACATACAAAAGCACACATAGACACATAAAGATACACAGACACATACACAGAAACACACAAAGAGATACATAAAGAAACACACACACACTTGTTAAAAAGGGCTGTACCTAAGGACCCAGGACCTGGATCCAAGATAAAGAATCCTAAAAAGTCACATTGGGGTGGATGAGGACAGCACCATATACAAGACACACATGAGAGTATGAATAAATTTTTAATGAAAGGCAGAAATGGGAAATTCACATCATTTCTCAATTGCTATATTAATTTGCTTGCCATGTGGTTTTAAATATATATGAGTAAACACATTAATAAATAGAAAAAAAATCTCAACAACTCCAAGGATGAAAACCCCTTCCAGATATACTTTTCTTTCTCTCTTAGCAATATATTAATCCTTGAACAATCACACGTGCCAATAAATAACAGCTTGTGGAACGTGAAATGCTGAGAGAGGCCCCGGTAATGCTGTTTTCCTGCAGATCCGACCTGGGTCGTATTACTCCATTTCGGGATGCTCGCATGTCTTACGTGTATTTTAAAACCCTCGGGTTCGAACGTACCTTATTACATTTTAAAGTCTTTGGATTGTAGCAGAAAAATGTTCTGCACGATAAAACATAGAGCATAGTTGAGGTTTGATGGGTTTGCTTCTATTTTCTACCCCACAAAATGCTTTCTAAATGCCATTAAAATTTAGCATACACCATAACAACCAGGCTGCATTTTGTTCCACGCTTAAGTCAATTGACTTCTGAGTTTTATTTCTTCATATACATCAAATCAAATAAAGTCATTGCTGCAGTTGGAGGTGAGGGACACGGATGCCAGTGTGGTGTGAGCCAGCCCTGGGGCCCACAGGAAGGAAGTGGGTTGGGGGAAGAGAAGGGTGGGGACATGGGAAAACAGGCAGAGGTGTGGTCCTGGTACTCTGAGGCAGGGGCGGAGGTGCCATGAATCTGGGAGAGATGAGACTCACAGGGAATAGTGTGGCTTCAAGTTTGTCCTTAGAGGATCAGAAGATGGAGGTCAACCATGCAGGAACACTTGGCCCAGAGTCCTTGAGACCCCATCCTGGGAAGACGCTGGGTACTGAGGCAAAGCCAGCCAGTCCCCTTGGTTGATGGTGTCACACTCGGGTGACGAAGTCATGCCTGTGATCCACACAGAGACACTTAGGACTCCCCCAGACTACCTGCTGTCCCCTTTTCTTGCTTATTCATTTACGTGTGTGTGTGTGCGTGTGCATGTGCCCTGCATTCACACACATGCCATAGAGCTTGTGTAGAGGTCAGAAACACCATTCAGGCATTGGTTCTCTCCTTCCACCCTGGATCTTTTAGGGAATAAACTCTGACGTCCGGCTTGGCAGCAAATGCCTTTGCTAGCTGAACCATCTCACAGGCCCCCTTTGATTTTTCAGTCCTCAGTGGCTTCTGAGTCCTTGCTCAGGGGGTTCTGGGGCCCCTGAACTGGCAGCTGGTGTCTGAAATGAGGATGATCTGTGCCTAGAACCCGTAACCTCCGACTCTTACACCAGCCAGCCCCAAGTGCAGCTCTGAACTCACACTGCTCCCTAGCCTGCTGGATCACCTTTTGTAGCCTGGCCTACCTTTTCTCAGCTTCAGGTAGCTCTACAAAGCTGATCAGCTACAACAGACCCAGCCTGAGAGAAGGGGACATAACTGGGGAATGCAGACCCCCGATGAGTCAGTTGGGTCAGTGTTTCTCTGGAACAGCCATCTGGGCCCCATGGAGAGGCAGGCACCGAGGCCTGAGGGTGTAAGAGCCAGGCTCTACCTGCTGAGCTGCCTCCTGGAAGGGTGTGCAGCCTCCCTAATGCGTTATGGCAGGAAGGAAGCGCAAATAAACATAATAAATCTGGCGGAATGGCCATTCTGATATAGAGTCTGAAGCCGAGCGGAGGACGGGGGGCAGCCGGGTGTCCTTTGTGTCACGGGAGCTCGCTGGCAGTGCTTTCCTTTTACCTGGGGCTCTGTTCTTTACAGCAAATTGGACCTTTCGCTCTGAAAGAAATAATTACTCTCCGAGGAGAAGAGAGCTGGCCATGAATGCTGATATGACACACAATGTCACCTTGCCAGTCAGAGGAGGCTCCAGTGCCTCGGCTTGGGGCCCGTCCAACTCCCAGCCTTTTTCTCCTAATGGAGGTCATCTCTCTATAGAATTTGTTGATGATCTCCAAAATGACAAGTTAGAAAGCTCCTGTCAGCAGGATATTTTTTTTTCCAAGAGGAAAGACGGGCAGAGACGAAGGCAGCAGGAACCATGGAGTAAGGAGAAGACAAGGGACCTGGGGACGGACGAAGCAAAGGGCAGGTTTTGCATAACCACAAGCTGGGGTGACTGCGAAGCCCCATCCAAAATTAACTTCTGGAACCGGAGACCCAGGCACATGTGTTGCATCAGAAATTGGTGGTCTCCCCTCGTCCACCCGCAGTAAGGGGCCTTACAGCGAGCACCAGCCGCCAAGCTGGGCAGGGAGCTGCAGTCTCAGGCTCACACTGGTGCACAGCACAGCACAGCTCCCCCTCAGAAGCTTCCCTACAGTCTTCTGCATTTACATTCTGATTTGCCTGGGGAAGGAGAAATCTCCCCAGCCACACGATGGAAGGCACTAGGGGCTGGGGAAAGGCGGGAAGACTGAATGTCATCATTATCTCCGCAGAAAGAGCATCCACTCCACCTGCCAGCAGGGCTCAGGGGAGCAGGAGAAGAGAGGCACCCAGGGCTGTAAATAATTCCATCTGCCAAGTCTAGAAAGGGATGCTAGCCACGTGTGCACCCCACCAGTGCTTCTGTGGGAGCCCTGGAGATATTCTGAGTTTTCTTCAAGCTTTGTAAGTGCCTTAAAGGAATGGGTAGGGAGAGAGGGCACTCCCCTCCAAAGTCTCTCCGGTGCAGGACAGTAGCTCCCCCCCCCCACCTGTGACTACCCACCAGGACCTGGTTGGAGTGTGCAGTGGGGCTGAAGGAAGTGGGAGACACTCCACCAAGGGCCGAATCCCAAGGCTTCACATTCATAAGCACAACTCCAGGCAAGAACAACGAGGGAAGGCAGGCGTGCCAGGGTTCACATGGCTGTGTTCACTTGGTATGAAGGGACGTGACACTGCTTATGCCCTTCAAGAGCCTCGCAGCCTCACCTGAAGTCACTTTGCTCATGGATGTAGACTCAATCATGCAAATAATTTTTGAGTGTCACATACTAAAAACTATGGGGTATGCTTCAGGGCCACAGAGAAGACTCAGAGTCTCGGAGGAGTAATAAGACATCACAAATGATGCCGACAACTCACTGGGCTGAGACCATGTAAGAGCCAGGCAAATTATGTCGGGCACACATACCTTTCTCGGTCAGAACACAGCCCCAGGCCACTGATGGCTTTGCAGAAGGCCACAGCCTGACTGGCTATGGGCAACAACTTCCTACCCATCCCCTGGTGTGGCTAAGATCCCTCTCCTGAGCCTTATCCATCGGCAGAAAGGCCAACCTCTGGACCCACACCCACTTTCCCAGACCACCTGGCTGATAAACAAACCCAGGGCTGAAGTTTTAACCCAGGGTCCCATAAGGGAGTCTCAGAAGACAAGGACCGTCTTCACCAAGATGGCAGGTACAGAAGACCCAGTGCTGGACCCCGCCCCCAGACATGGCTCTATGGCTCTATGCTGCTCTGGAGCTCTGGGATGAAAAGCTCTTGGCTGGATATCTGTACCTTCAGAAGCAAAAAAAAAAAAAAAAAAAAAAAAAAAAAAAAAAAACCAAAACACA